>NC_090748.1:12331730-12444230 GCF_036898095.1 Palaemon carinicauda | reverse complement strand
TTTGAGAGTTACTGGGTCCTTTGACTGGCCAGACTACTACATTGGACCCCTTTCTCTGGTTACGGCTCATTTTGTTTGTGCCTACACACATACTGAATAGTGTGGACTATTCTTACCACATTCTCCTCTGTCCTCATACATCTGACAACACAGATTATCAAACAATACTTCGCTCAAGGGTTTAACTACTGCAATGTGATTGTTCAGTGGTTACTTTCTTCTTGGTAAGGGTAGAAGAGAGACTTTAGCCATGGTAAGCAGTGGTATTAGGAGGTGGACATTTAAGTTTTTATAGTTTATATGTGAAAAATCTTCTGCAATTTGATGACGTTGCTGTTCTTGAAATATTTCATTTTGATTGTTTATTCTTCTCTGTTTATTTCCTGGTTTTCTTTCCTCAGTGGGCTATTTTCCATTTTTGTAGGAGCCCTTGGACTTACGACATCTTGCTTGTTTTCCGACTAGGGTTATAGCCTAGCTTATAATAAGAATATATGAAACTGACACAAATGTAAACAAGCATTTCAGCTTTAGAGATAATTTTATCGGAATAGTCTATCGTCTAACTTTCGATAGATGATATTGTGATTTTGCAGGCATACCAATGTCTCAGTGGAAAGCTCAAACGTATTGTTTGAGGTTATGCGCTATATATGTTTCCACCAAGTGTACTTAGACTGCACTGGTTCTTGACCCTTTTTTGGCAGACTCAAAGCCCTGTTCAGCTTCACCATTTCCTGCAAACTTTTTGTTTTGAAATAATTATTCATCTAAAACCATGTGGCAGACACAAATATCTGCAGGCATCTTATAAATGAAAGCATTGCATAAACAGTTTGATCCATGAAAACAGGACAATAATTAGCTAGTGAGGAAACTCCAAATGCGTTTGTATGTTTCATAATATAGAATTAAATGTATTGTTTTTAGTACATAACTTACCAATTGTTAGGAAGAAATTAGATTATTCATTCAATCCTGATTAAACATTTTAACTAATTTTCCTCTTTATTTTTCAGATCTGATTCCAATGTTTCGAAACGTCGCCGATGTACAGAATCAACGGAAAAATCAGGTTCTATTGTGAGTACACAGCATACACCCTTCGTTTTTTAGTATTGCTTCCCATCTTTTAACAGAAGTCTAGTTTATGTAAAATTTAATAACTGACATTTTGTATCTCATTCAGTTTTTATTTGTTCTGCAGTGCAATTTTGAATTTCCCAATGAATTTCTTAGTTATACATGACAACCAGTTCATTCAAGAGTCTTCTTCCCATTGCAGTCCAGCGAGTGTCAAGAGCCGCAGAGGAAGAGGCAACGACTCAACGTTGGGCGTCGTTCCCTTCCTTTGGCTCAGTCACCTTCACCTCCTACTGGTTTGCTTCAAGAAGCATTTGAAGCCTTAGATAAGTTTTTGAAGAAATTTCCTTCTGCTATTGGAGATCTTGAGGCATATCTAAGGCAGCAACAATATCAGTGTCAACAGCCTCTACACCAGCAGCAGTCACAACACCACCAGCCTCTACACCAGCAGCAGTCACAACACCACCAGCCTCTACACCAGCAGCAGTCACAACACCACCAGCCTCTACACCAGCAGCAGTCACAACACCACCAGCCTCTACACCAGCAGCAGTCACAACACCACCAGCCTCTACACCAGCAGCAGTCACAACACCACCAGCCTCTACACCAGCAGCAGTCACAACACCACCAGCCTCTACACCAGCAGCAGTCACAACACCACCAGCCTCTACACCAGCAGCAGTCACAACACCACCAGCCTCTACACCAGCAGCAGTCACAACACCACCAGCCTCTACACCAGCAGCAATCACAACACCACCAGCCTCTACACCAGCAGCAATCACAACACCACCAGCCTCTACACCAGCAGCAGTCACACCACCACCAGCCTCTACACCAGCAGCAGTCACAACACTACCAGCCTCTACACCAGCAGCAGTCACAACACTACCAGCCTCTACACCAGCAGCAGTCACAACACTACCAGCCTCTACACCAGCAGCAGTCACAACACCTCCAGCAGCCACATCATCACCAGCCTCTACACCAGCAGCCACATCCTCACCAGTCTCTACATCAGCAGCCACAACATTACCAGACTCTACTCCAGCAGCCGCAACATCACCAGCTTCTACACTACCAGCCGCAACACTACCAGCCACAACACCACCAGCAGTATATCTACAACACGCACAACAACAAACTTGCTGGAATGACGAGTTTGTGGCAGCCTTGGGCCACATCTGATAAATAAAAAAACTAATTTTGTTTTGTAAATTTTCAATAAAATTTTTTACCTGTAACATTTATTTATTTTACATTCAAAGAAAGATGTTTAATATATAGTTAAAAAAAAGTAATTCGGCATATCTACGAAGAAAATATCCAGATATTTTGATACAAAGAGACCCGCCATTAACACTATTTTGATTGTCCAGTCTTTTGAGCTCTTGTTTTCAGTCTCTTCTTTTTAGATGTCGGTAAGAGGTCAGGGCGATTTGGTTCAAAGCTTTTTTATCATCTAAATATATTTCAAGATTTTTTTTTCATCAAATCGAAGATGCAATAAGGAGGGTGTGATTTTCCGATTCGATGAAGGTCCTGAAACCATAACTTAATTATGAGAGTCATTGGTTCCTTTTAATCCACTTCATAGAAATTTCATAATACTATACGGCATTTTGTAGTTGGTCTGTCAGTTTTGAATACAGGCTTATGTGGAAGGAAGTTATAACCTGGATGATCTTCTAAAAACACTTCTAAATTATAAATGCTCTCAATAACACTGCTTTCCTCTTTGTTGTTTGAACACTTCATCTATCAAATTCAAGAATGTTATTTTTGTATGTCTTTTCATTTAATTTTGAAATTGCTTCAGCAAAACTGCAGTTTTTACCGAGATGAGAAAGACCGTTCTAAAGTAGGCCTAAAGGCATCTTGAGCCCAAGGCCAATATAGAGGTTTGAGCCTACCATCCCAGTCTCTGCCTCTGTCTGCCTATGTTATTAAGTGCAAACCTTACCAACTTATCATTCAGTCCCATGGCCTTTTCATATTTTTCTGTATCGTAATTTGAGAATTTAAAACTATCTAAAATTTCATTAGTAGCCCTTTGTAATTCTAATACTGTCTTTATCATTCAAGACAAAGATTTTTCTAGTAAGTGAATTTCATCCGTCATCATTACCCAAAATATCTTCACCAGTAACAAACAAGCCACATGAAAAATAATCTTGTTCATATCCTTAGTATTAATGACCGAACAATGAAAACTAAGTTTCAGAAATAAAAGTAAAAAATTTATAAATCATCTATGAGCTCGTCTACTTTGCCCACAAGCATAATGCCAAAAGAAGTCTGAAAATATCCAGACCCAATCTTTCCTAAAACTCTCCACAGACTAAAGGTGCGCCCACATGGTCGAACAGTGTCTGTCGGACAAACACTGTTACCATGTCTAAATTAAAAGAGAACGACGTCATAAGCGTTGAAATGAGGATATTGATATGGTACTACCAGGATTTCTACTCCTTTTACCAGACAAAGACCGGAAGAAATGTACAAAGCTGATGTCCGGTTGCATCTCTGTTATCTATGTCATGTTATAATCTGTACTCGAGAATCAAGCAGTAGTTATCAGCTTCAAGTACGGAGCATCATAACCACAGTACACCATAAAATAGAAGCACAATCCAATAAATTAGATTATTCCTCATGCTTATTCCTGATCTTTTGAGAACAATGGAATGGTACATGGAAGGACTAGTTACAAAGACTGAGGGAAAAGAGAAGCCATTCATCCATTGTAAAGGAAACTCAAATTGACTATGAATCAGACTTTAGAAACTATACTGATGGGCCCAAACGCTTTATACATTTTATCGGGGACCTTAAAACCTTTTATAACTAAGCAGGATACATGTACGAGAGGAAGCCTTTTTCAAGAGCACGTTTGGAGGCATTATAGAATCATATATGACTAATTGAAATTAACCTTTCAGTGAACCGAGGATGTTAATTGTTATTAACGTGCAATGTGTAGCATATATCATTCCAAGAAATAACTGAGACTGGTCATACTTCGGATTATGTGTTGTTACCTAAATCAAAATTGTTTCAGTGATAAAGATAAAATGTTCAAAATTTGTTTCCACTGTTCTCGTAGAAAGATTGAGAATTGTGTATTTTCCTCATGATCAAACACTTCTTCGGGTAAATGTGACTTCGGTGTCTATATCTGAAATAGATTCTGTTGAGCTATACTCTTATATCTTAATGCCATAATTTGGTTGTGCAAATGTCTTCTGCACCTCCCCCCCCCCGTTTTTTTTTTTTTTTTATTTCTCCAATTTGCGTAGCTTTTCCTTGTAATGATGGCCCATTATGGGTTCCATGTTCTTTTCGACTTTTAAACCAGTTACACATTCCACTTCTCTGAAGTTCTGACGTTATTCTACTTATTGCTGCTACACGTTTATTTCTGTCTTTGTAAACATTTGCTTTGATGGTTTATAAGCATGTTCGATTAGCAACTGAGCCTTTCTTCTATCTCAAAGTCAGCTTTCCTCTGTAACTGGATTACAAATAGTCATGTTTATAGGGAAGGCGATACTCAATCTTCTAAATGTTAAAGTTGATCCGGTAAACAAGTAGAACTCCGTCCATAGTGCCACTCTGCCTCCGGAGAGTGTCTGTAGCTCGGACTCTGCGAGCAAAGTCACTGTTCGGCACACCCTTAGTTGCTCGTTATTGACGTCATTAATGCTTCTTTCATAATGGTAACTGGTAACAATTGTGTTCGACGGACACTGTTCGACCGTGTGGACGCACCTTAAGATGCAATGTCTGCACCCTATTCTTAATATAAAATTAATATTATTGAATTCATCTCCTCCATCGAGTAAAAGCTCATCAGTTAGCGAGTATCCACGTAGGATTTCTTTCAACCCAGGTAAATTTAACTCTATGTTTATATCAGATACCTTATATGATACCTTTGTATCATATTGTTTAGATGCGTTAAACCTATTTAGCTATACATCTTCCAAAACTCTTAGGTTTTGACTTTCCACTACTTCATCTGTAATGAAGATTGCTTGGCTACCTCAGTCTTTTAGTCCACGAACCCGAAAAACATTGTGGAATGCACAAGTAAACTTCTGTTCTTATGTGACTCGACAGCGCATTCGTTATCATAGTAGTGCTACTCGTAATATGAAATTTAGACTATTCATTACAGATTTCTCCCGAAACTATCTTACATGCACTTGGGTTGTCTTTTGGCCTTTCGCCCTTCAAAGGTTTCTTTGACAGAAAATCCCCAGTCCTCACTTCACTCCGCATTCTCTACAGGTATAGACACAATAAAACATATAATTGCATTACAGCGCATCGTGCCGGTTGACCCTAGATAATACCAAAGAAAGGGAGAGAAGTAAAGAAATGGAGAGAAAGGAATAAAGGTTGAGATTGAATTATTTATACACATTTAACCTCTTCTTTTTGAAGTCCTTGACAAACATGTTTACTTGAAACAGACTACCAACGCTCGTGTCTATGGAGACGCCTATCATTGACGCTATCGTTTGCAATGTTTGAACTTGTTGCCACAGTTTAACAAAAAATTATGTTTGGTTACATTACCGCAGTGCTTCACTTTACTTTAACCTATTCGGAAATAAGGGAGCTTTAAAAACTATTTAGAAATAAATTGATCATAGGACAACATCATTCCAGCTTCCTCTGTATCAAGCAAAATACATCAAATATGGAAAAGCATTTGTTACAACTTCTGATATCAAAACAAACTTCACAGTATTGGTGATTTTTCTTTGTTTTCTAATGCTGTTCACCAAAGAAATCATCTTCTTTGCCGTATATAATAAAGCTTTTTGTTAAGTAAACACTCACAAAATTTAACAATAAAGCTTCCCTCGATAATATCAAAAGTCAAGATGGAGAGGACTTCCACTCTGGAATATTCAACTTGTGAAGAATTTCTACCTCCACTTTATTAATAACCTTTGGTATGAAACTAAATGGAGATATTAACCTTTTTTTCCTTTGCCAAACCTCAAGTTAAAGCATCAATTGCCTCTGTACCTGGACACCAATATTCGAGATTAAAAACCTCTCAACTTATTTCTAAAAGTAGCAAAACAGTCGGAAGAATGAACAAGTCTCGCATGTCCATAACTCTGAAAAATGTAAGCAAGAATTGACCATTCATCCATGTTAGTTGAAAACTCTTTTTAAAAAAAAATCCGCTCTTTTGGACTCTTTTTGGGCTAACATACATTGATGACCTGAACAGTGTATTTATTTCAAGTTTAAAATCTTTGGTTTTCCATGATTTCTAAATCCGGCTTTTTGCTACCTACTTGCATTAAATTCGAAAAATTTTTGTAATTGGAATTCTGTCGACAGCCTCCTGCTTCCTTCATGTTTAATTTTGAAGATTCATTTACTGTTGAGTTTCCAACCAAACTTTTCATGATCAAAAATGGTCACTGTATTCATCGCCAAACACTTCAAAATGACTCTCAAAACCTACTTCTGAGGTGTCACAACATAGCAATAAATCTCCCTACACCAGAGGCGTCACAATATAATGATTAATCAAATCTGAGGCATCATAATATAGCGGTAAATTTCCTATGTCTGAAGCTTTGCAATATAGCGGTAAATTTCCTGTCTGAGACGTCACAATATAGCGGTAAATTTCCTATGTCTGAGGCATCGCAATATAGCGATAAATTTACCTACATTTGAATCTTCGCAATATTGCCTACATTTTTGGCGTCACAATATAATGATAAAGTGCCTATATCTGAGGCGTCACAACATAGTAATAAAGTGCCTACATCTGAGGCGTTACAATATAGTAATAAACTGCCTACATCTGATGCGTCACAATATTGTGATAAATTGCCCACATCTGAGGCGTCACAATATAGTAATAAATTTGCCTACATTTGAGGCTTCGCAATATTGCCTACATCTTTGGCGTCACAATATAATGATAAAGTGCCTACATCTGAGGCGTCACAATATAATGATAAAATGCCTACATCTGAGGCGTTACAATATAGTGATAAACTGCCTACATCTGATGCGTCACAATATTGTGATAAATTGCCTACATCTGAGGCGTCACAATATAGTGATAAAGTGCCTACATCTGAGGCTTCACAATATAGTGATAAATTGCCTACATCTGAAGCATCACAATATAGTGATAAATTGCCTACATCTGAAGCATCACAATATAGTGATAAACTGCCTACATCTGATGCGTCACAATATTGTGATAAATTGCCTACATCTGAGGCATCACAATATAGTGATAAATTGCCTACATCTAAGGCATCACAATATAGTGATAAAGTGCCTACATCTGAGGCATCACAATATAGTGATAAATTGCCTACATCTGAGGCATCACAATATAGTGATAAAGTGCCTACATCTGAGGCATCACAATATAGTGATAAAATGCCTACATCTGAGGCGTTACAATATAGTAATAAACTGCCTACATCTGATGCGTTACAATATAGTAATAAACTGCCTACATCTGATGCGTCACAATATTGTGATAAATTGCCTACATCTGAGGCGTCACAATATAGTGATAAAGTGCCTACATCTTAGGCATCACAATATAGTGATAAATTGCCTACATCTGAAGCATCACAATATAGTGATAAATTGCCTACATCTGATGCATCACAATATAGTGATAAATTGCCTACATCTGATGCATCACAATATAGTGATAAACTGCCTACATCTGATGCGTCACAATATTGTGATAAATTGCCTACATCTGAGGCATTACAATATAGTGATAAATTTGCTTACATCTGAGGCATCACAATATAGTGATAAATTTGCTTACATATGAGGCGTCACAATAGTGATAAACTGCCTACATCTGAGGCGTCACAATATAGTGATAAATTTGCCTACATCTGAGACTTCGCAATATAGTGATAAATTGCCTACATCTGAGGCGTTACAATATAGTGATAAACTGCCTATATCTGAGGCGTCACAATATAGTGATAAACTGCCTATATCTGAGGCGTCACAATATAGTGATACGAACTAGAAAGGTGAAAGAATTCGGTAAACCTAACGTATCTATGTAGTTCAAGACTAGAACTCTGGGATAAGAGATCAACCCACAGATGTTTAAGTGACTCAAAAAATGTGTCTCTTTCCAATTCTGATCCAATAGTTCGTTCGTTTTAGATTGCTTTACCTTATGCAAGACACGGGCTCTTGCGTTGGCAATCCGTAATCTGATCCAATTAAGTAGTTTGCTAGAATGACTGTTTGCCATTTAGAACTCGTTCTGCGTATACAGGTGATTGACCTCGTAAATTTGAGATAGTAATTTCTCTCGTTCTTACAGCTTTGTAGTTCGTGTGATGACAACTCTTCAGTAATTTTCAAGAATTCTTTTAAAAGTATCATTTTCTGCTTTCAAATGACGTGTAGCTTTGATGTATTTTGTGCCTAACATAACCTCATGATAATTTACAACAGTCTTCTGTTTTCATTTGAGTGAAGTCAGTTGCCGAATAATTTTGAAGTTTAGATGACATATTCATGAAGGCTACTTACAAGCAAGGCCAATAGAATTTTACAGGTCAAACCACGCGCAGCTTTCGCTCGGCTAGCCGTTATTAATGTGACGTCACTAGGCTCAACAACTGAGATACGTGTCCTCCCTCTCTCTCTCTCTCTCTCTCTCTCTGACTGCTTATCCATAATATCATTTAATTATACTGTTATAATAATAATAATAATAATAATAATAATAATAATAAATTATTATCATTATTATTATTATTACTATTATTATTATAATACTTTTAATATAAAATAGATAATAACAGCCACCAACATCAATAATAATAATGATAATATTGCTATGATTATTATTCTTTTACTCTTGATACTATTACTATCATTATAATTATACTCCTTATATTATAATTAAATTGTTTTTATTATTATGGTTATTATTATTATTAATTATTACTGTTATCATATATGATGAAGGTGATTCATATTTATACAATGGTGACCTCTCAATAATCATATCTGGAAATTTAAGAAAAAAATATGCTAAGGTGCAAAATTGACCAGACGACAAAAATTTGTGATCCAATTTATTTCATAATATTGCATATTACACACAACTGTACATTAAATGCTTTGATCTATTAAAGCTTATTTCTACAATTAATTTTCTTTTTTACACTTAAATTTTATAATTATTATTTTTTTTTACTAGTTTGGTTTTTACTTATGCCCTTGTGCGTTATTATTTTCTTCTTCTAAATGTACATTTTGATTATTATTTTCTGTACATTTTCTCTGCACTGGAAAATTGTTATTTATTTCGGAATTTTTTTTTATATATTTTTCTTTTCTGATATTTTTCTGTTCAGAATTCTCATTCTGAAGAATATTCTGCACTTTATGAAATATGCAATGACATCCTCAGGTAAAGAAACCAAATTTACCATGCACTTTGTCAATTTTTTTAGAGCATTTTTTTCACCTTTTAGTGAGGTCTCCCCATGGTAACAGTTAAACAATATTTCCATGGTCTGTAACTGTTTAAAAAAATCCTGGTTTGGGTTTTTTTTAGTTTCCCTTCACTCCTGCTTATGGCTGAAAGCCAAGTATTATCATCCTTTGTAACACTGGATCCTAGGAATTCATATTGAAGGATTTTTTTTTACCAAGAAACCGCCAACATGCCTAAGTGCCTCTGTTTCCATTGCCTCCTCAAAAGTCATACCTTTTACATCAAATGAAGGAGGTTCATCACATTGTAGCTCATCATCATCAGCTGCAAAAATCATTGCAGATAAGCAAAGTTCTTCCTCTAAATTTTCTGTGGTAATGCTAGGAGCAGTGGTATCTATTTTAGGAAGTGCTACATCTGAAATATTGGTATCATTGCATTCTTGTTCAGTGTTATACCGAGATCCCATCAAGGCAATTTTCTTTCCAAGAAAATTTTTTTTTTATTCTATACTTTATTTGCACAGGAGATAGGTGGTCATAATTTCCATTCATTTGTCTAAGGCAGCAGAAAAAACGCTCTAAACAATCTTAGTTCAATCTGTAGGTCAGCAAGTAGGTTACATTATATTTCTCATTTAACATTCGGTACAGCTTAGAGAGGGATTTTGAAGAAAGTATTAGCCCTTTCTGAAATTGATATAAGAAATTCTTCCCACAAACTCATTTCTCTTGCAGTCTCAATCATTTGTTCCAAAACCTGATTGTGTGTTGCCAAATTTGCCCCATAGGAATTTCTTGAAGATTTATTTGAATCTGTGAATACCCTTGAATTAAAAAATCAACCACATATCTGCTAGAAATATGAATTGACTAGTGGTATCCCAATCCTTACTCTTTAATAGTCCTTGCACACCAAAAAACTGTATAGATTTGGCTGTTGTTTCAGATAACGGCTGTGCAGCAAGACGAACATTCATTCTTTTAGGGCCTTCTACATCAATACGATTATCATTTAACTTGAATGATGTCCAAGTCTTTCTTACTTCTCTTCACTATCTCTCGTAAGCTTGAATTTGTCACATATTTGCATCCTTTGCTTCTGTTGGGGGAGTTCCTGCGAGGTTGGGAAAGTAACACAATCTTGAAGTTAACATAAGTTCTATTGAGAAGGTGCAATACAAGAGTTAAATACAACAGGCAGGAAATACGTCTGCCTTGGGTGACTAACAATAGTACAAGGCTGCTGTGTGATGCCCCTAGGCTGGGAAGTACATTGTTGCCATGTCTTCGGGGCAGTGCCATACTTAATGTATGCATAATAACATGGTAATATAAGCATATACACATAAGAGTACATAGGGGGTGTATTTATTTACAAGAGACATTTAATAAATGAGACATATGATAAATGAGACAATACAATACATCAGGTATGAAAATACGTTAACGTCAGCTAATGTAATGGTCTCACATTTTATATATCTACAGCTTCCATCTAATTTTAAACCTGAATCTAACAGATTATTTCTGATTAGTTTGATTAGATGAGGTGCATCTGCAAATGCAAAACTTTCCCTGTCATTAGATGCTGGATTTGTAAAGCTTGGGTTTTCAATGTTTACACCAAGTGTTTTCAACAGCTTAGGATTTGTCGATCCCCTGTCAGACACCATAGCAACCACAATCAATCCAGCCTGTTCCACTTTAATAATGATGTTATTCAATATGTCTTTAGTCATGTCAATGTCAAAATCGTGATACACTAACTGCTTCCAAAGGGTTGTCAATCCCCTTAACATAGCACATTGAAGTTTCTTTTTGGGCTCGTGTATATGTCACTACCTTACTCATACGTCCAGTCAGATGAAACACTTGTCTCATCAAATGACAGTACACAAAGGCTCTCAAAATTTCAAATTTTTTTCAGTTTTTTGGCTCAAAAGTTGAATCACTGGCAATAGCATACCAGGTTCAATATGTAGTTTAGACTCACGGCGGTTAAGTGTACTAACAGATGGGAGAGGATGATTTTATTTTTTTTTGTCTTAGATATTTGTATATTTTTAGACCAAGATATCAATATCACCATCATTTCGTATTTGTTTTCCACCTAACATTGCATCAATTTGTTTATCTGTAAAAAATTTCCCTAGTCTGGTCTGCGTATCAAACGCCCCTTTGGTATGAAGTTTTAATCTGACCTAATATTTTTTCCTTTTTTTCCCAGTTTTCTTTTATCATTAAGCAGAGCAGTATTTTCTTGTGTTTACCTGTCTACCAGTTGCTGAAGTTTTCTATTGACCTCTATTAAGCGGACAGTAGATTTAGTAAGGTTACCAGTACCACTGACAGTCTGTGAAGGCTTGCAGAAATTTGATATAGACAAAGGCTTTGAAACAGACGACATCTTTCTAGGAGGTTGATTTTCTTTCAACACTGATGGTATCTTCCCTACGCATGCTGCATTACCTGAAAATTTAAGGAAAGAGTTATTAATCTCATTTAAAATTTAAAATTATTGATTAATATTTTTTTTATCAATGATGGTAACACTTCTATCTCCTGGGAATTCCCATTCCTGTATAATTGTGCTCACCAGTTGAGGAAATTCTGCATATTAGAAACACTAGAGAGATTCTTTAAGGTACGAATGGAAAAGACTGAGTAAATGCGTTATTTCATTTAATACAATTGTGATTTGTTGATCGAATATAATTCAACAATGAAAACATTGTGTTCTTTTCTTTCTGATTTCATCTGAAACTGCATTGGAGTTTCAAGCGTTGTAAATTGTGTATGCTTCCATTATCGCTAATTTTATGTCATAAAGTTAATATAAGAAGACATCAAGAAAGGATGGCAGCCGCCATTTGGATTCGGTTCCATACAGTATCTTTGTATCTTTGGTGGCGCAGTGATGCGCCCCACTTGACGTTATGGGAATCACGTGGTTCTGATTGGCGGGAAGTTGGCGATGCTTCTCGCAAGACAGGCAGCCTCATTCGAGCTCAGTCAGACGAAGTGTCAACATCAGCATAATTGCTTTGTAGTCGATCACTTGATACATCAAGAAAACTTTGTTTATTGTGTTGCAAGATGCAGTTTGAAGGGTAAGGCTGATTTGATAACAATCGTGTCATACATATTTTCTGTGAATTTTACTTTTTCGTGTTCAGAGATCTTGCGAACTAGGTGCGTTACTTCGGTATTATTTATAAGTAACCTCACGAGAAGTTACTACCGAGTTTTCTTTTTTTTGGAGGTTAGGTGATAATATCGCTTTTATAGCAAGTTCCAAAAAGCGATGTATATTGAAGAGTAATTCTTATGAAAGGTGTACCACAGGGCAGTGTTCTGGGCCCTATCTTGTTCAACATATACACTATTGAGCTATCACACATCTTGAAAAAACATAAAGTGGGCTTTAAACTATATGCAGATGATACTCTGTTCTAACTTTCAATTTCAACAACACAAGATACAATAGAAGAAAATTGATGAGATAATGACTGAAATAAAAACATGGGTGCAGAGGAAAAAGCTTGAATTAAATGATGATAAAACAGAATGTATATTTTTTGGCACAAAGGTGGCTTTGAAGAATTACCAGTTAATTCAAAGTATAAAAATTGGTGACGCTGATGTTGGGATTGTGCCTGTTGTGAAAAATTTGGGTGTACTAGTAGATTGTAATTTGACAATGAGGGACCAAATAGTGAACACAGTGAAAGTGTGTAACTATCACCTGAGAAACATAGCATTTATTAGAAAATATTTAACAAAGGGCAGTACAAAAATTTTAGTGATGAGTCACGTAATATCAAGGCTTGATTATTGCAATTCTCTGTACTATGAATTGCCCAATACACTACTAAGAAAGCTTCAAAATGTGCAAAACCGGGCGGCCAGACTGATGAAAGGCATTAAACTACGGGAGAGAATAACTCCTGCATTGATCGATCTACATTGGTTACCTGTTAAGGCTAGAATTGAATTCAAAATTTGCTTGTTGACTCACAAAGCACTTACAAGTGATAAGCCTAAATATCTTCGTGATTGGTTGGTCCCCTACCCTCAAGCTACCAGCGCTGCTGTAAGAGTTAGACATGCTGATGATCCACATAGACTATTCGAAATTAGTGTGAATCGTGCAATAGGAGGAAGAACGTTTAGTTATGCTGCACCGAGACTCTTCAACGACCTTCCACTTGATGTCAAAAATAGCAAAAATGTGGCAGCTTTCAAGAAAAACCTGAAGACTTATCTTTTTAGAAAGTGTTATAATAGTGACCTGAAAACTATTAAGCCTGAATACAAATGCTAGCGAAATAACTGATAAGATACAGAGCAAAATATTAACTGGAAAGAAATTATTTTCACACACCAATACCCGCCTGAACAAACTTTTAGTGTCTGATGGAGGGCGAGAAATAAACCCGTAAAAGTAAGGATAGAGAACAAAGAGAGCGAGCAGCATATTTTCTGCTTTTCCCTTTTGGTACAGTAGTTAAATACAGGCTTATTCGGTCCTTGATCTCGCCTGTTTTGGATGATTCGGATCATTTGCTTGGTTGTTTTGGACCTTCGTTTTGGATGAACTATTTTATAATTCTTAATAAGTAAATGAGATTTCTTACCCAATATATCTAAATACCTTGCATGAAATTTCTCCAAGCTGTTACCTGGTATGAAAAGCCGAGATGACTCTGGGAGGCTTGACAAGTATATTTAGTGTGGGCCCCAATTTTATCCCTTTAGCCAACTTGAGTTCCCTTGTTTATTTTTGGATTTTCTTTATTTACTTTTTACCCAAATTCCATTTGCGTTTTGAACTAGCGATTTTTAAGCGACAGTAAGTGTACAATAAAGATTTGGTTTCCAACTGACTTTACAATAGAAGTTCGAATATAAACGTGGAAGGAAAACTCTTGCTGGATAGAGATATAAAACGAACATTTGCAGTTACTTTTCGTAACTACAAATTTTCGTTTTATATCTCAATCCATGCGCTATACATTCTTGGTTATAAATCCACTGATCTCTAAATATACATAAAAATGAGCAAATGATTGCCCTGCTATTTTTGTTAGACATTTAGTCCAGGAGGATTTTGTCCCGACACCGTTTCAAACAGTAATTTCTTGGATAATATGTGCCACACATTGCACGTTAATAACCCAAATAGCTATCTTTGAACCGTTGCATGGTGCAACAGAAACTTGCGTTCTTGAATTGAGGAAGAAACCAAACAGGGCAGTCGCCATGATGGAAGTGTGGCTATAGGCAATATTTATACTCGAAAGTAACCTCATTTGGCTGGTTCAAATTTTTTGGAACTATTCGTTTGTCACCTCACTTGATCCACTGTATAATTCTTTAGTATTTGCACGAGAGTTGGGCTGCAACGACTTTGTTCTGGGGCACAGTAACTTCCCCCAAGAGTAGATGTGCCCCAACCCTTACTGGGCGGACAGACTTGGTGTCGATGGACCTGCTACCATCAAGCCATGTCTTTTGTAGCTTTTTGTCCAATCCTCTCTCCCCCTAGTTAGTTAACTACTTTCTTCGGTTTTGGGAGACTCATTCTATAATTTTTGGGTATGATATCTTGCTGGCCTGGCTCTTCCTTTGTAGCACATACTAACTATCTCCTTTATCCGTTTATTCAGTCATTCAGTTTGATTTTGGAGTTTTTGCCGGTTGAGAGTTTTGTTTCATGCCTCTCTTTTCAGTCTGTCATTTGACCAATGCTTTCAGGAATTTGCATTTACTGCCTCTACAGTAAATGCACTGACAGTGCATTTGCTGGAGATTCTGCTTTCAGTCGCCTCCACAAACAATGTCAAATGTGCAAATACACTTATCTAAATAAATATATCTTCCATATGTGGCAGGTTGGCCAGGGCACCAGCCACCCGTTGAGATACTACCGTTTGAGAGTTACTGGGTCCTTTGACTGGCCACACAGTACTACATTGGATCCCTTTCTCTGGTTACGGCTCATTTTGTTTGTGCCTACACACATACTGAATAGTGTGGACTATTCTTACCACATTCTCCTCTGTCCTCATACATCTGACAACACAGATTATCAAACAATACTTCGCTCAAGGGTTTAACTACTGCAATGTGATTGTTCAGTGGTTACTTTCTTCTTGGTAAGGGTAGAAGAGACTCTTTAGCCATGGTAAGCAGCGGTATTAGGAGGTGGACATTTAAGTTTTTATAGTTTATATGTGAAAAATCTTCTGCAATTTGATGACGTTGCTCTTCTTGAAATATTTCATTTTGATTGTTTATTCTTCTCTTTATTTTTTTCCTTGTTTTCTTTCCTCAGTGGGCATTTGTAATTTTTTGTAGGAGCCCTTTTTTCCGACTAGGGTTATAGCCTAGCTTATAAGAAGAATATATGAAACTGACACTAATGTAAACAAGCATTTCAGCTTTAGAGATAATTTTATCGGAATAGTCTATCGTCTATCTTTCAATAGATGATAGTGTGATTTTGCAGGCATACCAGTGTCATAGTGGAAAGCTCAAACGTATTGTTTGAGGTTATGCGCTATATATGTTTCCACCAAGTGTACTTAGACTGCATTGGTTCTTGACCCTTTTATGGCAGAGACTCAAAGCCCTGTTCAGCTTGACCATTTCCTCGCATACTGTTTGTTTGGAAATAATTATTCATCTAAAACCATGTGGCAGACAAGTATCTGCAGGCATCTTATTATAAATGAAAGCATTGCATAAACATAGTTTGATCCATGAAAACAGGACAATAATTAGCTAGTGAGGAAACTCCAAATGCGTTTGTATGTTTCATAATATAGAATTAAATGTATTGTCTTTAGTACATAACTTACCAATTGTTAGGAAGAAATTAGATTATTCATACAATCCTGATTAATCATATGTATAAAATATTATGATAATAAACATTGTAACTAATTATCCTCTATTTTTCAGATCTGATTCCAATGTTTCGAAACGTCGCCGATGTACAGAATCGGCGCAAAAATCAGGTTCTATTGTAAGTATACAGGAGATACACTTCATTTTTTAGTATTGCTTCCCATCTTTTAACAGAAGTTTAGTTTATGTAATTTAATTTCTGACATTTTGTATCATTCAGTTTTTATTTGATCTGCAGTGCAATTTTGAATTTCCCAATGAATTTCTTACTGTTATACATGACAACCAGTTCATTCAAGAGTCTTCTTCCCATTGCAGTCCAGCGAGTGTCAAGAGCCACAAAGGAAGAGGCAACGACTCTACGTTGGGCGTCGTTCCCTTCCCTTGACTCCTTCGCTTTCACCTCCTACTGGTTTGCTTCAAGAAGCATTTGAAGCCTTGGATATGTTTCTGAAGAAATTTCCCTCTGCTATTGGAGATCTTGAGGCATATCTAAGGCAGCAACAATATCAGTGTCAACAGCCTCTACATCACCAGCCACTGCACCACCGGCCTGTACTCCAGCAGCCGCTACATCACCGGCCTGTACACCAGCAGCCGCTACATCACCGGCCTGTACACCAGCAGCCGCTACATCACCGGCCTGTACACCAGCAGCCGCTACATCACCGGCCTGTACACCAGCAGCCGCTACATCACCGGCCTGTACACCAGCAGCCGCTACATCACCGGCCTGTACACCAGCGGCCGCTACATCACCGGCCCGTACACCAGCAGCCGCTACATCACCGGCCCGTACACCAGCAGCCGCTACATCACCGGCCCGTACACCAGCGGCCGCTACATCACCGGCCCCTACACCAGCGGCCGCTACATCACCGGCCCCTACACCAGCGGCCGCTACATCACCGGCCCCTACACCAGCGGCCGCTACATCACCGGCCTCTACACCAGCGGCCGCTACATCACCGGCCCCTACACCAGCGGCCGCTACATCACCGGCCTCTACACCAGCGGCCGCTACATCACCGGCCCCTACACCAGCGGCCGCTACATCACCGGCCTCTACACCAGCGGCCGCTACATCACCGGCCTCTACACCAGCGGCCGCTACATCACCGGCCTCTACACCAGCGGCCGCTACATCACCGGCCTCTACACCAGCGGCCGCTACATCACCGGCCTCTACACCAGCGGCCGCTACATCACCGGCCTCTACACCAGCGGCCGCTACATCACCGGCCTCTACACCAGCGGCCGCTACATCACCGGCCTCTACACCAGCGGCCGCTACATCACCGGCCTCTACACCAGCGGCCGCTACATCACCGGCCTCTACACCAGCGGCCGCTACATCACCGGCCTCTACACCAGCGGCCGCTACATCACCGGCCTCTACACCAGCGGCCGCTACATCACCGGCCTCTACACCAGCGGCCGCTACATCACCGGCCTCTACACCAGCGGCCGCTACATCACCGGCCTCTACACCAGCGGCCGCTACATCACCGGCCTCTACACCAGCAGTCTCAACATCACCGGCCTCTACACCAGCAGTCTCAACATCACCGGCCTCTACACCAGCAGTCTCAACATCACCGGCCTCTACACCAGCAGTCTCAACATCACCGGCCTCTACACCAGCAGTCTCAACATCACCGGCCTCTACACCAGCAGTCTCAACATCACCGGCCTCTACACCAGCAGTCTCAACATCACCGGCCTCTACACCAGCAGTCTCAACATCACCGGCCTCTACACCAGCAGTCTCAACATCACCGGCCTCTACACCAGCAGTCTCAACATCACCGGCCTCTACACCAGCAGTCTCAACATCACCGGCCTCTACACCAGCAGTCTCAACATCACCGGCCTCTACACCAGCAGTCTCAACATCACCGGCCTCTACACCAGCAGTCTCAACATCACCGGCCTCTACACCAGCAGTCTCAACATCACCGGCCTCTACACCAGCAGTCTCAACATCACCGGCCTCTACACCAGCAGTCTCAACATCACCGGCCTCTACACCAGCAGTCTCAACATCACCGGCCTCTACACCAGCGTTATCAACATCACCTGCCTCTACACCAGCGTTATCAACATCACCTGCCTCTACACCAGCGTTATCAACATCACCTGCCTCTACACCAGCGTTATCAACATCACCTGCCTCTACACCAGCGTTATCAACATCACCTGCCTCTACACCAGCGTTATCAACATCACCAGCCTCTACACCAGCGTTATCAACATCACCAGCCTCTACACCAGCGTTATCAACATCACCAGCCTCTACACCAGCGTTATCAACATCACCAGCCTCTACACCAGCAGCCTCTACACCAGCAGTCGCATCACCACCAGCCTCTACACCAGCAGTCGCAACACCACCAGCCTCTACACCAGCAGTCGCAACACCACCAGCCTCTACACCAGCAGTCGCAACACCACCAGCCTCTACACCAGCAGTCGCAACACCACCAGCCTCTACACCAGCAGTCGCAACACCACCAGCCTCTACACCAGCAGTCGCAACACCACCAGCCTCTACACCAGCAGTCGCAACACCACCAGCCTCTACACCAGCAGTCGCAACACCACCAGCCTCTACACCAGCAGTCGCAACACCACCAGCCTCTACACCAGCAGTCGCAACACCACCAGCCTCTACACCAGCAGTCGCAACACCACCAGCCTCTACACCAGCAGTCGCAACACCACCAGCCTCTACACCAGCAGTCGCAACACCACCAGCCTCTACACCAGCAGTCGCAACACCAGCAGTCGCAACACCACCAGCCTCTACACCACCAGCCGCAACACCACCAGCCTCTACACCAGCAGCCGCAACACCACCAGCCTCTACACCAGCAGCCGCAACACCACCAGCCTCTACACCAGCAGCCGCAACACCACCAGCTAGAACCACATGCAGTATATCTACAACACGCACAACAACAAACTTGCTGGAATGACGAGTTTGTGGCAGCCTTGGGCCACATCTGATTGAAAAAGACTAATTTTGTTTTGTAAATTTTCAATAAAATTGTTTACCTGTAAAATTTATTTATTTTACATTCAAAATAAAAAAAAAATAATTCGGCATATCTACGAAGAAAATTTCGAGGTTTCATAATACTATATGGCATTTTGTAGTAGGTCTGTCAATTCATCTAAATTGCGGTTTTTACAGAGATGAGAAAGATCATTCTAAAGTAGGCCTAAAGGCATCTCGAGCCTACCATCCCCGTCTTTGCCTATGTTATTAAGTGCAAACCTTCCCAACATATTCAGTCCCATGGACTTGACATTTTTCTGTATCGTAATTTGAGAATTTAAAACTATAAAATTTCATTAGTAGCCCTTTGTAACTCTGGTTCTAATACTGTCTATCATTGAAGACAAAGATTTTTCTAGTTAGTGAATTTCCTCCGTCATCGTTACCCAAAGTATCTTCACCAGCCACATGAAAAATAATCTATGTTCATATCCTTAGTATTAATGACCGAACAATGAAAATTAAGTTTCAGAAATAAAAGTAAAAAATCTATAAATCATCTATGAGCTCGTCTACTTTGCCCGCAAGCATAATGTCAAAAGAAGTCTGAGAATATACAGACTCACAATCTTTCCCAAAACTCACCACAGACTAAAGGTGCGCCCACACGGTCGAACAGTGTCTGTCGGACAAACACTGTTACCATGTCTAAATTAAAAGAGAATGACGTCATAAGTGTTGAAATCAGGAAATTGATATGGTAACAAGCAATGATACCAGATGAAGTTTACTACCAGGATTTCTACTCCTTTTACAAGACAAAGACCAGAAGAAATGTCCAAAGCTGATGTCCGCTGGCATCTCTGTTATCTATGTCATGTTATAATCTGTACTCGAGAATCAAGCAGTAGTTATCAGCTTCAAGTACGAAGCATCATAACCATAGTACACCATAAAATAGAAGCACAATCCAATAAATTAGATTATTCCTCATGCTTATTCCTGATCTTTTGAGAACAAAGGAATGGTACATGGAAGGACTAGTTGCAAAGACTGAGGGAAAACAGAAGCCATTCATCCATTGTAAAGGAAACTCAAATTGACTATGAATCAAGACTTTAAAAACTATATACTGATGGGCCCAAACGCTTTATATATTTTATCGGGGACCTTAAAACCTTTTATAACTAAGCAGGATACATGTACGAGAGGAAGCATTTTTCAGGAGCACGTTTGGAGGCATTATAGAATCACAATCACCTATGACTAATTGAAATTAACCTTTCAGTGAACTGAGGATGTCGCTTGTTATTAACGTGCAATGTGTAGCACATATTATTCCAAGAAATAACTGTTTGAGACGGTGTCAGGACAAAATTCCCCCGGAGGACAAAATCCCCCTGGACTAAATGTCTAACAAAAATAGCAGGGCAATCATTTGGTCGTCCGTAACTATATATATGTATATATATATATATATATATATATATATATATATATATATATATATGTATATATATATATATATATGTATGTATATATATATATATATATATATATATATATATGTATGTATATATATATATATATATATATATATATATATGTATGTATATATATATATATATATATATATATATATATATATGTATATAAATATATATATATGTATATATATATATATATATATATGTATATATATATATATATATATATATATATGTATATATATATATATATGTATATATATATATATATGTATATATATATATATATATATATATATATATGTATATATATATATGTATATATATACATGTATATATATATATATATATATATGTATATATATACATATATATGTATATATATATATATGTATATATATATATATATATGTATATATATATATGTATATATATATATATATGTATATATATATATGTATATATATATATATGTATATATATATGTATATATATATATGTATATATATATATATGTATATATATATATGTATATATATATATATGTATATATATATATATATGTATATATATATGTATATATATATATATATATATATATATATATATATATATATATATATATATATGTATATATATATATATATGTGTATATATATATATATATATATATATATATATATATATATATATATATATATATATATATATGAAATACAGTAAAGATGTTTACTAATTTTTCTAACAAGGCAATTTTTCTAACTTGCATAGTTCAACAAATTATTTTCACAAAATGGCAGTAAAACTTTTTTTTTTAAATTTAACTAAATATTCTTCCAAAATTAATTTACAAATCACTTTACTTCCACCCATAGAAGATAAGAGTTCATGACGAGCAATAAAGGAAAGCTGAAGTTAATTTGTGAAGGTTATATTTATATTAAGCAAAAAAGAATTGGCAAACGGTGCTGTATTTTACGAATATGAAAGGAGATCTAAAGCTTCATGTAAAGCAAAAGTCAAAGTGAGGCAAGATGAGGTTATCGAAGAGTTACATAGTCTCACACACATGCACCACATACTGCAAAATGTGAAGTCACAAAAGTATTGCAAGAAATTAAATAAGGTGCACAACATACAGAAGAGACCACTCAACAAATAATTGCTGATGGTTTTGCATCTATATCAGACGAGGTAGCTACAAAATTACCTTCAATCCATTTCCTTCGAAGAGATGTTCGACGCTATAAGCAGAAAAAGAGAAACTATTTACCGTTGCCATCAAGTGCCCTTGAAAACTATGTAAAAACAACTGGAGGTGAAAACTTCTAGTTGCATGACTCAACGTTTGACGGCAATAGGAGCGACCAAAAGCATTGCATTTTAAAAAAGATAATCATCATTGGTGTTTGGATGGAACATTTAAAGTGGTACCTGAAATATTTGTCCAACTATATACAGTTCATGCTTTGGTGGATCATCACACTATACCCTGCATCTATGCACTATTGCCGGATAAAACCAAGACAACATAACAAATTTATAGAGGAAGTTAAAAACTTAACTAATCTTTCTCCTACGAGTGCAATGATCGATTTTGAAAGAGCAATGCTGAACACGTTGATAATGCTCTTTCCTGACGCTGATGTTAAAGGCTGCTTTTTTCATTTGTGCCAGAATATTTACAAAAAATACAAGTTTGGTTTCCAAAAAAATTATCAAGAAAATGAAGAATTTTCTCTTAAAATGAGAATGATAGCAGCCCTTGCCTTCATTCCCCCTGAATCTGTTCATGAAGCGTTTGAAGAGCTTTATGATATTATGCCAGAAGAAAGTAAGCTAATTTTAGATTATTTTGAGGATCACTCTATTGGAAGGCCAAGTGGACGAGGACGCCGAGAACCCACATTTAACATACCCCTGTGGAATATGTATGTCGGAACAAGCGATCAACTTAATCGCACAAATAATTCTGTGGAAGGTTGGCATCGAAGCTTCGTATCATTTGCTGGGTGTTCCCATGCACTGATCTGGAAATTTATTAAGCTGTCAGAGCGAGAAATCAACGTTCATGATGTTAAGATAACTCAGATTACTGCTGGTATCGCTAGTGAACCACCCAGAAAAAAAAAATACAAGGATGCCGCATTACGAATCAATTCAATTGTGCTATCATACCAAGAAAGAACTTGTTTAGATTATCTTAAAGGTATTGCATTTAACTTGGGATTTTAGAAAATTTGCATTTTAGAAATTAACCCAAATATATATTTTTAAAGAATTTGTAAAGAAATTATATTTTTCGTAAATAAAGGTTTCTGCATTTTCTGAAATTTTCACTTTTCACAAACTTTTTGTTAAGAATTCCTTCTTTTATAGACAGAAGGTAAGTAAGGATTAAAAAATATTGCCCGCAATAATGCTCAAATAAGGTAAATAGAACTAGATATTCAATAATAAATTTAAAACAATCAAAAGACGGCACTAGTATCTTATCTTTTTCCTGTTTCGAACTATGTACAGTAAGTATTTAAAAAATAACCCGAGAAAAAAAATACCTTTTGGAAAAAATAGCTCGGACGGGGATTTAGTCCTACGGGGAATTTTGTCCTAGTACCGTTTGAGACTGGCCATACTTCGGCTTATGTGTTGTTACCCAAATCAAAATTGTTTCAGTGATAAAGATAAAATTTTCAAAATTTGTTTCCACTGTTCTCGTAGAGAGAGAGAGAGAGAGAGAGAGAGAGAGAGAGAGAGAGAGAGAGAGAGAGAGAGAGAGAGAGAGAGAGAGAGAGAGAAATTGTGTATTTTCCTCACGATCAAACACTTCTTCGGGTAAATGCGATTTCGGTGCCCATAACTGAAAGAGATTCCGTTATGCTATACTCTTATATCGAAACGCCATAATTTGGTTGAGCAAATGCCTTCTGCTCCACCCTCCGATTTTTTTTCATTTTTCTTATATCTCCAATTTGCGTAGCTTTTCCTTGTAATGATGGCCCATTATGGGTTCCATGTTCTTTTCGACTTTTAAACCAGTTACACATTCCACTTCTCTGAAGTTCTGACGTTATTCTACTTATTGCTGCTACACGTTTATTTCTGTCTTTGTAAACATTTGCTTTGATGGTTTATAAGCATGGGCTCTGCCAGTACTGTTCGATTAGCAACAGAGCCTTTCTTCTATCTCAAAGTCAGCTTTCCACCGTAACTGGATTACAACTAGTCATGTTTACAGGGAAGGCGATACCCAATCTTCTAAATGTTAAAGTTGATCCGGTAAACAATTAGAACTCCGTCCATAGTGCCACTCCGCCTCCGGAGTGTGTCTGAAGCTCGGACTCTACGAACACAGTTACAGTTCGGCACACCACTGGGTGCTCGTTATTATTATTATTATTATTAGCCAAGCTACAACCCTAGTTGGAAAAGCAAGATGCTATAAGCCCAAGAACTCCAGTAGGGAAAAATAGCCCAGTGGGGAAAGGAAATAAGGAAATAAATAAATGATGAGAATAAATTAACAATAAATAATTCTAAAAACAGTGACAACGTCAAAACATATGTCCTATATAAACTATTAACAACGTCAAAAACAAATATAGACAAGACGTCATTAACGCTTCTTTCATAATGTTATCTGGTAACAATTGTGTTCGACGGACACAGTTCGACCGTGTGGACGCACCTTAAGATGAAATGTCTGGACCCTGTTCTTGTTATGAAATTATTGATTTCATCACTTCCATCGAGTAAAAGGTCATCAGTTAGCGAGTATCCTTACTTGTTTACTTGTTTTGGGTTTAAATCCAACCCTCCACTGAAGTCGAGGGAACTAATTCTCAGGCAGGTCCAAATCAATCATCTAACGAAACATTTTCATTATAACTTAAATAATTCTTTGATTGTAGCATCTTCCAAATCCTATATTCTTGTGAAAAGTGATGTCTTAAGTTTCTTCTTAAATTCAATTGCTCCCTTTAGGTCCTTCATTTCAGTTGGCAGTTTACTATAATGTCTAGGCGCACAGAAGTTTAAAGCTCTTTCACCAAATTTACTATTTGTTCTTGGTTCAGATAGCCTATGTTTGTCACTCGTGTGTTAACATTTGTTTCTAGTTCTAGTTTGTTCAGGCATTCTTTTAGATATTTCGGTTCATTTTGGTTCAGTATCTTTAACGTTAGTAAGAGTAGCTTGTATTCAATTCTCGCCTTTACCGACAGCCAGTGTAATTTAATTAATGCAGGGGTAACTCTTTCCCTATTGTGTAGTAGTTTTAATAATCTAGCGGCTCTGTTTTGTACACTCTGAATTTTCTTCAGCTGATAATTTGGTAAGCCATAGAACAGAGAGTTGCAGTAATCAATTCTTCAAAATATGTGGTGATTAATGAGTATGGCATTGATTTTTCATTTGAGTATTTACTAATAAATATGTTTCTAATATGATAGTTACAATTTCTTACCATATTATTTATATGTTCATTCATTGTCAGTCTATCAACCATGATTACTCTAAGATTTCAGACAGATTTCTTTAGGTCAATGATCGATTGACCTATTTCAGTTCTTTGGAAGCATTCGATTCTTTTTATATCTTTTTCATTTCCAAAAATAATACTTTCACTTTTATCTTCATTGAGCTTGAGCTTTTTTGTTAACATCAAAGCCTTAATGTCATTCATTATTTCATGTATCTTTCTTTTAGCTTCATCAACTGATTCTATTGGGAAATAGAATTTTATATCAGCGTATATTCTAAACTTAACTCTGAGTTTCAAGTATAATTGCCAGTTCAATCGCGTAAATTTCAAACAAGAGAGGACCTAGTACACTGCCTTGAGGCACCCCTTTGCTTAGTTTTCTTGTCTCAGATTCAACAATTACTACTTTAACTTGCGGTTTTCAAGATAACTCACAAACCAGTCGTATGCTCGTTCTACGATGCCCACAGCTTTAAGGTCTTCCATCAGATATGTATGTTCTACAGTATCAAATGCTGCACTTAGATCAAGCATCACAAGAATGCAACACTTGCCATTTGTTATAATTTCTGTTATGTCATTTTTAATCGCTAACACTGTTGTTTCTGTGGAGTAATTTTCTCTGTATGCAGATTGATCATCAGGTATTGCATTAGATTTTTCAGATGTTTCCAGGTTTGTTCGTGTACAGCAGTTTCAATAATTTTCGAAAAATATGACAGATTTGATATTGGCCTATATGAACTTAAATTGTCTGTATCACTTTTTCCTTTATAGACAGGCTTGATACATGCAACGTATGATTTCTTTCAACCTAGGTAAATTTAACTTTATGTTTATATCTTAAATGTTTGTAGAAGGTGCACAGATGGCTTCTATCAACTCAGAATTTCCAGACTTTACTTCACCTTCCACCACCTTTGTATCATATTGTTTAGATGCGTTAAACCTATTTAGCTATACATCTTCCAAAACTCTTAGGTTTTGACTTTCCACTACTTCATTTGTTATGAAGATTGCTTGGCTACCTCAGTCTTTTAATCCACGAACCCGAAAACCATTGTGTAATGCACAAGTAAACTTCTGTTCTTATGTGACTCGACAGTGCATTCGTTATAGTCGTGCTACTAGTTATATGACGTTTTGACTGTCCATTACAGATTTCACCTGAAACTATCTTACATGTACTCGTGTTGTCTTTTGGCCTTTCGCCCTTCAAAGGTTTCTTTGACAGAAAATCCCCAGTCCTCACTTCACTCCGCATTCTCTACAGGTATAGACATAGTAAAACAATAAATTGCATTACAGCACATCGTGCCAGTTGACCCTAGATAATACCAAAGGAAGGGAGAGAAGGAAAGAAATGGAGAGAAAGTAATAAAGGTTCCGACTATATTATTTATACACATTTAACCTCTTCTTTTTGAAGTCCTTGACAAACATGTTTACTTGAAACAGCCTGACTACTGGTTGAAAGACAATTGGTAGAATGACAACTCGTCGAATGACAATTCGTCGAACTGACAATTGGTCGAATTGTCCATAGTCTATCATAATGGATGAAACATTCAAACTTCGACTTTGATTTATAAATGTGAAAATAATGTCAAAAGTCTCTTCGTCCTTTGACCCCGACAAAAAGTATAGGAATGGTAAGGTTTTACTTTTTAGCAATTAGAGCATGGATAGTGTACAACTGTGAATTAACTGGAGCGCAGTCAAATGTGCCATCACAAAACCAAATACAGTTTTGGAATGAAAGGTCATATTTCTAGCAGTTCCATAAATAGTCACTTTTTTTCTCTAGACAACTTGAAATTCTAACCTCTAGTCTTAACGTTTAAGTCTTCATCCTCTTGTACGGACGTTTTCCTATTCACTGTTCTCAAAAGAGAAGATTTTTTTGGGTAGTGCTCCTGCAACACTTAAAGGCATATTACATGTTGCATTATATACTATGCAGGCCAGCAACTTCTTCGATTTCGCAAGCCCTTTCTTAATTTCATTTACAACTTTCAAGGCAGCATTTCAAGTATCATTTGGCGGATGGTAATCCCGTGAAGGATTTCCTTGAATCATATCATTAATAGTTTGTGATCTTGCTCCACACTCACTCCGTTTTTCACATCTCCAGTATGTTTTATCACAATGTTTATCAATTATGTCAGAAACCTTCATGCATATGTTTTCTAGCACCTCGTTCGGTCTTGATGAATTTCATTTAGCTCATGGGCTATAGTGAAAAGTTTGATATTAGATACTTAAAAACAGAAATTATTTCAAACATCCATTCATTTCGACGAATTGTCTTTTCGACGAATTGTCTTTTCGACGAATTGTCTTTTCGACGAATTGTCTTTTCGACGAATTGTCATCCTACCGATTGTCTTTCGACGAATTGTCTGCATACCATCATTGACGCTATCGTTTGCAATGTTTGAACTTGTAGCCAGTGTTTTTAACGAAAAATTCTGTTTGGTTACATCACCACAGTGCTTCACTTTAACTTATTCTGAAATACGGGAGCTTTTAAACTTCGTAAAAAGGAAATTACCAAAGGACAAGATCATTCCAGCTTCCCCTGTATCAAGCAAAATACATCAAATATGGAAAAGCATTTGTGACAACTTTCTAATATCAAAACTAAAATTTCACAGTATTGGCGAGTTATTTTTTTTTTCTCTTATGCTGTTCAACAAAAGTCTTCAAATCACAATAAACTTAATTCCGCAAATCTCAGAGATAAGAAAATTTAATGATCTATTAAAATAACAAAAGTTTTTCAATATAGGAAAATATAAACCGCGCAGATTCTGCAACAGCTGATTTTCAAAAAGATCCTTTGTATGCACCGATCTACCAGTTAAAGGCTTCACATGTTCTTGCAAAGAATTAACAACTGAATTTTCCGTAGGATTTAAGTAACCCCTCATTTCATGCATCCGCTCTATGGTATAAATAGTTTGATCACTGTAGATTACTAAAGCACCGGAATCTAATAAAAGCGTGATAAATAAAGCAACATACAATGGTTTTTCGCTTTATTCGTGACCATTATTGGAAGTCTCTCTTCATTGTAATTAGTCAAAATTTTAAATTTCAGCGATAATTTTCCAAAAAACCTATTTAGTTTCTTTGCCGTGTGTAATAAACCCTTTGTTACGCAAACACTCGCAAAATTTAACAATAAAATTTCCCTCTATAATATCAAAAGTCAAGATGGAGAGGACTTCCACTCTGGAATATTCAACTTGTGAAGAATTTCTACCTCCACTTCATTGATAACGTTTGGTATAAAGCTAAATGGAGACTAACTTTTTTTTCCCTTTCAAAACCTCAAGTTAAAGCATCAATTGCCTCTGTACCTGGACACCAATATTCGAGATTAAATACCTCTCAACTTATTTTTAAAAGTAGCAAAACAGTCGGAAGAATGAATAACTCGCACCTGTCCATAACTGAAAAATGTAAGCAAGAATTGACCATTCATCCATGTTAGTTGAACACATAAAAAATCCGCTCTTTTGAACTCTTGATGACCTGAACAGTGTATTGAGTAAAGTTTAAAATCTTTGGTTTTTCTATGATTTCTAAATCTGGCTTTTTGCTACCTACTTGCATTAAATTCGAAAAAATTTTGTTATCTGGAACAACGTTTAAACATTGTCAAAGTGCTTTACTTTAAGTAATTCTGTCGACAGCCTCTTGCTTCCTTCATGTTTAATTTTGAAGATTCATTTACTGTCGAGTTTCCAACCAATCTTTTCATGATCAAAAATGGTCACTGTCTTCATCGCCAAACACTTCAAAATGACTCCCAAAACCTACTTCTGAGGTGTCACAACATAGCAATAAATCTCCCTACACCAGAGGCGTCACAATATAATGATTAATCAAATCTGAGGCATCACAATATAGCGGTAAATTTCCTATGTCTGAAGCTTCGCAATATAGTGTAAATTTCCTATGTCTGAGGCGTCACAATATAGCGGTAATTTTCCTATGTCTGAAGCTTCGCAATATAGCGGTAAATTTCCTATGTCTGAAGCTTCGCAATATAGCGTAAATTTCCTATGTCTGAAGCTTCGCAATATAGCGTAAATTTCCCATTTCTAAAGCTTCGCAATATAGTGATAAATTTGCCTACATCTGAGGCATCACAATAGTGATAAACTGCCTACATCTTAGGCATCACAATATAGTGATAAACCACCTACATCTGAGGCATCACAATATAGTGATAAACTTCCTACATCTGAGGCATCACAATATAGTGATAAACTGCCTAAAACTTAGGCATCACAATATAGTAATAAACTGCCTACATCTGATGCATCACAATAGTGATAAACTGCCTACATCTAATGCGTCACAATATAGTGATAAACTTCCTACATCTAATGCGTCACAACATATTGATAAAGTGCCTACATCCGAGGGGTCACAACATAGTGATAAAGTGCCTACATCCGAGGCGTCACAACATAGTGATAAATTGCCTACATCTGAGGGGTCAATATAGTGATAAACTGCCTACATCTCCGGCGTCAATATAGTGATAAACTGCCTAAATCTCCGGCGTCACAATATAGTGATAAACTGCCTACATCTTAGGCGTCACAATATAGTGATAAACTGCATACATGTGAGGTGTCACAACAGTGATAAACTGCCTACATGTGAGGTGTCACAACAGTGATAAACTGCCTACATCCGAGGTATCACAATATAGTGATAAACAGCCTACATCTGAGGGGTCACAGTATAGTGATAAACTGCCTACATCTGATAAGTCACAATATAGTGATAAACTGCCTACATCCGAGCCGTCACAATATAGTAATAAACTACCTACATCTGAGGCGTCACAATATAGTAATGAACTACCTACATCTGAGGCGTCACAATATAGTGATAAACTGCCTACATCTGAGGCGTCACAATATAGTGATAAACTGCCTACATCTGAGGCGTCACAATATAGTGATAAACTGCATACATGTGAGGTGTCACAACAGTGATAAACTGCCTACATCCGAGGTATCACAATATAGTGATAAACTGCCTACATCTGAGGGGTCACAGTATAGTGATAAACTGCCTACATCTGATAAGTCACAATATAGTGATAAACTGACTACATCTTAGGCGTCACAATATAGTGATAAACTGCCTACATCTGAGGCGTCACAATATAGTAATGAACTACCTACATCTGAGGCGTCACAATATAGTGATAAACTGCCTACATCTTAGGCGTCACAATATAGTGATAAACTGCATACATGTGAGGTGTCACAACAGTGATAAACTGCCTACATCCGAGGTATCACAATATAGTGATAAACTGCCTACATCTGAGGGGTCACAGTATAGTGATAAACTGCCTACATCTGATAAGTCACAATATAGTAATAAACTATCTTCATCTAAGGCGTCACAATATAGTAATAAACTACCTACATCTGAGGCGTCACAATATAGTAATAAACTACCTACATCTGAGGCGTCACAATATAGTAATAAACTACCTACATCTGAGGCGTCACAATATAGTAATGAACTACCTACATCTGAGGCGTCACAATATAGTAATGAACTACCTACATTTGAGGCGTCACAATATAGTGATAAACTGCCTACATCTTAGGCGTCACAATATAGTGATAAACTGCATACATGTGAGGTGTCACAACAGTGATAAACTGCCTACATCCGAGGTATCACAATATAGTGATAAACTGCCTACATCTGAGGGGTCACAGTATAGTGATAAACTGCCTACATCTGATGGGTCACAGTATAGTGATAAACTGCCTACATCTGATAAGTCACAATATAGTAATAAACTATCTACATCTAAGGCGTCACAATATAGTAATAAACTACCTACATCTGAGGCGTCACAATATAGTAATAAACTACCTACATCTGAGGCGTCACAATATAGTAATAAACTACCTACATCTGAGGCGTCACAATATAGTAATGAACTACCTACATCTGAGGCGTCACAATATAGTAATGAACTACCTACATCTGAGGCGTCACAATATAGTAATGAACTACCTACATTTGAGGCGTCACAATATAGTGATAAACTGCCTACATCTTAGGCGTCACAATAGTGATAAACTGCATACACGTGAGGTGTCACAACAGTGATAAACTGCCTACATCCGAGGTATCACAATATAGTGATAAACTGCCTACATCTGAGGGGTCACAGTATAGTGATAAACTGCCTACATCTGATAAGTCACAATATAGTGATAAACTGCCTACATCCGAGCCGTCACAATATAGTAATAAACTACCTACATCTGAGGCGTCACAATATAGTAATGAACTACCTACATCTGAGGCGTCACAATATAGTGATAAACTGCCTACATCTTAGGCGTCACAATATAGTGATAAACTGCATACATGTGAGGTGTCACAACAGTGATAAACTGCCTACATCCGAGGTATCACAATATAGTGATAAACTGCCTACATCTGAGGGGTCACAGTATAGTGATAAACTGCCTACATCTGATAAGTCACAATATAGTAATAAACTATCTACATCTAAGGCGTCACAATATAGTAATAAACTACCTCATCTGAGGCGTCACAATATAGTAATAAACTACCTACATCTGAGGCGTCACAATATAGTAATAAACTACCTACATCTGAGGCGTCACAATATAGTAATAAACTACCTACATCTGAGGCGTCACAATATAGTAATAAACTGCCTACATCCGAGGCGTTACAATAAAGTAATAGATTAAATATCTCTGATGCAAAAAGAGAGTTAAAGTAACTACCATTATAAAATAAAAAAAGAATAATTTCTGGGTCAAAACGTGACCTCAACCAGAGCATCTGCTATTTCGCCATTATGTTCCTAACTCAATATATAAAAATACAGAAATACTTAACCGTTTTCATTTTAACAATATCTCAGACGACAAATTTCGTAGAAATTACGAAACAGACAATTCTAACCAAAAGACTTGCGTGAAAAGAGTTTTTGTTAATTCAGAATGTTTGGCATCGAAACAAGGTCCTTAACGACATAGTTTATCCTTACAGTTACGAAATTTGCCTTCAGTACGCGTCCGATGTAAACCTTTTCTAAATACAATTCAGAGTCTGAAAACCAATTAAAATTTTTTGTAAATAAATCCAAATCTTGAAAAAGCTTTTAAAGTAAATAGCTAACATCCAATGCCCCTTCAAAACAACCATCCGCAGCTATGCCATCATCTAAAAAAACTTCAATCTTCACTTCCTTCGATCTCAAATATCTAACAGACTCTTTAAGAACTTTGGTCAAGATTTACCCCCACTTTTAAAAAGAATACCGAAAGATAATTCATTAAACAAAATTTGTCATATTTTTTTTCCAATGAGAAAGATATTGCCAAAGTTTTGATAGATTTCTAGGCGATTAGCAGACTTATAGATCAAAAGTAAATATTAAATCCTAAACAATTTTGTAATAAAAAACCAGCCTTTGCTTACCATTTCCATTCTTGGGTTGTCAAAGGAATTAATTTTTCTTTTCTCAGATAGCAGTGTCACCCATTCACTTTATATCAAGCTCTAAACTTGTGATAAATTCCGATCCACCCTCAATGACCTATTGTTACCCAATCCAATAACTATAGTAACTGTTTTGGGTGGAATTTTGTAATCGCCCTTTTAGACGTCAATGACTATCCTACCGGACCCAATCTAATTCCGTTCAATGTATTGTGAATAAGAACCAACAGACGATTTAAAAAAAAAAATAAACACAAAGTTCCAATTTCCTTGTACCAACTGCAAAGTATACAAAATAAAAACAGCTATGTGTTCACTTATCTTTTCGAAGTCTTTCTTGGTACATTCCCGGCTCCAATGTCCCTTCTCGGCCTTCATTGAGCTCTAGACCTCTTCCATCAAAGTTGATTCGAATCCACAGACTTTCCCTCGATCTTCAACTAGGTTGATACTTTCGGCGATGCTGCTCTTTGCTTAATAACTCATTTCTGCAGCAGTTTTAGATATTCCTTGTCCTCCAAGTTGATAAACAATCGCATCTAATGCAAACATTTTCGTATCAGTTCCCTCAAAATAACGCGATGCTCATTCAAATGGTTTCCCACCTTACTTTATTGAGGTGCGGATACTTGTTGAATATTCTGCTGGAAGAGAATGTCCATCAATTCTTGAAACGGTTTCAGCATTCTGATTGCTAGAGTGAAAACACTATTCACATCTGAAACTGTAATTTGACCCTGCTTGGCATCCTGGCTGATAAATTAGACTTGCTCAGGCTGGCGTGCGCTAGAAAGTGACTACTTAGTCAATACCTCTTAAAACATCAAATATGTTTCACCCCACACTAAAATCTCATTGGTCACTGCCTACATAACAACTGAACTCAAGTAACAAGACACTAAGATCTGCTTACATGTCGTTAGGACAATTATTTTTCGCTATACTTCGTAACGCAAAAAAAAATCTATTCTTAACACACAGGAAACTGAAATGCCATTGAGCAATTTGCACAACGCTTTTTGAAACTAAATTTAGTTATTCTTGCAGTCATTCGTGATACCGCATTTTATAAAAGAATTCAAAATCCTTAGTTTTTCAACTTTAGTTTGTGGGTTCTCAAACTTTGTGCAATTCGAGTGAATAAGAGGCGTTTTAACCATCAATCTTATGGCAAATTTTGAAACCAAAATATTTTTGGGCTTTTCCTCCTGAATACAGAGATTATCAGCAAAAATTGAGGTTAATTTTTCAGAAACGAAATTACAAATTTCTTCAAGTCTTATCACCTTTCTTCTTACTGGAATACTCTAATACAGTTTTGTAATGCTCAACTACTTCAAAGAAAGTTACCATTTATTTCCTGTAAAGTATCGTTTAAACCTGTCCAAAAAAATATTGTAAAAAGGAATCTGTATCCATATCAAGACTTCTGACAGACTCTGTAAGCGTTCTCATTTTTACTTACATATTCAAAGAGATCCTGGTGAGTATTAAAATTAGTCTCTCAATTTTTTTTTAACAACGTTGAACTTCAAAGTCATAAGTGAAGCAAATACACTTAACAAGGTTTTTTTTTCTTTTGCGTCAGAATAAAATTGCCTATTAGCTTCCAAAGAATCCACAAGCACAGAAGCACTACCACAAATTTGCTGTTTTAGCAACAGTAATTTATCATACTCGGGATGCGAAAATCTTAAATTTCCTCAAATTGGGCCAAAAAATGTACTCAAATCCTCTACTCCTTTCCTTGTGAATCTAGGGAGAGGGGCAATTGGGATCTTTAGCAGACTTCTAGCACTTTCAATAGTAGAATCTAAACAGTATACATTCTTTACTAAAGTTGAAATACATTCTACTACTTTTGAATGGTACTAGTGACACTCTTGTTAGGTCCGATTGAAGATAATTTTCATCTTCCCTTTCAGCCCATTTCATAGTTTGAATATCAGAACTGACAATTTTCAATTCACTATAAAGGTCTCCAAGCAAAATAACGTCGTTAACTCTCTAGATCCGAAATAATAAAAAAAGTTATCCAGTTTATTATGCCACTGTGTTAACTGTGATCGCATATGCTTCCTAGAGTTAACTAACCAATAACTTTAATTCAGAAATCATGAGAAATGTAACTGTTCAAAACCCGTGAGAAAATTGTAATCTAAAAGAGTTCAGGTAATAATAAGCGTAATTATCAAATATCCAATACCTTTTAATCACAACACTACACGATACCATCAAATATAAGCGAATGAAGGGAAAATTTAAAGTATATGTTGACCACCCTAGGACAGCCCGCTCGTGGAAACCAGTCAACCAATATTTTTGCAATAAGCTTTACTCTCATACCCCGCTCAGGATGCCATGACCTAGACTTTGGGCATGTGGACAATTTTATTTTACCTTTAATGTAGAAATGAATAAGAAATATCACAAATCATAATTGATTTGCTTAACCAATCAAAATTTACATGGTTTTTATACTTGATTATTAAGAAGTGAATGAAACTGTAGGTCGAGCTGGATAGGAACAAAACCTTCCGAGAGACAGTGACAGTGACACCATCATTGAAGATGGTGATGCAGAGCCTCCTGGATGCACTGGAAGACATTTTCAGTCTTTCTTATTCAAAGCAATTTTGAATTTCCAAATGAATTTTCTAGACTGTTATACCTTAGAGTCATTACGACAAGTTCACTCACGAGAGTCTTCTCCTTCTCATTTTAGTCCAGCGAGTTTCGCGAGCCGCCGAGGAAGAGGCAGCAGCTATACGTTGGGTGTCGTTCCCTTCCTCGCCCGCCTTCGCCTCCTTCTGCACATCATGTTCCTGATTTGCTTCAAGAAGCATTTGAAGCCTTGGATGTGTTTCTGGAACAATTCTCCTTAGATATTGCAGATCTTAATATAGGAGGCCAGAGTCGTAAGACAGAACATTCATCTACAAGAAAATGAAAGAAAGTGATCGTCAATAGCAAATTATAACATTATTTTGACGAAGCATTTTTTTTTATATTTTGGGGATCGCTTTCTCTTTATTTTTTATCATGTGCATGTTTTTCATAGGAATACTGGTTTCTATAAACTTACGGGCTATTAAATTTCATATTCCTGATGTAGATATCAATATTTGGCACCGTCGTTCATTTAGTTTATTATGCATGGTGCATAAGATTTTTCATAACTCTGACCATCCTTTACATTCAGATCTTCCCTGATAGTTCCATCTTGTTCGTAATACTAGGCAGGCAGTTAATTGTAATAGCCAGGCCTTCTTCATCATGAGGCTCAATACTATACAGCATTTTATAAATTTTATTCCAGCCGGTACCAAGTTGTGGAATGATCTTCCTAATCGGGTAGTTGAATCGGTAGAACTTCAACAGTTCAAACATACAGAAAATGTTTTTATGTTGAACAGGATGATATAAATCTCTTTTTATAATTTACATATGAAATACCTATTTTAATGTTATTAGTGTTCTTAAAATATTTTGTTTGAATATTTTATTACTTTACATATAATTTGTTTATTACCTTACTTCCTTTCCTCACCGGGCCTTTTTTTCCTGTTGAAACCCTTGGGCTTATAGCATCCTGCTTTTCCAACTAAGGTTGTAGCTTAGCTAATAATAATAATAATAATAATAATAATAATAATAATATGCTTCATTTCTTACTAGAGGTTTCCTTCTGTTTGTGTTTGATATCAAATGGAATCTTGTTCTCAGGATAAGGATTATTCCTTGCGTAAGCAGCTCTTCTGGTCTTGGGTAATGTCATAACCTCTGTAGGCTGCCATGGTCTTCCACTCTTCTTAGGATAGAGTTCGCTTGCTTGAGGGTACACTCAAGCACACTATTCTATCTGTTTCCTTATTTCCTTTCCTCACTGAGCTAATTCCCCTGTTGGAGCCCTTGGGTTTATAGCATCATGCTTTTCCAGTCAGGGTTATAGCCTATTTAGTTATTATTAGGACAAATTTGGAATCCTTAGGCTTTTAGCATCCTGTTTTTACAACCAGGATTGTAATAATAATAGTAATGATTGCAAATACCACATTTCTTACAGATGGTTAGGCCTACTCCATTGTTTATTTCATGTGCAAAAACCTCCAGGCGGAACATCTTTTTGTATAGGCCTATAGCCTCATATATAAAGTTCTCAAGCCTGATTTTTCATAAATAGTTATTTTTTTCTTACTTTTCGTTTTCGGGTCTCCTCGATGTATACATGTGGCATATTTAGTTACAAAAGATCATTTACTTCATATTCATTTGCACGAATCTTCTGGCCAATGATTCTATCACTGTATTCTGCAAGTGGTGTATTTGATATAGAATGTTAATTTCCTTCCTTTATATAGACAAGATCCTTCAGGAGGAGGACTGACTATTGCTATTTACTTTTGCTTTTATAAACACTTTTAAAATCTGTATTTTAATCGGAGGTTGTCAGTAAAATAATACTGTTCCCAGCCGTATTTCAGTAAAATACAGGCGACTGTAATTTTACCATACTTTTTTTATTATCTTTTATGGGTTGGTGACCGTAATATCACTCCTTTAATTCAATAAATCCGGTTTTAAAACTAAAAATCCTGGAATAAAAGATGCCAGGCATTTACCGATCATTGCGGCAAATCTTTAACAGTGTATGTTTTTAAATAAGATTTCCCATGGATTGTTTTAAATCGGGAACAATCCTATTGTGAAAGAAGATTTCAAATTGTTGAAAATAATCCATATAATATTATTAGGGACTAATTTTGATGCGTCTCCGTTAAACTGAAACGTATTGAATTTCGACGTACGGTTGGACACAGGAATTCCTGGCACACCATGCTACAAAGAAGTGCAACTTTGCCGCGCGTTGAGTAACCAAACAGACAGTGTAGGGAGAGATGACATCAGTTCATGGAGGACACTCCAAATTCAACCCATTGTTCTCTAGTCTTGTGTAGTGCCATAGCCTCTGTACCATGGTCTCTCACTGTCTTGGGGTTAAGTTCTCTTGCTTGAGGGTACACTCAGGCACACTATTCTATCTTAATTCTTTTCTTTTTGTTTTTTTAGTTTTTATAGTTTATATATGAAAGATTTATTTCAAAGTTATTACTGTTCTTAGAATAATTTATTCTTGTAGTTAATTACTTCTCCTGTAGTTTATTTATTTACTTTCCTCATTGGGCTATTTTCCCCGTTGGAGTCCTTGGGTTTATAGCGTCCTGCTTTTCCAGCTAGGGTTGTATCTTCGCAAGTAATAATAATAATAACAATAATAATAATAATAATAATCAATAAAAGAAAAAATCGCCCCAAAGAAACCAAAGTGAGAAACTGGAAGATCACGTTAAGGGAGTCTGAGGACGGAATTGGGCGGGGCTAAGATTAATGAGGAGTTAGTGGGCGGAGCTGTAATGCTAGCGGTGTTGTTTGATGACGAGAAAGTGGGCGTAACTGAGAGGCTGCGGACTGTGATTGATGGAGAGAGTGGGCGGGACTATGTGCAGGAAGAGAGAGAAGGGTGTCAAATAAAGTGGTGAATGAGCGAGTTTGCGAGACATCTGGTGATTGGTCGAGACTAAAAGGGGTGGGGTGATGATAAGGAGAGAGAGAGAGAGAGAGAGAGAGAGCCAATTTGTCACTGGTTCTATGGAACTCTGTAGGCTATATGGCCTTTACCTGAAATTATTATTATTATTATTATTATTATTATTATTATCATCATCTAGAGCACATTTGATTTGAAAGCCAAAAGTGAGTATTCTTATTACGACGTATTTCTTAGGCTTCGTTAAGGCGGTTTCTAAAATTGAGTAATTGGGGCTACTTTTAATTTGGAATTATTCATTTTATTAACCTTGAAGATATTATGTAATTCTTGAACAACTAGTCAGCCACTTAGAAGTAATAGAAGCTTTGCCTGACAACCAATCTGCTTGCAGAAAACTATACTTTACGGAGACAGCCATCTGCTGTGTTGTAAATGATATACTAGAAATTATGGATGAAAATAAATGTGGCATCTTAATACTGCTCAATCTCAGTGCTGCTTTTGATACAGTTGTGCATGAACTGCTACTAAATGATCTACAGTCCATCGGCATTGAAGATCAAGCCTTCGATTACCTAAAAGACTACTTGGTTGGTAGAAATTACTGTGTACAAATTGGAAACTCTTATTCATCATATGAACCCTTAAACAGAGGGGTACCCCAGGGGAGTGTACTTGGCCTAATCTTATTCTACATCTATACTATTGGTGTATCGAAAATGCTACAAAGTCATGGCGTGAAGTTTAAACTATTTGCAGATACCACACAATTTTACTTCTCCATAAATTATATACACGACACTACTGAAACTCTAAACCGAATCCTTGATAGTGTTAGAGAATGGACGTTTAAACAACTAAAATTAAATGAGAACAAAACTGAATTCATGGTGGTGGGCAAGAGAAACAGCGTGAGAAACTTAGGTGATATTCAAATGAACTTAGATAATGACTGGTGCCGATATCTAGTAAGGTTCGAGATCTAGGTGTATTTCTTGACTGTAATCTGTCTAAATGCTCAAATAAATAGTGTAATAAAAACTGCTGGTTATCATCTGAGATATATTGCGTTTATAAAAAAAAAGTACCTGGACGAAAATTATGTAAAGAAACTTGATAATCTGTTTTATTACCAGGATTGACTACTGCAACTCTATCTACTACAATTTACCAGAAGTGCAACTTGAGAAATTACAAAACATAATAAACAGAGGAGCAAGACTGATAAAAGGTGTCCCACCTAAAGAAAGAATCACCCCTATACTAATCGATTTACACTGGCTGCCGATTAAAGCGAGAATTGAATTTAAAATATGTACAATAACCCACCAAGTTATCAGAACTGGTCGTCCTAAATACTTAAGGGAATTGCTACATATTGCGCAGCCAACAAATCGTGTCGACAAGAGAATAGTTACAGATGGCTTCAAACTGTTGGAACCTAGATTTATGTCTACTTTAGGCTCCAGAGCCTTCAAATATGCGACCCCGAGACTATATAATAAACTCCCACGAAACATTCGAATAATTAAAGACATTAAGGCTTTCAAGAGGAAACTGAAGACTTTCTTATTTCAAGACATACAACAGTGACGATTTAACAGTAAATGAACAATACACGATATGAAACGTTAAATACTCTGAACGAACAAGGTAAAACGACAGTGGAGGTTCTGTAGAGTGGGGTTCCCCTGCTGTATGGGACCGGAAAAGCAGCCATCAAAGTAAAATAAAGAAAAGTAGTGTCGATTGCTTGAATAACATTAGTTGGCATGTAGATGGCGTTGGTGAGTGATCAGCTGATCACCAAAACAAAAACATTTTGTTACCTTCATTGATTAAGGAAAGTGCATTCAAAACAAATTTATCCATTACATATGAAAAATAATTGTAGTCTTATATTACTGGAGTGTTAGAGAGTTGTCAAACTCCCCTGTAAAACTTCATCTTAGTGTTAAGACGAAGGATGATTTTTGGGGAATTTCTTCAGGAAAAAAAAAAAAAAAATCTTGTGACATGAGAACTACGGAGTATAAAAAAAGCAGCTTATCATTTGAAAGCAGGAAATAACACATTAAACAGAATCCTTTGAAATTACGAGAATTATTTTTTTTAAAAAAAATCATTATACGAACTAGAAAGGCGAAAGAATTCGGTAGTTCAAGACTAGAACTCTGTGGTAAGAGATCAACCCACAGATGTTTAAGCGACTGAGAAAATGTCTCTCTTTTCACTTCTGATCCAATAGTTCGTTCGTTTTAGATTGCCCTACCTTATGCAAGACACGGGCTCTTGCCTTAGAAATCCGTAATCTGATTCAAGAAAGTAGTTTGCTAGAATGGCTGTTTGCCATTTAGAACTCGTTCTGCGTATACAGGTGATTGACCTCGTAAATCTTGAGTTTGTAATTTCTCTCGTTCTTACAGCTTTGTAATTCGTGTGATGACAACTCTTCAGTAATTTCCAAGAATTCTTTTAACAATATAATTTCCCGCTTTCAAATGACGTGTAGCTTTGATGTATTTTGTGCCTAACATAACCTCACGATAATTTACAACAGTCGTCTGTTTTCATTTGAGTGAAGTCAGCTACCGAATAATTTTGAAGATTAGATGACATACTCTTGAAGGCTACTTCCATGGAACCATTGAGACTCGCGTAGATTTGAAAATGTTTTCATAAAATATTCTTATTGGTGGATTCTTTAAGGTATGAATGGAAAAGACCAAGTAAATGCGTTATTCAATTTGATTCAATTGTGATTTGTTGATCGAATAAAATTCAACAATGAAAACATTGTGTTCGTTTTCTTTCCGATTTCATGTGAAACTGCATTGGAGTTTCAAGCGTTGTAAATTGTGTATGCTAACATTATCGCCGATTTTCTGTCTTGAAGTTACTATAAGAAGACATCAAGAAAGGAATGACAGCCGCCATTTTGATTCGGTTCCATACAGTATCTTTGGTGGCGCAGTGGTGCGCCCTACTTGACGTTATGGGAATCACGTGGTTCTGATTGGCGGGAACTTGGCGATGGTTATCGCAAGACAGGCAGCCTCATTCGAGCTCAGTCAGTCGAAGTGTCAACATCAGCTTAATTGTTTTGTACTCGACCACTCGATACTTCGAAGAAAACTTTGTTTATTGTGTTGCAAGATGGAGTTTGGAGGGTAAGGATGATTTGATAACAATTTTGTCATACGTAATTTCTGTGAATAGTACTTTTTTTGTGTTCAGAGATCTTGGGAACTAGGTGCGTTTCTTCGGTATTCTGTAAAGGTCCCTTTCTTAATGATCAATTATTGCTGTAGTACAAGATCAAATTCATGAAATCCATTAGTTTCTTATGTATTCGTGTGAATTGGAGGTTGTGCCAGGATTTCGGGAATCTTTAACGATCCTGAATCTGATTCGTGAAATCTGGTGTCAAATAGTTATTCGTAAGTAACCTCACGAGAAGTTACTGCCGAGTTTTCTTTCTTTTGGAGGTTAGGTGATAATATCACTCTTATAGCAAGTTTCGAAAAGCGATGTATATAGAGGAGGATAGAGAGCAGCATATATTCTGGTTTTCCCTTCTGGTACAGTAGTTAAATACAGGCTTATTCGGTCCTTAGTCTCGCCTGTTTTGGATAATTTGGATATTTTTGGACCTTTGCTTGGCTGTTTTGGACTTTCGTTTTCGATGAACCATTTTATAAGTTTTGATAAGTAAATGATATTGCTTACCCAATATATCTAAATAAGTCACCAGGTTGACTATCGAAAACAAGGGAAACAATATTATAAAACAATATTACATATGTGAATACATGTTAGGTCAGAATGAGCCAGTAAATGATCCGAATAAGCCTGTTACCCTTGCATGAAATGTCTCCAAGCTGTTACCTGGTGTGAAAGGCTGAGATGACCCTGGGAGGCTTGACAAGTATGTTTAGTGTGGGCCCCATTTTTATTCCTTTAGCCAATTCGAGTTCCCTTGCTTGTTTATTTTTGGATTTTCTTTTTTTACTTTTTACCCAAATTCCATTTGCATTTTCAATTAGGGATTTTTAAACGACAGTAAGTGTACAATAAAGATTTGGTTTCCAACTGACTTTACAATAAAAGTTCAAATATAACCGTGGAAGGAAAACTCTTGCTGGATAGAGATATAAAACGAAAATTTGCAGTTACTTTTCGTAACTGCAAATTTTCGTTTTATATCTATCCATGCGCTATACATTACTTGGTTATAAATCCGCCGATCTCTAAATATACATACAATGTTGTTGAACATCTAATTAATACGGAGCGTAATGTATGTCCATGAATGTGTTCTGTACATATATATATATATATATATATATATATATATATATATATATATATATATATAGTGTGTGTGTATGTGTGTGTTGGCACATGTATACAGCATATGTGAAATGAGTGTAGGAATATAAGTAAATACATAAGGGTAATATTGATTGGGAGACACCAGGTGTAACATTTGAAGTTACGACTGAAACAAACATTTCAATAGAAACAAACTCTAGAACATCGCCTAACCTGGCGTTTCTTCTAACCCAAATAGCTATCTTTCACCCCTTGCGTGGTGCAACAGAAACTTTGTGTTCTTGAATTGAGGAAGAAACCAAACAGGGCCATCGCCATTATGGAAGTGTGGCTATAGGCAATATTTATAATCGAAAGTAACCTCATTTGGCTGGTTTAAGTAGTTTGAAATTATTCGTTCGTCACCTCACTTGATCCGCTGTATAATTCTTCAGTATTTGCATGAGAGTTGGGCAGCAACGACTTTGTTCTGAGGCACATTTAACTTCCCCAAGAGTAGATGTGCCCCAACCCTTACTGGGCGGACGGACTTGTGGCGATGGACCTGCTACCAACGAGCCATGTCTTTTGTAGCTTTTTGTCCAATCCTCTCTCCCCTTAGTTAGTTAACTTCTTTCTTCGGTTTTGGGAGGCTTGTTATTCTATAATTTTTGGTTATGATATCTTCCTGGCCCGGCTCTTCCTTTGTAGCACATACTAACTATATCCTTTATCCATTCATTCAGTCATTCAGTTTGATTTTGGAGTTTTTGCCGATTGGGCGTTTTGTTTCATGCCTCCCTTTTCAGTCTGTCATTTGACCACTGCTTTCAGGAATTTGCATTTTCTGTCTCTACAGTAAATGCACTGACAGTGCATTTGCTGGAGCTTCTGCTTTCAGTCGCCTCCCCAAACAAGGTCAAATGTGCAAATACACTTATCTAAATAAATATATCTTCCATATGTGGCAGGTTGGCCAGGGCACCAGCCACCCGTTGAGATACTACCGTTTGAGAGTGACTGGGTCCATTGACTGGCCAGGCTACTACATTGGACCCCTTTCTCTGGTTACGGCTCATTTTGTTTGTGCCTACACACATACTGAATAGTGTGGACTATTCTTACCACATTCTCCTGTCCTCATACATCTGACAACACAGATTATCAAACAATACTTCGCTCAAGGGTTTAACTAGTGCAATGTGATTGTTCAGTGGTTACTTTCTTCTTGGTAAGGGTAGAAGAGACTCTTTATCCATGGTAAGCAGCGGTATTAGGAGGTGGACATTTAAGTTTTTATAGTTTATATGTGAAAAATCTTCTGCAATTTGATGACGTGGCTGTTCTTGAAATATTTCATTTTGATTGTTTATTCTTCTCTTTGTTTATTTCCTAGTTTTCTTTCCTCAGTGGGCTATTTTCCATTTTTGTAGGGGCCCTTTAACTTACAACATCTTGCTTGTTTTCAGACTAGGGTTATAGCCTAGCTTATAATAAGAATATATGAAACTGACACTAATGTAAACAAGCATTTCAGCTTTAGAGATAATTTTATCGGAATAGTCTATCGTCTATCTTTCGATAGATGATATTGTGATTTTGCAGGCATACCAGTGTCATAGTGGAAAGCTCAAATGTATTGTTTGAGGTTATGCGCTATATATGTTTCCACCAAGTGTACTTAGACTGCATTGGTTCTTGATCCTTTTTTGGCAGAGACTCAAAGCCCTGTTCAGTTTGACCATTTCCTCGCAAACTTTTTGTTTTGAAATTATTATTCATCTAAAAGCATGTTGCAGACACGAATATCTGCAGGCATCTTATTATCAATGAAAGCAGTGCATAAACATGAGGTTTGATCCATGAAACAGGACTATAACTAACTAGTGAGGAAACTTCCAAATGAGTGTATGTTTCCTAATATAAATTAAATGTATTGTTTTTAGTACATAACTTACCAATTGTTAGGAAGAAATTAGATTATTCATTCAATCCTGATTAAACATTTGTATACAATGTTATGATAATAAACATTTTAACTAATTTTCCTCTAATTTTCCTCTTTATTTTACAGATGATTCCAATGTTTCGAAACGTCGCCGATGTACAGATTCAACGGAAAAATCAGGTTCTATTGTGAGTACACAACATACACCCTTCGTTTTTTAGTATTGCTAACCATCTTTTAACAGAAGTCTAGTTTATGTAAAATTTAATAACACATTTTGTATCATTCAATTTTTATTTGTTCTGCAGTGCAATTTTGAATTTCCCAATGAATTTCTTACTGTTATACATGACAACCAGTTCATTCACTAGAGTCTTCTCCTTCCTATTGCAGTTCAGCGAGTGTCAAGAGCCGCAGAGGAAGAGGCAACGACTCTACGTTGGGCGTCGTTCCCTTCCCTTGGCTCCTTCGCCTTCTCCTCCTACTGGTTTGCTTCAAGAAGCATTTGAAGCCTTAGATATGTTTCTGAAGAAATTTCCTTCAGCTATTGGAGATCTTGAGGCATATCTAAGGCAGCCTCTACACCACCAGCCTCTACACCACCAGCCTCTACACCACCAGTCACAACAACACCAGTCACAACACCACCAGCCTCTACACCACCAGTCACAACACCACCAGCCTCTACACCACCAGTCACAACACCACCAGCCTCTACACCACCAGTCACAACACCACCAGCCTCTACACCACCAGTCACAACACCACCAGCCTCTACACCACCAGTCACAACACCACCAGTCACAACACCACCAGCCTCTACACCACCAGTCACAACACCACCAGCCTCTACACCACCAGTCACAACACCACCAGCCTCTACACCACCAGTCACAACACCACCAGCCTCTACACCACCAGTCACAACACCACCAGCCTCTACACCACCAGTCACAACACCACCAGCCTCTACACCACCAGTCACAACACCACCAGTCACAACACCACCAGCCTCTACACCACCAGTCACAACACCACCAGCCTCTACACCACCAGTCACAACACCACCAGTCACAACACCACCAGTCACAACACCACCAGTCACAACACCACCAGTCACAACATTACCAGACACTACACCAGCAACCACAACATTACCAGACACTACTCCAGCAGCCGCAATATCACCAGCCGCAACATCACCAGCTTCTACACCAGCAGTTGCAACACTACCAGCCGCAACACCACCAGCCTCTACACCAGCAGCCACAACATTACCAGACACTACTCCAGCAGCCGCAATATCACCAGCTGCAACATCAACAGCTTCTACACCAGCAGTTGCAACACTACCAGCAGCCGCAACATTACCAGACACTACTCCAGCAGCCGCAATATCACCAGCCGCAACATCAACAGCTTCTACACCACCAGCCGCAACACCACCAGCCACAACCACATGCAGTATATCTACAACACGCACAACAACAAACTAGTTTGTGGCAGCCTTGGGCCACATCTGATTGAAAATAAAAACTAATTTTGTTTTGTAAATTTTCAATAAAAATTTTTACCTGTAACATTTATTTATTTTACATTCAAAGAAAGATGTTTAATATATAGTTAAAAAAAAGTAATTCGGCATATCTACGAAGAAAATATCCAGATATTTTTATACAAAGAGACCCGCCATTAACACTATTTTGATTGTCCAGTCTTTTGAGCTCTTGTTTTCATTCTCTTCTCCTTTTTAGATGTCGGTAAGAGGTATGGAGTCAGGGCGATTTGGTTCAAAGCTTTTTTTATCATCTAAATATATTTCAAGATTTTTTTCATCAAATCGAAGATGCAATAAGGAGGGTGTGATTTTCCGATTCGATGAAGGTCCTGAAACCATAACTTAATTATGAGAGTCATTGGTTCCTTTTAATCCACTTCAGAGAGATTTCATAATACTATACGGCATTTTGTAGTTGGTCTGTCAGTTTTGAATACAGGCTTATGTGGAAGAAAGTTATAACCTGGATGATCTTCTAAAAACACTTCTAAATTATAAATGCTCTCAATAACACCGCTTTCCTCTTTGTTGTTTGAACACTTCATCTATTAAATTCAAGAATTGTTATTTTTGTATGTCTTGTCATTTGATTTTGAAATTGCTTCAGCTAAACTGCAGTTTTTACCGAGATGAGAAAGACCGTTCTAAAGTAGGCCTAAAGGCATCTTGAGCCTACCATCCCTGTCTCTGCCTATGTTATTAAGTGCAAACCTTACCAACTTATCATTCAGTCCCATGGCCTTTTCATATTTTTCTGTATCTTAATTTGAGAATTTAAAACTATCTAAAATTTCATTAGTAGCCCTTTGTAATTCTAATACTGTCTTTATCATTCAAGACAAAGATTTTTCTAGTAAGTGAATTTCCTCCGTCATCATTACCCAAAGTATCTTCACCAGTAACAAACAAGCCACATGAAAAATAATCTTGTTCATATCCTTAGTATTAATGACCGAACAATGAAAACTAAGTTTCAGAAATAAAAGTAAAAAATTTATAAATCATCTATGAGCTCGTCTACTTTGCCCACAAACATAATGCCAAAAGAAGTCTGAGAATATACAGACCCACAATTTTTCCTAAAACTCACCACAGACTAAAGGTGCTCCCACACATTTAACAGAGTTTCTCTCGAACAAACACTGTTACCATGTCTAAATTAAAAGAGAATGACGTCATAAGTATTGAAATGAGGAAATTGATATGGTAACAAGCAATGGTACCAGATGAAGTTTACTACCAGGATTTCTACTCCTTTTACCAGACAAAGACCGGAAGAAATGTCCAAAGCTGATGTCCGCTGGCATCTCTGTTATCTATGTCATGTTATAATCTGTACTCGAGAATCAAGCAGTAGAAGTCAGCTTCAAGTACGAAGCATCATAACCATAGTACACCATAAAATAGAAGCACAATCCAATAAATTAGATTATTCCTCATGGTTATTCCTGATCTTTTGAGAACAATGGAATGGTACATGGAAGGACTAGTTGCAAAGACAGAGGGAAAAGAGGAGCCATTTATCCATTGTAAAGGAAACTCAAATTGATTATGAATCAGACTTTAAAAACTATATACTGATGGGCCCAAACGCTTTATACATTTTATCGGGGACCTTAAAACCTTTTATAACTAAGCAGGATACATGTATGAGAGGAGGCATTTTTCAGGAGCACGTCTGGAGGCATTATAGAATCACATACGACTAATTGAAATTAACTTTTCAGTGAACTGAGGATGTTAATGGTTATTAACGTGCAATGTGTAGCACATATTCCACGAAATAACTGTTTGAGACGGTGTCAGGACAAAATCCCCCTGGACTAAATGTCTAACAAAAATAGCAGGGCAATTATTTGCTCATCTGTAATTATTTATAAATATATAAATGTGTATATATATATATATATATATATATATATATATATATATATATATATATATACGTATTATAGGTAAAGGCGTTTACTAATTTTTCTAACAAGGTAATTTTTTTTAACTTACATAGTTCAACATATTTTCACAAAATGGCAGTGAAGTCGTACGTATTTTTTTTTTACTTTTTTTTTTTAAATTTAACTGAATAGTCTTCCAAAATTAATTTACAAATCACTTTACATCCACCCAGAGAAGATAAGAGTTCGTGACGAGTAATAAAGGCAAGCTGAAGTTAATTCGTGAAGGATATATTTGTATTAAGCAAAAAGAATTGGCAAACGGTGTGGTATCTTACGAATGTGAAAGGAGGAGATCTAAAGCTTCATATAATGCAAAAGTCAAAGTGAGGCAAGATGAGGTCATCGAAGAGTTACAGTCTCACACACATGCACCACATACTGCAAAATGTGAAGCCACAAAAGTATTGCAAGAAATTAAAGAACTTCCACAACATACAGAAGAGACCACTCAACTAATAATGGCTATATCAGACGAGGTAGCTACAAAATTACCTTCAATCCATTTCCTTCGAAGAGATGTTCGACGCTATAAGCAGAAAAAGAGAAACTATTTACCGTTGCCTTCAAGTGCCCTTGATCTTGTTTTACCGGAAAACTATGTAAAAACAACTAGAGGTGAAAACTTCTTGTTGCATGACTCGAAGTTTGACGGCAATAGGATGTCGATATTTGGAACGACCAAAAGCATTGCATTTTAAAAAAAAATAATCATCATTGGTGTTTGGATGGAACATTTAAAGTGGTACCTGAAATATTTGTCCAACTATATACAGTTCATGCTTTGGTGGATCATCACACTATACTCTGCATCTATGCACTATTGCCGGATAAAACCAAGACAACATATAACAAATTTATAGAGGAAGTTAAAAACTTGACCAATTGTTCTCCTACGAGTGCAATGATCGATTTTGAAAGAGCAATGCTGAACACGTTGATAGTGCTCTTTCCTGACGCTGATGTTAAAGGCTGCTTTTTTTCATTTGTGCCAGAATATTTACAAAAAATACAAGAGTTTGGTTTCCAAAAACATTATCAAGAAAATGAAGAATTTTCTCTTAAAATGAGAATGATAGCAGCCCTTGCCTTCATTCCCCCTGAATCTGTTCATGAAGCGTTTGAAGAGCTTTATGATATTATGCCAGAAGAAAGTAAGCCAATTTTAGATTATTTTGAGGATCACTCTATTGGAAGGCCGAGTGGACGAGGACGCCGAGAACCCACATTTAACATACCCCTGTGGAATATGTATGTCGGAACAAGCGATCAACTTAATCGCACAAATAATTCTGTGGAAGGTTGGCATCGAAGCTTCGTATCATTTGCTGGGTGTTCCCATGCACTGATCTGGAAATTTATTAAGCTGTCAAAGCGATAAATCAACGTTCATGATGTTAAGATAACTCAAGTTACTGCTGGTATCGCTAGTGAACCACCCAGAAAAAAATACAAGGATGCCGCATTACGAATCAATTCAATTGTGCTATCATACCAAGAAAGAACTTTAGATTATCTTAGAGGTATTGCATTTAACTTAGGATTTTAGAAAATTTGCATTTTAGAAATTAACCCAAATATATATTTTTAAAGAATTTGTAAAGAAATTATATTTTTCGTAAATAAATGTTTTGGCATTTTCTGAAATTTTCACTTTTCACAAACATTTTTTGTTAAGAATTCCTTCTTTTATAGACAAGTGAGGATTGAAAAATATTGCCAGCAATAATGCTCAAATAAGGTAAATAGAACTAGATATGCAATAATAAATGTAAAACAATCAAAAGACGGCACTAGTATCTTATCTTTTTCCTGTTCCGAACTATATACAGTAAGTACTTAAAAAATAACAGAAAAAAAATACCCTTTGGAAAAAATGGCTTGGACGGGGATTTTGTCCTAGTACCGTTTGAGACTGGCCATACTTCGGATTATGTGTTGTTACCTAAATCAAAATGGTTTCAGTGATAAAGATACAATGTTCAAAATTTGTTTCCACTGTTCTCGTATATATATATATATATATATATAGAGAGAGAGAGAGAGAGAGAGAGAGAGAGAGAGAGAGAGAGAGAGAGAGAGAGAGAGAGAGAGAGAATTGTGTATTTTCCTCACGATCAAACACTTCTTCGGGTAAATGCGATTTCGGTGCCCATAACTGAAATAGATTCTGTTATGCTATACTCTTATATCGAAACGCCATAATTTGGTTGTGCAAATGTCTTCTGCTCCACCCTCCGAGTTTTTGTTTTTGTTTTTCTTTATATATATATATATATATATATATATATATATATATATATATATATATATATATATATATATATATATATATATATATATATATATATATATATCCCAATTTGCGTAGCTTTTCCTTGTAATGATGGCCCATTATGGGTTCCATGTTCTTTTCGACTTTTAAACCAGTTACACATTCCACTTCTCTGAAGTTCTGACGTTATTCTACTTACTGCTGCTACACGTTTATTTCTGTCTTTGTAAACATTTGCTTTGATGGTTTATGAGCATGGGCTCTGCCAGTACTGTTCGATTAGCAACTGAGCCTTTCTTCTATCTCAAAGTCAGCTTTCCTCCGTAGCTGGATTACAACTAGTCATGGTTACAGGGAAGGTGATACCTAATCTTCTAAATGTTAAAGTTGATCCGTTAACAATTAGAACTCCGTCCATAGTGCCACTCCGCCTCCGGAGTGTGTCTGAAGCTCGGACTCTACGAACACAGTTACTGTTTGGCACACCACTAGGTGCTCGTTATTATTATCATTATTATTATTATTATTATTATTATTATCATTATTATCCAAGCTACAACCCTAGTTGGAAAAGCAAGATGCTATAAGCCCAAGAACTCCAGTAGGGAAAAATAGCCCAGTGGGGAAAGGAAATAAGGAAATAAATAAATGATGAGAATAAATTAACAATAAATCATTCTAAAAACAGTGACAACGTCAAAACATATGTCCTATATAAACTATTAACTATTTCATAATGTTTTCTGGTAACAGTTGTGTTCGACGGACACTGTTCGACCGTGTGGACGCACCTTAAGATGCAATGTATGGACCCTGTTCTTGTTATAAAATTATTGATTTCATCACTTCCATCGAGTAAAAGGTCATCAGTTCCAGAGTATCATTACTTGTTTACTTGTTTTGTGTTTAAATCCAACCCTCCACTGAAGTCGAGGGAACTAATTCTCAGGCAGGTCCAAATCAATCATCTAACGAAACATTTTCATTATAACTTAAATAATTCTTTAATTGTAGCATCTTCCAAATCCTATAATCTTGTGAAAAGTGATGTCTTAAGTTTCTTCTTAAATTCAATTGCTCCCTTTAGGTCCTTCATTTCAGTTGGCAGTTTACTATAATGTCTAGGCGTACAGTAGCTAAAAGCTCTTTCACCAAATTTACTATTTGTTCTTGGTTCAGATAGCCTATGTTTGTCACTCGTGTGTCTTGTGTTAACATTTGTTTCTAGTTCTAGTTTGTTCAGGCATTCTTTTAGATATTTCGGTTCATTTTGGTTCAGTATCTTTAACGTTAGTAAGAGTAGCTTGTATTCAATTCTCGCCTTTACCGACAGCCAGTGTAATTTAATTAATGCAGGAGTAACTCTTTCCCTATTGTGTAGTCCTTTTAATAATCTAGCGGCTCTGTTTTGTACTCTCTGAATTTTCTTCAGCTGATAATTTGGTAAGCCATAGAACAGAGAGTTGCAGTAATCAATTCTTGAAAATATGTGGTGATTAATGAGTATGGCATTGATTTTTCATCTGAGTATTTACTAATAAATATGTTTCTAATATGATAGTTACAATTTCTTACCATATTATTTATATGTTCATTCATTGTCAGTCTATCAACCATGATTACTCCAAGATTTCAGACAGATTTCTTTAGGTCAATGATCGATTGACCTATTTCAGTTCTTTGGAAGCATTCGATTCTTTTTATATCTTTTTCATTTCCAAAAATAATACTTTCACTTTTATCTTCATTGAGCTTGAGCTTTTTTGTTAACATCAAAGCCTTAATGTCATTCATTATTTCATGTATCTTTCTTTTAGCTTCATCAACTGATTCTATTGGGAAATAGAATTTTATATCAGCGTATATTCTAAACTTAACTCTGAGTTTCAAGTATAATTGCCAGTTCAATCGCGTAAATTTCAAACAAGAGAGGACCTAGTACACTGCCTTGAGGCACCCCTTTGCTTAGTTTTCTTGTCTCAGATTCAACAATTGATATTACTACTTTAACTTGCGGTTTTCAAGATAACTCACAAACCAGTCGTATGCTCGTTCTACGATGCCCACAGCTTTAAGGTCTTCCATCAGATATGTATGTTCTACAGTATCAAATGCTGCACTTATATCAAGCATCACAAGAATGCAACACTTGCCATTTGTTATAATTTCTGTTATGTCATTTTTAATCGCTAACACTTTTGTTTCTGTGGAGTAATTTTTTCTGTATGCAGATTGATCATCAGGTATTGCATTAGATTTTTCAGATGTTTCCAGGTTTGTTCGTGTACAGCAGTTTCAATAATTTTCGAAAAATATGACAGATTTGATATTGGCCTATATGAACTTAAATTGTCTGTATCACTTTTTCCTTTATAGACAGGCTTGATACATGCAACGTATGATTTCTTTCAACCCAAGGTAAATTTAACTTTATGTTTATATCGGTTAAATGTTTGTAGAAGGTGCACAGATGGCTTCTATAAACTCAGAATTTCCAAACTTTACTTCACCTTCGACCACCTTTGTATCATTGTTTAGATGCGTTAAACCTATTTAGCTATACATCTTCCAAAACTTAGGTTTTGACTTTCCACTACTTCATCTGTAATGAAGATTGCTTGGCTACCTCAGTCTTTCAATCCACGAACCCGAAAAACCATTGTGTAATGCACAAGTAAACTTCTGTTCTTATGTGACTCGACAGTGCATTCGTTATAGTCGTGCTACTCGAAATATGACTTTTTGACTTTCCATTACAGAATTCACCGGAAACTATATTGCATGCACTTGAGTAGTCTTTTGGCCTTTCGCCCTTCAAAGGTTTCTTTGACAGAAAATCCTCAGTCCTCACTTCACTCCGCATTCTCTACAGGTATAGACATAATAAAACTATTAAATTGCATTACAGCACATCGTGCCAGTTGACCCTAGATAATACCAAAGGAAGGGAGAGAAGGAAAGAAATGGAGAGAAAGTAATAAAGGTTCCGACTATATTATTTATACACATTTAACCTCTTCTTTTTGAAGTCCTTGACAAACATGTTTACTAGAAACAGCCTGACTACTGGTTGAAAGACAATTGGTAGAATGACAACTCGTCGAATGACAATTCGTCGAACTGACAATTGGTCGAATTGTCCATAGTCTATCATAATGGATGAAACATTCAAAACTTCGACTTTGATTTATAAATGTGAAAATGTCAAAAGTCTCTTCGTCCTTTGACCCCGACAAAAAGTATAGCAATGGTAAGGTTTTATTTTTGGCAATTAGAGCATGGATAGTGTACAACTGTGAATTAACTGGAGCGCAGTCAAATGTGCCATCACAAAACCAAATACAGTTTTGGAAGGAAAGGTCATATTTCTAGCAGTTCCATAAATAGTAACTTTTTTTCTCTAGACAACTTGAAATTCTAACCTTTAGTCTTAACGTTCAAGTCTTCATCCTCTTGTACGGACGTTTTCCTATTCACTGTTCTCAAAAGAGAAGATTTTTTTGGGTAGTGCTCCTGCAACACTTAAAGGCATATTACATGTTGCATTATATACTATGCAGGCCAGCAACTTCTTCGATTTCGCAAGCCCTTTCTTAATTTCATTTACAACTTTCAAGGCAGCATTTCAAGTATCATTTGGCGGATGGTAATCCCGTGAAGGATTTCCTTGAATCATATCATTAATAGTTTGTGATCTTGATCCACACTCACTCCGTTTTTCACATCTCCAGTATGTTTTATCACAATGTTTCTTATCAATTGTGTAAGAAACCTTCATGCAAAAGTTTTCTAGCACCTCTTTCGGTCTTATGAATTTCATTTAGCTCACGGGCTATAGTGAAATGTTTGATATTAGATACTAAAAAACAGAAATTATTTCAAACATCCATTCATTTCGACGAATTGTCATTCAGACGAATTGTCATTTCGACGAATTGTCATTTCGACGAATTGTCATTTCGACGAATTGTCATTTCGACGAATTGTCATTCAGACGAATTGTCATTTCGACGAATTGTCATTCAGACGAATTGTCATTTCGACGAATTGTCATTTCGACGAATTGTTATTTCGACGAATTGTTATTTCGACGAATTGTTATTTCGACGAATTGTTATTTCGACGAATTGTTATTTCGACGAATTGTTATTTCGACGAATTGTTATTTCGACGAATTGTCATTCTACCAATTGTTATTTCGACGAATTGTCATTCTACCAATTGTCTTTCGACGAATTGTCTTTCGACGAATTGTCTTTCGACGAATTGTCTGCATACCATCATTGACGCTATCGTTTGCAATGTTTGAACTTGTAGCCAGTGTTTTTAACTAAAAATTCTGTTTGGTTACATCACCACAGTGCTTCACTTCACTTTAACCTATTGGGAAATACGGGAGCTTTTAAAACTTCTTAAAAAGTAAATTGATCAAAGGACAAGATCATTCCGGCTTCCTCTGTAACAAGCAAAATACATCAAATATGGAAAAGCATTTTTGACAACTTCTGATATCAAAACTAAAATTTCACAGTATTAGCGAGTTATTTTTTTTCTTATGCTGTTCAACAAAGAAATCTTCAAATTACAATAAACTGAATTCTGCAAATCTCAGAGATAAGAAAATTTAATGATCTATTAAAATAACGTTTTTTCAATATAGGAAAATATAAACCGCGCAGATTCTGCAACACCTGATTATCAAAAAGATACTTTGTATGCACCGACCTACCAGTTAAATTCTTCACAGGTTCTTGCAAAGAATTAACAACTGAATTTTCCGTAGGATTTAAGTAACCCCTCATTTCATGCATCCGCTTTATGGTATAAATAGTTTGATCACTGGAGATTACGAAAGCACCGGAATCTAATAAAAGCGTGACCATTATTGGAAGTCTCTCTTCATTGAAAGCCAAATTAGTCAAAATTTTAAATTTCAGCGAGAATTTTCCAAAAAACCTATTTTGTTTCTTTGCCGTGTGCAATAAACCCTTTGTTACGCAAACACTCGCAAAATTTAACAATAAAATTTCCCTCTATAATATCAAAAGTCAAGATGGAGAGGACTTCCACTCTGGAATATTCAACTTGTGAAGAATTTCTACCTCCACTTCATTGATAACGTTTGGTATAAAGCTAAATGGAGACTAACTTTTTTTTCCCTTTCAAAACCTCGAGTTAAAGCATCAATTGCCTCTTTACCTGGACACCAATATTCGAGATTAAATACCTCTCAACTTTTTAAAAGTAGCAAAACAGTCGGAAGAATGAATAACTCGCACCTGTCCATAACTGAAAAATGTAAGCAAGAATTGACCATTCATCCATGTTAGTTGAACACATAAAAAATCCGCTCTTTTGAACTCTTGATGACCTGAACAGTGTATTGAGTAAAGTTTAAAATCTTTGGTTTTTCTATGATTTCTAAATCTGGCTTTTTGCTACCTACTTGCATTAAATTCGAAAAAATTTTGTTATCTGGAACAACGTTTAAACATTGTCAAAGTGCTTTACTTTAAGTAATTCTGTCGACAGCCTCTTGCTTCCTTCATGTTTAATTTTGAAGATTCATTTACTGTCCAGTTTCCGAACAATCTTTTCATGATCAAAAATGGTCACTGTCTTCATCGCCAAACACTTCAAAATGACTCCCAAAACCTACTACTGAGGTGTCACAACATAGCAATAAATCTCCCTACACCAGAGGCGTCACAATATAATGATTAATCAAATCTGAGGCATCACAATATAGCGGTAAATTTCCTATGTCTGAAGCTTCGCAATATAGTGTAAATTTCCTATGTCTGAGGCGTCACAATATAGCGGTAATTTTCCTATGTCTGAAGCTTCGCAATATAGCGGTAAATTTCCTATGTCTGAAGCTTCGCAATATAGCGTAAATTTCCTATGTCTGCGGCGTCACAATATAGCGTTAAATTTCCCATTTCTAAAGCTTCGCAATATAGTGATAAATTTGCCTACATCTGAGGCATCACAATAGTGATAAACTGCCTACATCTTAGGCATCACAATATAGTGATAAACTGCCTACATCTGATGCATCACAATATAGTGATAAACTGCCTACATCTGATGCATCACAATAGTGATAAACTGCCTACATCTGATGCATCACAATAGTGATAAACTGCCTACATCTGATGCATCACAATAGTGATAAACTGCCTACATCTGATGCATCACAATAGTGATAAACTGCCTACATCTGATGCATCACAATAGTGATAAACTGCCTACATCTGATGCATCACAATAGTGATAAACTGCCTACATCTGATGCATCACAATAGTGATAAACTGCCTACATCTGATGCATCACAATAGTGATAAACTGCCTACATCTAATGCGTCACAATATAGTGATAAACTTCCTACATCTAATGCGTCACATCATATTGATAAACTGCCTACATCCGAGGCGTCACAACAGTGATAAATTGCCTACATCTGTGGGGTCAATATAGTGATAAACTGCCTAAATCTCCGGCGTCCCAATATAGTGATAAACTGCCTACATCTTAGGCGTCACAATATAGTGATAAACTGCATACATGTGAGGTGTCACAACAGTGATAAACTGCCTACATCCGAGGTATCACAATATAGTGATAAACTGCCTACATCTTTGGGGTCACAGTATAGTGATAAACTGCCTACATCTGATAAGTCACAATATAGTGATAAACTGCCTACATCCGAGCCGTCACAATATAGTAATAAACTACCTACATCTGAGGCGTCACAATATAGTAATGAACTACCTACATCTGAGGCATCACAATATAGTAATGAACTACCTACATCTGAGGCGTCACAATATAGTGATAAACTGCCTACATCTTAGGCGTCACAATATAGTGATAAACTGCCTACATGTGAGGTGTCACAACAGTGATAAACTGCCTACATGTGAGGTGTCACAACAGTGATAAACTGCCTACATGTGAGGTGTCACAACAGTGATAAACTGCCTACATCCGAGGTATCACAATATAGTGATAAACTGCCTACATCTGAGGGGTCACAGTATAGTGATAAACTGCCTACATCTGATAAGTCACAATATAGTGATAAACTGCCTACATCTGATAAGTCACAATATAGTGATAAACTGCCTACATCTGATAAGTCACAATATAGTGATAAACTGCCTACATCTTAGGCGTCACAATATAGTGATAAACTGGCTACATCTGAGGCGTCACAATATAGTAATGAACTACCTACATCTGAGGCGTCACAATATAGTGATAAACTGCCTACATCTTACGCGTCACAATATATTGATAAACTGCATACATGTGAGGCGTCACAACAGTGATAAACTGCCTACATCCGAGGTATCACAATATAGTGATAAACTGCCTACATCTGAGGGGTCACAGTATAGTGATAAACTGCCTACATCTGAGGCGTCACAATATAGTAATGAACTACCTACATCTGAGGCGTCACAATATAGTAATGAACTGCCTACATCTGAGGCGTCACAATATAGTAATGAACTACCTACATCTGAGGCGTCACAATATAGTGATAAACTGCCTACATCTGAGGCGTCACAATATAGTAATGAACTACCTACATCTGAGGCGTCACAATATAGTGATGAACTGCCTACATCTGAGGCGTCACAATATAGTAATGAACTACCTACATCTGAGGCGTCACAATATAGTAATGAACTGCCTACATCTGAGGCGTCACAATATAGTAATGAACTACCTACATCTGAGGCGTCACAATATAGTAATGAACTACCTACATCTGAGGCGTCACAATATAGTAATGAACTACCTACATCTGAGGCGTCACAATATAGTAATGAACTACCTACATCTGAGGCGTCACAATATAGTAATGAACTACCTACATCTGAGGCGTCACAATATAGTAATGAACTACCTACATCTGAGGCGTCACAATAAAGTAATAGATTAAATACGTCTGAAGCAAATAGAGTTAAAGTAACGACCAATATAAAATAAAAAGAATAATTTCTGCGTCAAAACGTGACCTCAACCAGAGCATCTGATATTTCCCCATTATGTTCCCGACCAGCTTTGCCCAATATGTAAAAATACAGAAATACTTTACCGTTTTCATTTTAACAATATCTCTGACGACAAATTTCGTGGAAATTATATAACAAACAATTCTATCCAAAAGATTTGCGTTTAAATAGTGTTTTTGTTAATTCAGAAGGTTTAGTATCTAAACAAGGTCTTAAACGACATAGTTATCCTTACAATTACGAAATTTGCCTTCAGTACGCGTCCTATGTAAACCTTTCCTAATACAATTCCGAGTCTGAAAACCAATCACACTTTCTTTTAAATAAATCCAAATCTTGAGAAAGCTTTTAAAGCAAATATCTAGCATCCAATGCCCTTTCAAAACAACCATCCTCAGATATGCCATCTAAAAACACTTCAATCTTCACTTCCTTAAATCTCCGATATCTAACAGACTCTTAAGAACTTTGGTAAAGATGTACCCCCGCTTTCAAAAATATATCGAAAGATAATCCATTATAAACAATTTCTAAATTTTTTTCTCCAATGAGAAAGATGTTGGCGACGTTTTGATAGATTTCTGTGCGATAAACAAACTTTAGACCGAAAGTAAATATTAAATCCTTAAAAAGTTTGTAATAAAAAACCAGCCTTTGCTTACCATTTCCATTCTTGGCCACCGTCAAAGGAATTATTTCTTAGTTTCTCAGATAGCAGTGTCACCCATTCTCTTTATATCAAGCTCTAAACTTTTGATAAATTCCGATTCATCCCTCACTGACCTATTGTTACCCAATCCAATAACCATAGTTAAGGTTTTGAAATGGAATTCTGTAATCGCCCTTTTAGACGTCAATGACTATCTTACCGGACCCAATCTAATTACGTTCAATGTATTGTGAATAAGAACAACCAACAGGCGATTTAAAAAAAATAAACACAAAGTTCCAATTTCATTGCACCAACTGCAAAGTATACAAAATAAAACCAGCTATATTTTCACTTATCTTTTCGACGTCTTTCTTGGTACATTCCCGGCTCCAATGTCCCTTCTCGGCCTTCATTGACCTCGACCTCGTCCATCAAAGTCGATATGAATCCACAGACTTTCCCTCGATCTTCAACTAGCTTGATACTTTCGGCGATGCTGCTCTTTGCTTAATAACTCATTTCTGCAGCAGTTTTAGATGTTCCTTGTCCTCCAAGTTGATCAACAATCGCATCTATTGCTAACATTTTCGAATCAGTTTCCTCAAAATAACGCGATGGTCATTCAAATGTTTTTCCATCTTACTTTATTGAGGCGCGGATACTTGTTGAATATTCTGCTGGAAGAGAATGTCCATCAATTCTTGAAACGGTTTTAGCATTCTGATTGCTAGAGTGAAAACACTATTCACATCTAAAACTGTAATTTGACTCTGCCTGGCGTCCTGGCTGATAAATTCGACCTGCTCGGGCTAGCGTGCGCTAGAAAGTGACTAATTAGTCAATACCTCTTAAAACATCGAATATATTTCACCCCACACTAAAATCTCATTGGTCACTGCCTACATAACAACTGAACTTAAGTAACAAGACACTAAGATCTGCTTACATGTCGTTAGGACAATTATTTTTCGCTATACTTCGTAACGCAAAAAAATTCTATTCTTAACACACAGGAAACTGAAATGCCATTGAGCAATTTGCACAACGCTTTTTGAAACTAAATTTAGTTATTCTTGCAGCGATTCGTGATACTGCATTTTATAAAAGAATTCAAACTCTTTAGTTTTCAACTTTAGTTTGTGTGTTCTCAAACTTTGTGCAATTCGAGTGAATAAGAGGCGTTTTTACCATCAATCTTATGGCAAATTTTGAAACCAAAATATTTTTAGGCTTTCCCTCCTGAATAGAGATTATCAGCAAAATTTGAGGTAGATTTTTCAGAAACAAAATTACAAATTTCTTTAAGTCTTATCACCTTTCCTCTTACTGGAGTACTCTAATACAGTTTGTAACGTTCAACCTCTTCAAAGGAAGTTATCTTCTATTTCCTGTAAAGTATCGTTTAAACCTGTCCAAAAAATATTGTAAAAAGGAATCTGTATCCATATTAAGACTTCTGACAGACTCTTTAAGCGTTCTCATTTTACTTACATATTCAAAGAGATCCTGGTGAGTATTAAAATTAGTCTCTCAATTTTTTTCTTTTTTTACATTGTTAAACCCCTAAATCATAAGGGAAGCAAATACACTTAAAAAAAGTTTTTTTTTTTTTTTTGCGTCAGAATAAGATTGCCTATTAGCTTCCAAAGAATCCACAAGCACAGAAGCACTTCCACAAATTTGCTGTTTTAGCAACAGTAATTTATCATACTCGGGATGCGAAAATCTTAAATTTCCCCAAATTGTGCCAAAAATGTACTCTAATCCTCTCTTCTTAACTTGTGAATCAAGGGAGAGGGGCAATTGGGATCTTTAGCAGGCTAATAGTACTTTCAATAAAAAGAATCTAAGCAGGATACCTTCTTTACTAAAGTTGAAATACATTCTATTACTTTTAAATGGTACTGGTGACACTCTTGTTAGGCCCGATATAAGATAATTTTCATCTTCCCTTTCAGCCCATTTCATAGCTTGAATATCAGAACTGACAATTTTCAATTCACTATAAAGATCTCCAAGCAAAATTAACATAGTACTCTCTCTAGATCAGACTTAATAAAAAAGTTACCCAGTTTAGGCTATTATGCCACTGTGTTACCTGTGATCGCATATGCTTCCTAGAGTTAACCAACCAACAACTTTAATTCAGAATTCATGAGAAATGTAAATATTTGAATCCCGTGAGAAAATTGTAATCTAAAAGAGTTCAGGTAATAATAATCATAATTATCATATATCCAATACCTTTTAATCACAACACTACACGATACCATCAAATATAAGCGAATGAAGGGAAAATTTAAAGTATATGTTGACCACCCTAGGACAGCCCCCTCGTGGAAACCAGTCAACCAATATTTTTGCAATAAGCTTTACTCTCATACCCCGCTGAGGATGCCATGACCTAAACTTTAAGCATGTGGACAATTTTATTTTACCTTTAATGTAGAAATGAATAAGAAATATCACAAATCATAATTGATTATGTTAACCAATCAAAATTTACATGGTTTATATACTTAATTATTATGAAGTGAATTATACTGTAGGTCGAGCTGGATAGGAACAAAACCTTCCAAGAGACAACTCCCCAGCGACAGTGACACCATCATTGAAGATGGTGATGCAGAGCCTCCTGGATGCACTGGGAGACATATTCAGTCTTTATTTCTTATTCAAAGCAATTTTGAATTTCCAAATGAATTTTCTAGACTGTTATACCTTATAGTCATTGTAACAAGTTCACTCACGAGAGTCTTCTCCTTCCCATTGTAGTCCAGCGAGTGTCGCGAGCCGCTGAGGAAGAGGCAGCGACTATACGTTGGGCGGCGTTCCCTTCCTCGCCCGCCTTCGCCTCCTTCTGCACATCATGTTCCAGGTTTGCTTCAAGAAGCATTTGAAGCCTTGGATGTGTTTCTGGAGCGATTCTCCTTAGATATTGCAGATCTTAATATAGGAGGCCAGAGTCGTAAGACAGAACATTCATCTACAAGAAAATGAAAGAAAGTAATCGTCAATAGCAAATTATAACATTATTTTGACATGAGGCATTTTTTTTTTTTTTTTATATTTTGGGATCGCTTTCTCTTTATTTTTTATCATGTGCATGTTTTTCATAGGACTACTTGTTTCTATAAATTTACGGTCTATTAAATTTCATATTCCTGATGTAGATATCAATCTTTGGCACCGTCGATCAATTAGTTCGTTATGCATTTTGCATAAGATTTTTCATAATTTTGACCATCCTTTACATTCAGATCTTCCCGGACAGTTCCATCCTGTTCGTAATACTAGGCAGGCAGTTAATTGTAATGGCCAGGCCTTCTCCATCATGAGGCTCAATACTATACAGCATTTTATAATTTTTTTTCCAGCCGTTACCAAGTTGTGGAATAATCTTCCTAATTGGGTAGTTGAATCGGTAGAACTTCAACAGTTCAAACATACAGAAAAGGTTTTTATGTTGAACAGGATGATATAAATCTCTTTTTATAATTTACATATGAAATACCTGTTTTAATGTTATTAGTGTTCTTAAAATATTTTGTTTGAATTTTTTATTACTTTACATATAATTTGTTTATTGCCTTACTTCCTTTCCTCACCGGGCCATTTTTTCCTGTTGGAACCCTTGGGCTTATAGCATCCTGCTTTTCCAACTAAGGTTGTAGATTAGCTAATAATAATAATAATAATAATATTAATAATAATAAGCTTTCTTTCTTACTGGAGGTTTCCTTCTGTTTGTGTTTGATATCAAATGGAATCTTGTTCTCAGGATAAGGATTATTCATTGCGTAAGCAGCTCTTCTTTTCCTAGGTAATGTCATAAATTCTGTGGGCTGCCATGGTCTTCCACTGTTCTTGGGATAGAGTTCTCTTGCTTGAGGGTACACTCAAGCACACTATTCTATCTGTTTCCTTATTTCCTTTCATCACTGAGCTAATTCCCCTGTTGGAGCCCTTGGGTTTATAGCATCATGCTTTTCCAGTCAGGGTTATAGCCTATTTAGTTATAATAAGGACAAATTTGGAATCTATAGGCTTTTAGCATCCTGCTTTTACAACCAGGGTTGTAATGATAATAATAATGATAACAATAATGATAATAATAATGATAATGCTACATTTCCTGCCGATGGTTAGGCCTACTCTATTGTTTATTTCATGTGCAAGACCCTCCAGGCGGAACATCCCGCCTACGATCTAGTGAAAATCCCCTAATTCAAAATGTGCTTGCAAGTGCAGCTAGAATAAAATCCAAAATGTGGGAAACCTGATTAAATAGGGTAGTTGAATTGGTAAAACTTCAAAAGTTCAAGCTTGCAGCAAATGTTTTCATGTTAAACAGGCTGACATAAGCCTCTTTTTATAGTTTGCATAAAGAAAGATCTGTTCTAATGTTGTTACTGTTCGTAAAATATATTGTTTTAATGTTGTTACTGTTCTTATTTTTTTCATTTCTTTATTACATTTCATATAATTCATTTATCTCTATTTCCTTTCCTCACTGGGCTATTTTTCCCTGTTGGAGCCCTTGGGTTTATAGCATCCTGCTTTTCCTACTAGGGTTGTAGCTTAGCTAGTACTACTACTACTACTACTACTACTACTACTAATAATAATAATAATAATAATAATAATAATAATGTGCTTTCTTTCTTACCGGAGGTTTCCTTCTGTTTGCGTTCTCATGATAAGGATTATTCCTTGTGTAAGCAGCTCTTCTGGTCTTGGGTAATGCCATAACCTCTGTAGTCTACCATGGTCTTCCACTGTTCTTGGAATAGAGTTCTCTTGCTTGAGGGTACACTCAAGCACACTATTCTATCTGTTTCCTTATTTCATTTCCTCACTGAGCTAATTCCCCTGTTGGAGCCCTTGGATTTATAGCATCATGCTTTTCCAGTCAGGGATATAGCCTAGTTAGTTATAATAAGGACAAATTTGGAATCTTTAGGCTTTTAGCATCCTGCTTTTACAACCAGGATTGTAATAATAATAATAATAATGCCACGTTTCTTACAGATGGTTAGGCCTACTCCATTGTTTATTTCATGTGCAGGACCCTCCAGGCGGAACATCTTTTTGTATAGGCCTATAGCCTCATATAAAGTTCTCAAGCCTGATTTTTCATATATAGTTATTTTTCTCTTCCTTTTCGGGTCTCCTCGATGTATACATGTGGCATATTTAGTTACAAAAGATCATTTACTTCATATTCATATGCACGAATCTTCTGGCCAATGATTCTATCACTGTATCTCTGCAAGTGGTTTATTTGATATAGAATGTTAATTTCCTTCCTTTTTATAGACAAGATCCTTCAGGAGGAGGACTGACTATTGCTATTCACTTTTGTAAACACTTTTGAAATCTGTATTTTAATCGGAGGTTGTCAGTAAAATGATACTGTTCCCAGCCGTATTTCAGTAAAATACAGGCGACCGAAATTTTACCATACATTGTTATTATCTTTTACGAGTTGGTGACCGTCATATCACTCATTACGTCAATAAATAATTTTTAAAACTCTAAAAATCCGGGAATAAAAGCTGCCAGGCATTTGCCGATCTTTGCGGCAAATTTTTAACAGTGTATGTTTGATTCAAAATGAGATTTCCCACGGGCTGTTTTAAATCGGGAACAATCCTATTGTGAAAGAAGATTCCAAATTGTTGAAAATAATCCCCATAATATTATTAGGGACTAATTTTGATGCGTCTCCGTTAAACTGAAACGTATTGAATTTCGACGTACGGTTGGACACGGGAATTCCTGGCACATCTTGCTAATGAAGAAGCCCGTCCTTGCCGCGCGTTGAGTAACCAAACAGACAGTGTAGGGAGAGATGACATCAGTTCATGGAGAAGGACACTCCAAAATCAAGCCCACGTTCTCTAGTCTTGTGTAGTGCCATAGCCTCTGTACCATGGTCTGTCACTGTCTTGGGATTAAGTTCTCTTGCTTGAGGGTACACTCAGGCACACTATTCTATCAATTATTATTATTATTTTTTTTTTTTTTTAGTTTTTACAGTTTATATATGAAAGATTTATTTCAAAGTTATTACTGTTCTTGGAATATTTTATTCTTGTAGTTAATTACTTCTCCTGTAGTTTATTTATTTCATTTCCTCATTGGGCTATTTTCCCTGTTGGAGTCCTTGTGCTTATTGCATCCTGCTTTTCCAGCTAGGGTTGTATCTTCACAAGTAGTGATAATAATAATAATAATAATAATAATAATAATAATAATAATAATAATAATAATAAAAGAAAAATTGTCTCGAAGAAACTAAAATGAGAAACTGGATGATCACGTAAAGGGAGGCTGAGGACGGAATTGGGGGGGGGGGGTTAAGATTAATGAGGAGTTAGTGGGCGGAGCTGTAATGCTAGCGGTGGTGTTTGGTGACGAGTAAGTGGGCGTGGCTGAGAGGCTGCGGACGGTGATTGATGGAGAGAGTGGGCGGGACTACGTGCAGGAAGAGAGAGGAGGGAGTCAGATAAGAAAGTGGTGGATGAGCAAGTTTGTGAAACATCTGGTGATTGGTCGAGACTGAAAAGGGTGGGGTGATGATAATAAGGAGAGAGAGAGAGAGAGAGAGAGAGAGAGAGAGAGAGAGAGAGAGAGAGAGAGAGAGAGAGAGAGCTGATTTATCACTGGTTCTATGGAACTCTGTAGGCTATATGGCCTTTACCTGAAATAAAGATTATCATTATTTTTATCTAGAGCACATTATGACGTGAAAGCCAAAAGTGAGAATTCTTATGACGACGTTTTGAATTATTCATATTATTAACCTTGAAGATTTTATGTAATTCTTGAACAACTAGTCAGCCACTTAGAAGTAATAGAAGCTTTGCCTGACAACCAATCTGCTTGCAGAAAACTATACTTTACGGAGACAGCCATCTGCTCTGTTATAAATGATATTCTGGAAATGATGGATGAAAATAAATGTGGTCTCTAAATACTTCTCGATCTCAGTGCTGCTTTTGATACAGTGGTGCATGAACTGCTACTAAATAATCTACAGTCCATCGGCGTTGAAGATCAAGCCCTCGAATACCTAAAAGACTACTTAGTAGAAATTACGGTGTACACATTGGAAACTCTTATTCATCATATGAACCCTTAAACGGAGGGGTACCCCAGGGGAGTGTACTTGGCCCAATCTTATTCTACATCTATACTATTGGTCTATCGAAAATGCTACAAAGTCATGGCGTGAAGTTTAAACTATTTGCAGATAGCACACAATTTTACTTCATAAATGATATACATGACACCACTGAAACTATAAACCGAATCCTTGATATTGTTAGAAAATGGACATTTAAACAACTAAAATTAAATGAGAACAAAACTGAATTCATGGTGGTGGGCAAGAGAAACAGCGTGAGAAACTTGGGTGATTTTCAAATGAACTTAAATAATGACTGGTGCCGATATCTAGTAGTTTGAGATCTAGGTGTATTTCTTGACTGTAGCCTGTATCTAGCTGCCCAAATAAATAATGTAATAAAAACTGCTGGTTATCATCTGAGAAATATTGCGTTTATAAAAAAGTACCTGGACGAAAATTCTGTAAAGAAACTTGTGATAAACTGTGTTATTACCAGGATTGACTACTGCAACTCTATTACAATTTACCAAAAGTGCAACTTAAGAAATTACAAAACATAATAAACAGAGAAGCAAGACTGATAAAAGGTGTCCCACCTAGAGAAAGGATCACTCCTATACTAATCTATTTACACTGGCTGCCGATTAAAACGAGAATTTAATTTAAAATATGTACATTAACCCACCAAGTTATCAGAACCGGGCGTCCAAAATACTTAAGAGAATTGCTACATATTGCGCAGCCAATAAATCGCGTCGACACGAGAATAGTTACACATGGCTTCAAATTGTTGGAACCTAGATTTATGTCTACTTTAGGCTCCAGAGCCTTTAAATATGCGGCCCCGAGACTATATAATAAGCTCCCACCAAACATTAAGGCTTTCAAGAGGAAACTGAAGACTTTCTTATTTCAAGTCATACAACAGTGACGAATTAACTGTAAATGAACAATACGCGATATGAAACGTTAAATACTCTGAACGAACAAGGTAAAACGACAGTGGAGGTTCTGTAGAGAGTGGGGTTCCCCTGCTGTATGGGACCGGAAAAGCAGCCATCAAAGTAAAATAAAGAAAAGTAGTGTTGATTGCTTGAATAACATTAGTTGGCATGTAGATGGCGTTGAGGAGTGATCAGCTGATCACCAAAATAAAAACATTTTGTTGCCTTCATTGATTAAAGAAAGTGTATTCAAAACAAATTTATCCATTACATATGAAAAATAATTGTAGTCTTATATTACTGGAGTGTTGGAGAGTTGTCAAACTCCCCTGTAAAACTTTATTTTAGTGTTAAGACGAACGATGATTTTTGGGAAATTTCTTCAGAAAAAAAAGTCTTGTGACACGAGAACTACGGAGTATAACAAAAGCTGCTTATCATTTGAAAACAGGAAATAACACATTAAACAGAATCGTTTGAAATTACGAGAATTATTGAAAAAAAAAAATATACGAACTAGAAAAGCGAAAGAATTCGGTAGTTCAAGACTAGAACTCTGGGATAAGAGATCAACCCACAGATGTTTAAGTGACTCAAAAAATGTGTTTCTTTTCAGTTCCGATCCAATAGTTCATTCGTTTTAGATTGCCCTACCTTATGCAAGACACGGGCTCTTGCCTTGGCAATCCGTAATCTGATTCAAGAAAGTAGTTTGCTAGAATGGCTGTTTGCCATTTAGAACTCGTTCTGCGTGTACAGGTGATTGACCTCGTAAATCTGAGTTTGTAATTTCTCTCGTTCTTACAGCTTTGTAGTTCGTGTAATGAAAACTCTTCAGTAATTCCAGTAATTTCTAAGAATTCTTTTAAAAATATTTCACGTTTTCAAATGACATGTAGCTTTGATGTATTCTGTTCCTAACGTAACTTCACGAAAATTTACATCACTCTTCTGTTTTCATTTAAGTGAAGTCAGTTACCTAACAATTTTGAAGTTTTTATGACATTCTTGAAGGCTACTTACAAGGAACCATTTGAAATTTACGTAGATTTGAAAATGTTTTCGTATAATATTCTTATTGGTGGATTCTTTAAGGCAAGAATGGAAAAGACTAAGTAAATGCATTATTTAAATTGATTCAATCGTGATTTGTTGATCGAATATAATTCAACAATGAAAAGTTGAGTTCGTTTTCTTTCCAATTTCATGTAAACTGCATTGGAGTTTCAAGCGTTGTAAATTGTGTATGCTTCCATTATCGCCGATTTTATGTCTTGAAGTTACTATAAGAAGACATCAAGAAAGGAATGACAGCCGCCATTTTGATTCGATTCCATACAATATCTTTGGTGGCGCAGTGATGCGCCCCACCTCCCTTATTCTATATACCCTGCGCCCCACTTGACGTTATGGGAATCACGTGGTTCTGATTGGCGGGAACTTGGCGACGCTTCTCCCAAGACAGGCAGCCTCATTCGAGCTCAGTCAGTCGAAGTGTCAACATCAGCGTTATTGCTTTGTGGCCGATCACTCGATACATCGAATAAAACTTTGTTTATTGTGTTGCAAGATGGAGTTTGGAGGGTAAGGATGATTTGATAACTATTGTGATATACGTATTTTCTGTGAATATTACTTTTTCGTGTTCAGAGATCTTGCGAACTAGGTGCGTTACTTCGGTATTCTGTAAAGGTCCCTTTCTTAATGATCGATTATTGCTGTAGTACAAGATCAAATTCATAAAATCCATTAGTTTCTTATGTATTCGTGTGAATTGGAGGTGGTACGATGATTTCGGGAATCTTTCCAACGATCCTGAATCCGATTCGTGAAGTCTGGTGTCAAATAGTTATTTATAAGTAACCTCACGAGAAGTTACTGCCGAGTTTTCTTTCTTTTGGAGGTTAGGTGATAATAACACTCTTATAGCAAGTTCCGAAAAGCGATGTATATATATATATATATATATATATATATATATATATATATATATATATATATATATATATATATATATATATATATATATATATATATATATATATATACAGAGAGAGAGAGAGAGAGCAGCCTATTTTCTGGTTTTCCCTTCTGGTACAGTAGTTAAATACAGTCTTATTCGGTCCTTAGTCTCGCCTGTTTTGGATAATTTGGATATTTTTGGATGATTCGGACCATTTGCTTGGCTGTTTCGGACTTTCGTTTTGGATGAACTATTTTATAAATTTTAATAAGTAAATGATATTGCTTACCCAATATATCTAAATAAGACACCAGGTTGACTATCGGAAACAAGGGAAACTATATTATAAAACAATGTTACATATGTGAATACATGTTAGGTCAGAATGAGCCAGTAAATGATCAGAATAAGTCTGCTACCCTTGCATGAAATGTCTCCAAGCTTTTACCTGGTATGAAAGGCTGAGATGACTCTGGGAGGCTTGACAACTGTTTAGTGTGGGCCCCATTTTTTCAATATTAATCTTACCCGATAATCATGTAGCTGTCAACTCTGTTGCCCGACAGAAATCTACGGTCGGGATACGCCAGCGATCGCTATTCAGGTGGGGGTGTACACAACAGCGCCATCTGTGGTCAGGTACTCCAGTACTTCTTGTCAACACCACCTCAATTTTTCCTCTGTCGTGCCTCCGGCTAGACCTACTTGGATACGCTGTTGATTCTGGAGTTATTGCTCACGATTTGGTGATGTATTTGCTCTAGAGTTTAGCCTTCGCTATACAGGAAGCTATATCATTAGCTTAGCAAGTTTTTGGAATTAATTTGATTTATATCTCTCCGCCTTTTATAGGACTCTTTGATTAACTTCCTTTTATTATAAACTTATTAAAATTAATTTTTATATTTGTTTATATTCGACCTTTCCTAATAGTAGGCGGTCTTTTCTTGAACCGAAGTTAATTAACATTGAGCCCGTCATTTCGTTTTTACCTGTTAACATATTATGCTATTTTAATGTTTTTGAAAGAATTTCTTTGATAGTCTTGTACTGTTTTCAAAGTTGAACTAACGTTTTGTTTTGTCTCTGCAGTTGTTGACGTTCAGCACGTTCAACTTGCGCTCTATTGTTACGATAGAGAGAGAGTCTACCACGGTGTCACGTTGCAGTAAGAGTAAACCGATTCTAGCGTTTTGTTCATTCTTTCTTAGCTTAAATGGTTTTAATTCTAATAAAGGAACTTTTTATTTGGGAAACCTTTCAGTTTTTTTCCTTTAACAATAATATGTTTTAACGATATATATAATTGGGCTCTTCTCTCAGGTGCTAAGTCAAGAGAGAGAGAGAGAGAGATAGAGACGGAGGGAGAGAGAGGAGGATAAACGTTTCGTTCAAGCGGGTAACGTTGTTATCGTTTTTGCTCTTCTCCCTAGTCTCTTTAGGGGAAGAAGGTAAACGTTTCTAGAGTTTTATTCTTGTTCTCAGGCTTTATGCGGTGAGAGATTTTAAACGTAGTTTATTTGATCTAGTGTTTAGTCTCTTTTCCAGCCACTGAATTATTTATCTTTCATTATGTTTTTCTGTTACATTGTAATACTGTTTTCGCAATTACTAACTTTTAATGAAGGATAGAATTGCGTGTTTCAGGTACAAACCACTTAAAGTTTCGAGTTCAGTGAAATAAGTGCAAACAGAAAATCAATAGTGATAAGCGCAAAGTGTTAGTGTTGCGTTCGAGGGTTCGTCTGTTCGTGCCAGTTGTTCGCCTAGTCTGGGACCTCTTACAAGCTCCCAAGCCCAGGGGAGAAGTAATGTCGAAGGACTTATGGGTTCAGCAGGCCTTGATCGACGAACAGACGTTTCCCTCCGTGGTTTCGGGTGTAACCAACTCACGTAGCCGACGTGATCACCCCACCCACACAAAGACGAGAGAGCCCATTTATTCCTCGTCTGCGGAAGAGGTTTCTCGCAGAAACTATGGACCAAATCTTGCAGCTTTTAAGTGCAAGTCGGTCCCTTCCGCGCAAGTCCAACTCCTAGGTGGTGCCATTAGCACTGGGTCAGTTCGGACTTGCTGCAGTACGACAACTGCACACCTCCCAGAGAGGCAAGGTGGTATCGCAACAGACAGTAACTCAGTCTGTTGCCGCACCAGCTGTTTTAGACCCTCAGTTTCAACGGACAGTAGCTCCGTTTGTTGTTGTCTTTCTTAAACTCTAGTGGTCTATGCTGCTGACAATGCAGTCTCAGCTTGCGGTGTTGATGCAGGAGTTTCAGGCAGAGAAGGTTAACACACCTCCTCCTGCGAGCGCTCCTCCACCTCTACGCAGTCCAGCCTGCCAGACGTATGATGTTGAGGTTCCTCAAGCTACCTCCATGCGTGAGCTGCCGCATTGGGAGTTGCCAGATACCAGCTCTGTGCAGCAACCTCCACTTTCCTTGAGGCAGGAGCCTCTTGCCACGCGGCAACCTCCTCAACACTTGAGGCAGGAGCCTTATGCTTTGCAGCAACCTCCTCTACCCTTGAGGTAGGAGCCTCTTGCGTTGCGACTACCTCCTCCATCCTCGAGGCAGCAACCTCTTGCGGTGCGACAACCTCCACCATCCTCGAGGCAGCAACCTCAACTCCACCTCTGCGCAGTCCACCCTGCCAGACGTATGATGTTGAGGTTCCTCAACCTACCTCCACGCGTGAGCTGCCGCATTGGGAGTTGCCAGATACCAGCGCTATGCAGCAACCTCTTGCGTTGCGGCAACCTCCACCATCCTTGAGGCAGCAACCTCAACTCTTGCGGCAGCCACCTCCACTCTTGAGGCAACCTCAACTCTTGAGGAACCTCATGCTATGAGGCAGCCCCCTCAACGCATGCAGCAACCGCATTCTTCACAGCATGAGCCTCTCTGCGCAGCGTCCTCCTCAAACCATGAGGCAGGAGCCTCATGCTATGCGGCAATGGGCTCTCGTGGCATGGTTGGTTTCGACCTGGCCTTTCATTAGAAGGGGCTAGCGTTCGATCCCAAGTATGAGGTAGAAATTTATTTCTATTTGAACACGATGTTGTGTTGATATTTATCCATATTGACTCATTAGGGGTAATTTGAATGAATTACTACCAATTGTGTCACGTGGTGGCCCGGGGAAATCTGGTAAAACTCGCTGGTAAAGAGACTGATGTCTCAACAGGTAAATCCTCGGACAGCTAGATTAGGGTCAGGTTCAGATTTCCTTTTAAGAATAAATAACCGCCTCAACCCATGAGGCAGGAGCCTCATACTATGCGGCATCCTCCTCAACGCATGCGGCATAAGCCTCATCCCTTGCAGCTTGAGCCTCATCCCATGCAGCATGAGTCTCATACCATGCAGCATGAGCCTCATCCCATGCAGCATGAGCCTCATCCCATGCAGCATAAGCCGCACGCCATGCAACATGCTCTGCTTACCTTACAGCATGCTCTACATACAGCATGCTCTGCATACAGCATGCTCTGCATACCTTACCGCATGCTTCTCAGTCACACATCTTTGGTTGTTGCCAACTCACTAGACTGTCAAGCAGTTTCATAACGTTGCCTTCTAGTCTGCTGCTTTTGCACCAGTGAAACCCTCACTGAGAGAACTTAGCTTTTCTCGGATATGGTTCCTGTAGATGATAAAGTGCTATTCTCCCTCCTTCTGATTTTCCCTTGAGGACTCTGTCATTTGGAGAGGAGCCTTTAGCTGCTTAGCCTCCTATGGACTTTTATTTAAGCATAGCATGCTTCCAGGGAGGGTAATGGTTCCACTTCAGTCGCTAACCCCGTCTGTTACCACACCTGCTCCCATAGACCTTGAGCTGTGTTGCAAGACATGCAGTCCAAGCTTAGTCCTTGTTAGAGGATTTTTTTTTTGTTTACGGAGTCAGTGTGTCACTGGGAAGACGTTCAACAACCAGCAGAAGTGACTTGTTGTGACGCAGTGCGGCAACCTCAGCAACCCGATAAGGAGTTGTCTGTACGACCCAGACAGTCTAGACAGCTTCGGGTTGTCACTTTACTTCCTCGCTTCCCCATGGTTGACAGTTCACAGACTGTGCAGCAGTACCATGATCTTGTGTCCGGCTCCGTCAGACGACTAGCTTTTAAGAGCTCCCACAAGTCGTCGCTGTCTGGAGATTCTCAGATGGACTATGGATCTGACCAAGGAACTGGGCCTCCTGGTCAATTTTAAGGAGTCCCAGCTCGTCCCATCCCAGACCATTGTCTACCTGGGTATGGATCTTCAGAGTCGAGCTTTTCGGGCTTTTCCGTCGGCCCCAAAGATATACTAAGCCCTAGATTGCATCCAGAGCATGCTGAGAAGGAACCGATGCTCAGTCAGGTAGTGGATGAGTCTAACAGGGACACTTTCATCGCTGCCCTGTTCATCGAGTTAGGGAGACCCCACCTCCCCCCCTTCAGTATCATCTAGCGGCTCACTGGATAAAGGACATGACGCTAGAGACGATCTCAGTTCCTGTTTCCGAAGAGAGGAGGTCTACTCTCACGTGGTGAAAGAACAGCTTTCTTCTCAAGGAAGTCTACCTTTGGCTGTTCAGAAACCCGACCGCCGTCTCTTCTCTGACGCATCAGACACGGGCTGGGGTGCGACTTTGGACGGACAGGAATGCTCGGGAACATGGAATCAGGAGCTAAGGACACTTCACATCTATTGCAAGGAGCTGTTGGCGGTTCATCTGGCCTTGATAAACTTCAAGTCCCTCCAGCTTAACAAGGTGGTGGAGGTGGACTCTGACAACACCACAGCCTTGGCTTACATCTCCAAGCAGGGAGGGACTCATTCGTGGAAGTTGTTCTAGATCGCAAGGGACCTCCTCATCTGGTTAAAAGATCTAAAGCTCACGCTGGTAACGAGGTTCATTCAGGGCGATATGAATGTCATGGCAGATCGCCTTAGCCGGAAGGGTCAGGTCATCCCCACAGAGTGGACCCTTCACAAGAATGTTTGCAGCAGACTTTGGGCCCTGTGGGGTCAGCCAACCATAGATCTGTTCGCTACCTCGATAACCTAGAGGCTCCCGTTGTATTGTTCTCCGATTCCAGACCCAGCAGCAGTTCACGTGGATGCTTTTCTGCTGGATTGGTCCCATCTCGACCTGTATGCATTCCCGCCGTTCAAGATTGTCAACAGGGTACTTCAGAAGTTCGCCTCTCGCAAAGGGACACGGCTGACGTTGGTTGGCTCCGCTCTGGCCCGCGAGAGAATGGTTCATAGAGGTACTGCAATGGCTGGTCGACATTCCCAGGACTCTTCCTCTAGGAGTGGACCTTCTACGTCTACCTCACGTAAAGAAGGTACATCCAAACCTCCACGCTCTTCGTCTGACTGCCTTCAGACTTTCGAAAGACTCTCAAGAGCTAGGGGCTTTTCGAAGGAGGCAGCCAGAGCGATTGCCAGAGCAAGGAGGACATCCACTCTCAGAGTCTATCAGTCTAAAGGGGAAGTCTTCCGAAGCTGGTACAAGGCCAATGCAGTTTCCTCATCCAGTACCACTGTAACCCAGATTGCTGACTTCCTGTTACATCTAAGGAACGTAAGATCCCTTTCAGCTCCTACGATTAAGGGTTACAGAAGTATGTTGGCAGCGGTTTTCCGCCACAGAGGCTTGGATCTTTCCACCAACAAAGATCTACAGGACCTCCTTAGGTCTTTTAAGACCTCAAAGGAATGTCGGTTGTCCACTCCAGGCTGGAATCTAGACGTGGTCCTAAGGTTCCTTATGTCATAAAGATTTGAACCTCTCCAATCAGCCTCTTTTAAGGACCTCACATTAAAAACTCTTTTCCTCGTGTGCTTGACAACAGCTAAAAGAGTAAGCGAGATCCACGCCTTCAGCAGGAACATAGTTTTTCACATCTGAAACGGCTACATGTTCCTTGCAGCTCGGTTTTTTGCTAAAACGAGCTTCCTTCACGTCCTTGGCCTAAGTCGTTCGAGATCCCAAGCCTGTCCAACTTGGTGGGGGACGAACTGGAGAGAGTACTTTGCCCAGTTAGAGCTCTTAGGTACTATCTAAAAAGGTCATAACCTTTACGAGGACAATCAGAAGCCTTATGGTGTGCTATCAAGAAGCCTTCTCTTCCAAGGTCTAAGAACTCAGTTTCTTACCTATTCAGGCTCCTGATTAGGGAAGCACATTCTCATCTGAAGGAAGAAGACCTTGCTTTGCTGAAGGTAAGGACACATGAAGTGAGAGCTGTGGCTACTTCAGTGGCCCTCAAACAGAACCGTTCTCTGCAGAGTGTTATGGATGCAACCTATTGGAGAAGCAAGTCAGTGTTCGCATCATTCTATCTCAAAGATGTCCAGTCTCTTTACGAGAACTGCTACACCCTGGGACCATTCGTAGCAACGAATGCAGTAGTAGGCGGGGGCTCAGCCACTACATTCCCATAATCCCATAACCTTTTTAACCTTTCTCTTGAATACTTTTTATGGGTTGTACGGTCGGCTAAGAAGCCTTCCACATCCTTGTTGATTTGGCGGGTGGTCAATTCTTTCTTGAGAAGCGCCGAGGTTAAAGGTTGTGATGAGGTCCTTTAGTATGGGTTGCAGCCCTTTATACTTCAGCACCTAAGAGTCGTTCAGCATCCTAAGAGGACCGCTACGCTCAGTAAGAAAGACTTACTTAATAAAGGCAGAGTAATGGTTCAAGTCGTCTTCCTTACCAGGTACTTATTTATTTTATGTTATTTTTGAATAACTAATAAAATAAAATACGGGATACTTAGCTTCTTTGTTAACATGTATGCTGGTCTCCACCCACCACCCTGGGTGTGAATCAGCTACATGATTATCGGGTAAGATTAATATTGAAAAATGTTATTTTCATTAGTAAAATAAATTTTTGAATATACTTACCCGATAATCATGATTTAATTGACCCACCCTTCCTCCCCATAGAGAACCAGTGGACCGAGGAAAAAATTGAGGTGGTGTTGACAAGAAGTACTAGAGTACCTGACCACAGATGGCGCTGTTGTGTACACCCCCACCTGAATAGCGATCGCTGGCGTATCCCGACCGTAGATTTCTGTCGGGCAACAGAGTTGACAGCTACATGATTATCGGGTAAGTATATTCAAAAATTTATTTTACTAATGAAAATAACATTTTATTCCTTTAGCTAATTTGAGTTCCCTTGCTTGTTTGTTTTTAGATTTTCTTTTTTACTTTTTACCCAAATTCCATTTGCATTTTCAATTAGGGATTTTTAAGCGACAGTAAGTGTACAATAAAGATTTGGTTTCCAACTGACATTACAATAAAAGTTCAAATATAACCGTGGAAGGAAAACTCTTGCTGGATAGAAATATAAAACGAAAATTTGCAGTTACTTTTCGTAACGGCAATTTTTCGTTTTATATCTCAATCCATGCGCTATACATTACTAGGCTATAAATCCACTGATCTCTAAATATACATACAATGTTGTAACATCTAATTAATACGGAGCGTAATGTATGTCCATGAATGTGTTCTGTATATATATATATATATATATATATATATATATATATATGTGTGTGTGTGTGTGTGTGTTGGCACATGTATACAGCATATGTGAAATGAGTGTAGGAATATAAGTAAATACATAAGGGTAATATTGATTGGGACACACCAGGTGTAACATTTGAAGTTACGACTGAAACAAACATTTCAATAGAAACAAACTCTAGAACATCGCCTAACCTGGCGTTTCTTCTAACCCAAATAGCTATCTTTCAACCCTTGCGTGGTGCAACAGAAACCTTGTGTTCTTGAATTTTGGCTGATGTTTTTGACAGTAAACAGAGTAATGAAAAACTTGAACTTCCTCATTCCTGTTTTCCTGAGGCTAAACTAACTAGTTTAGCTTTTCGATCTCGTGAGATTAAAGCTCTGTTGATGGACCTTGATGCTTATGGAGGTGTAGACCCAAATGGTATTTTTCCTTTGTTTTTTATAAAGACAGCAGATTTCTTAGCTCCAAAGTTATGTTATTTTGCGCAAGTTAGCAAGAAGAGGAGCTTTTAGCACTAGTTGGAGAATTGGTAATGTTACTCCTCTATGTAAATGTGTTTGTGGTAGCTCAAGTCCCACTGATTACCGCCCAATTTCCATAACTCCCATATTATCTAAAATTTTTGAACGTCTTCTGGCAAAACGTCTTAATAACGTCTTAATAGGTTTGCTGAAGGTAATCATCTACTCCCTAGTTTGCAATTTGGTTTTCGTAAAGGCCTTGGAGCATGTGATGCCCTTCTTACAATCTCCAATGCTGTACAGAAATCCCTTGATTGTGGTCGGGAAGTTCGTATGATTGGCCTTGATTTTAGTGCTGCCTTTGACCGTGTTAATCATGAGGCCCTTGTTTTCAAACTGAAACAGTTGGGAGTGGGTGGGTCGTTTCTTAGCATTATTATTGATTTTTTAAGTAATAGATCTCAAAGAGTTGTTGTTGATGGGCACCATAGTGATTATAGGAATGTGATATCTGGTGTTCCACAGGGTAGTGTTCTTGGCCCATTACTTTTCATACTATATACACATGACATGTGGTTTGGCCTAGAAAACAAGCTTGTTGCATATGCAGATGATGCTACTCTCTTTGCATCAATTCCATCCCCTGAATGTAGATCTAGGGTTGGTGAATCCCTTAATAGAGATTTAGCTAGAATTAGTGCATGGTGCAAATTATGGGGTATGAAGTTGAATCCTAACAAAACTCAAAGTATGATTGTAAGTAGGTCAAGGACGGTGGTTCCTCAACATCCGGATCTCAGTATTGATAATGTTTCTTTAAATATGTATGACTCTTTCAAAATTTTAGGTGTGATTCTCGACAGTAAATTTACTTTTGAGAAACATATAAGGTCTGTGTCTTCTTCAATTTCACAAAAAATAGGCTTATTGAGAAAGTCTTTCAAGATTTTCGGTGATCAATCTATTCTGAAGAAGTGTTTTAATTCCTTCATTCTACCTTGTTTTGAGTATTGTTCTCCTGTCTGGTCTTCAGCTGCTGATTCTCATCTTAATTTGTTGGACAGAAACTTACGGTCTATTAAATTTCTTATTCCTGATCTAGATATTAATCTCTGGCACCGTCGTTCAATTAGTTCATTATGTATGTTGCATAAGATTTTTCACAACTCTGACCATCCTTTACATTCAGATCTCCCTGGACAATTCTATCCTGTTCGTAATACTAGGCAGGCAGTTAATTCTAATAGCCAGGCCTTCTCCATCACGAGGCTCAATACTATGCAGTACTCTAGAAGTTTTATTCCAGCTGTGACCAAGTTGTGGAATGATCTTCCTAATCGGGTGGTTGAATCAGTAGAACTTCAAAAGTTCAAAGTTGGAGCAAATGCTTTTTTGTTGACCAGGCAGACATAGTCTTTTTATAGTTTATTTATGACATATTTGTTTTTGATGTTGTTGATAGTTTATTATATGACATGTCTGTTTTGACGTTGTTTCTTATTTTAGAATGATTTATTGTTAATTTGTTCTCTTCATTTATTTATTTCCTTATTTCCTTTCCTCACTGAGCTATTTTTCCCTGTTGGAGCCCCTGGGCTTATAGCATCTTGCTTTTCCAACTAGGGTTGTAGCTTGGATAGTAATAATAATAATAATAATAATAATTGAGGAAAAAACCAAACAGGGCCGTCGCCATGATGGAAGTGTGGCTATAAGCAATATTTATACTCGAAAGTAACCTCATTTGGCTGGTTCAAGTTGTTTGAAATTATTCGTTCGTCACCTCACTTGATCCGCTGTATAATTCTTTAGTATTTGCACGAGAGTTGGGCAGCAACGACTTGGTCCTGGGGCGCCTACTGGGGCGCATCAACTTCCCCAAGAGTAGATGTGCCCCGACCCTTACTGGGCGGACGGATTTGGTGTCGATGGACCTGCTACCAACAAGCCATGTCTTGTGTAGCTTTTTGTCCAATCCTCTCTCCTTAGTTAACTTCTTTCTTCGGTTTTGGGAGACTGTCATTCTATAATTTTTGGCTATGATATCTTCCTGGCCCGGCTGTTCCTTTGTAGCACATACTAACTATATCCTTTATCAGTTTATTCAGTTTGATTTTGGAGTTTTTGCCGATTGGGCGTTTTGTTTCATGCCTCTCTTTTCAGTCTGTCATTTGACCAATGCTTTCAGGAATTTGCATTTACTGCCTCTACAGTAAATGCACTGACAGTGCATTTGCTGGAGATTCTGCTTTCAGTCGCCTCCACAAACAAGGTCAAATGTGCAAATACACTTATCTAAATAAATATATCTTCCATATGTGGCAGGTTGGCCAGGGCACCAGCCACCCGTTGAGATACTACCAGTTTGAGAGTTATTGGGTCCTTTGACTGGCCAGACTACTACATTGGACCCCTTTCTCGGGTTACGGCTCATTTTGTTTGTGCCTACACACATACTGAATAGTGTGGACTATTCTTACCACATTCTCCTCTGTCCTCATACATCTGACAACACAGATTATCAAACAATACTTCGCTCAAGGGTTTAACTACTGCAATGTGATTGTTCAGTGGTTACTTTCTTCTTGGTAAGGGTAGAAGAGACTCTTTAGCCATGGTAAGCAGTGGTATTAGGAGGTGGACATTTAAGTTTTTATAGTTTATATGTGAAAAATCTTCTGCAATTTGATGACGTTGCTGTTCTTGAAATATTTCATTTTGATTGTTTATTTCCTGGTTTTCTTTCCTCAGTGGGCTATTTTCCATTTTTGTAGGAGCCCTTGGACTTACGACATCTTGATTGTTTTCCGACTAGGGTTATAGCCTAGCTTATAATAAGAATATATGAAACTGACACTAATGTAAACAAGCATTTCAGCTTTAGAGATAATTTTATCGGAATAGTCTATCGTCTAACTTTCGATAGATGATATTGTGATTTTGCAGGCATACCTGTGTCATAGTAGAAAGCTCAAACGTATTGTTTGAGGTTATGCGCTATATATGTTTCCACCAAGTGTACTCAGACTGCACTGGTTCTTGATCCTTTTTTGGCAGGGACTCAAAGCCCTGTTCAGCTTGTCCATTTCCTCGCAAACTTTTTGTTTTGAAATAATTATTCATCTAAAACCATGTGGCAGACACAAATATCTGCAGGCATCTTATAAATGAAAGCATTGCATAAACATAGTTTGATCCATGAAAACAGGACAATAATTAGCTAGTGAGGAAACTCCAAATGCGTTTGTATGTTTCATAATATAGAATTAAATGTATTGTTTTTAGTACATAACTTACCAATTGTTAGGAAGAAATTAGATTATTCATTCAATCCTGATTAATCATTTTAACTAATTTTCCTCTTTATTTTTCAGATCTGATTCCAATGTTTCGAAACGTCGCCGATGTACAGAATCAACGGAAAAATCAGGTTTTATTGTGAGTACACAGCATACACCCTTCGTTTTTTAGTATTGCTTCCCATCTTTTAACAGAAGTCTAGTTTATGTAAAATTTAATAACACATTTTGTATCTCATTCAGTTTTTATTTGTTCTGCAGTGCAATTTTGAATTTCCCAATGAATTTCTTACTGTTATACATGACAACCAGTTCATTCAAGTCTTCTTCCCATTGCAGTCCAGCGAGTGTCAAGAGCCGCAGAGGAAGAGGCAACGACTCAACGTTGGGCGTCGTTCCCTTCCTTTGGCTCAGTCACCTTCACCTCCTACTGGTTTGCTTCAAGAAGCATTTGAAGCCTTAGATATGTTTCTGAAGAAATTTCCTTCTGCTATTGGAGATCTTGAGGCATATCTAAGGCAGCAACAATATCAGTGTCAACAGCCTCTACACCAGCAGCAGTCACAACACCACCAGCCTCTACACCAGCAGCAGTCACAACACCACCAGCCTCTACACCAGCAGCAGTCACAACACCACCAGCCTCTACACCAGCAGCAGTCACAACACCACCAGCCTCTACACCAGCAGCAGTCACAACACCACCAGCCTCTACACCAGCAGCAGTCACAACACCACCAGCCTCTACACCAGCAGCAGTCACAACACCACCAGCCTCTACACCAGCAGCAGTCACAACACCACCAGCCTCTACACCAGCAGCAGTCACAACACCACCAGCCTCTACACCAGCAGCAGTCACAACACCACCAGCCTCTACACCAGCAGCAGTCACAACACCACCAGCCTCTACACCAGCAGCAGTCACAACACCACCAGCCTCTACACCAGCAGCAGTCACAACACCACCAGCCTCTACACCAGCAGCAGTCACAACATCACCAGCCTCTACACCAGCAGCCACATCATCACCAGTCTCTACATCAGCAGCCACAACATTACCAGACTCTACTCCAGCAGCCGCAATATCGCCAGCCGCAACATCACCAGCTTCTACACTACCAGCCGCAACACTACCAGCTTCTACACTACCAGCCGCAACACCACCAGCAGTATATCTACAACACGCACAACAACAAACTTGCTGGAATGACGAGTTTGTGGCAGCCTTGGGCCACATCTGATAAATAAAAAAACTAATTTTGTTTTGTAAATTTTCAATAAAATTTTTTACCTGTAACATTTATTTATTTTACATTCAAAGAAAGATGTTTAATATATAGTTAAAAAAAAAGTAATTCGGCATATCTACGAAGAAAATATCCAGATATTTTGATACAAAGAGACCCGCCATTAACACTATTTTGATTGTCCAGTCTTTTGAGCTCTTGTTTTCAGTCTCTTCTTTTTAGATGTCGGTAAGAGGTATGGAGTCAGGGCGATTTGGTTCAAAGCTTTTTTATCATCTAAATATATTAAAAGATTTTTTTTTCATCAAATCGAAGATGCAATAAGGAGGGTGTGATTTTCCGATTTGATGATGGTCCTGAAACCATAACTTAATTATGAGAGTCATTGGTTCCTTTTAATCCACTTCATAGAAATTTCATAATACTATACGGCATTTTGTAGTTGGTCTGTCAGTTTTGAATACAGGCTTATGTGAAGGAAGTTATAACCTGGATGATCTTCTAAAAACACTTCTAAATTATAAATGCTCTCAATAACACTGCTTTCCTCTTTGTTGTTTGAACACTTCATCTATCAAATTCTAGAATGTTATTTTTGTATGTCTTGTCATTTAATTTTGAAATTGCTTCAGCAAAACTGCAGTTTTTACCGAGATGAGAAAGACCGTTCTAAAGTAGGCCTAAAGGCATCTTGAGCCCAAGGCCAATATAGAGGTTTGAGCCTACCATCCCAGTCTCTGCCTCTGTCTGCCTATGTTATTAAGTGCAAACCTTACCAACTTATCATTCAGTCCCATGGCCTTTTCATATTTTTCTGTATCGTAATTTGAGAATTTAAAACTATCTAAAATTTCATTAGTAGCCCTTTGTAATTCTAATACTGTCTTTATCATTCAAGACAAAGATTTTTCTAGTAAGTGAATTTCATCCGTCATCATTACCCAAAGTATCTTCACCAGTAACAAACAAGCCACATGAAAAATAATCTTGTTCATATCCTTAGTATTAATGACCGAACAATGAAAACTAAGTTTCAGAAATAAAAGTAAAAAATTTATAAATCATCTATGAGCTCGTCTACTTTGCCCACAAGCATAATGCCAAAAGAAGTCTGAGGATATCCAGACCCAATCTTTCCTAAAACTCACCACAGACTAAAGGTGCGCCCACACGGTCGAACAGTGTCTGTCGGACAAATAAACATGTCTAAATTAAAAGAGAATGACGTCATAAGTGTTAATGAGGAAATTGATATGGTAACAAGTAATGGTACCAGATGAAGTTTACTACCAGGATTTCTACTCCCTTTACCAGACAAAGACCAGAAGAAATGTCCAAAGCTGATGTCCGCTGGCATCTCTGTTATCTATGTCATGTTATAATCTGTACTCGAGAATCAAGCAGTAGATGTCAGCTTCAAGTACGAAGCATCATAACCATAGTACACCATAAAATAGAAGCACAATCCAATAAATTAGATTATTCCTCATGCTTATTCCTGATCTTTTGAGAACAATGGAATGGTACATGGAAGGACTAGTTGCAAAGACTGAGGGAAAACAGAAGCCATTCGTCCATTGTAAAGGAAACTCAAATTGACTATGAATCAAGACTTTAAAAACTATATACTGATGGGCCCAAACGCTTTATACATTTTATCGGGGACCTTAAAACCTTTTATAACTGAGCAGGATACATGTACGAGAGGAAGCATTTTTCAGGAGCACGTTTGGAGGCATTATAGAATCACATATGACTAATTGAAATTAACCTTTCAGTGAACCGAGGTTGTTAATTGTTATTAACGTGCAATGTGTAGCATATATCATTCCAATAAATAACTGAGACTGGTCATACTTCAGATTATGTGTTGTTACCTAAATCAAATTTGTTTCCACTGGTCTCTTAGAAAGAGAGAATTGTGTATTTTCCTCATGATCAAACACTTCTTCGGGTAAACGAGACTTCGGTGTCTATATCTGAAATAGATTCTGTTGAGCTATACTCTTATATCTTAATGCCATAATTTGGTTGTGCAAATGTCTTCTGCACCACCCTCCATTTTTTTTATTTCTCCAATTTGCGTAGCTTTTCCTTGTAATGATGGCCCATTATGGGTTCCTTGTTCTTTTCGACTTTTAAACCAGTTACTCATTCCACTTCTCTGAAGTTCTGACGTTATTCTACTTATTGCTGCTACACTTTTATTTCTGTCTTTGTAAACATTTGCTTTGATGGTTTATAAGCATGGGCTCTGCCAGTACTGTTCGATTAGCAACTGAGCCTCTCTTCTATCTCAAAGTCAGCTTTCCTCTGTAACTGGATTACAAATAGTCATGGTTACAGGGAAGGTGATGCCTAATCTTCTAAATGTTAAAATTGATCGGGTAAAAAAGAAGAACTTCGTCCATAGTGCCACTCCGCCTCCGGAGTGTGTCTGAAGGTCGGACTCTACGAGCAAAGTCACTGTTCGGCACACCCCTAGGTGCTTGTTATTGACGTCATTAACGCTTCTTTCATAATGGTAACTGATAACAATTGTGTTCGACGGACAATGTTCCACCGTGTGGACGCACCTTAAGATGCAATGTCTGGACCCTATTCTTAATATAAAATTGATATTATTGAATTCATCCCCTCAATCGAGTAAAAGCTCATCAGTTAGAGAGTATCCACGTATGATTTCTTTCAACCCAGGTAAATTTAACTAAGTTTATATCAGATAAAAGTTTATAAAAGGCGCACAGATGGCTTCTATAATCTACTCAGAATTTCCAAACTTTACTTCAACTTCGACCACCTTAGTATCATATTGTTTAGATGCGTTAAACCTATTTAGCTATACATCTTCCAAAACTCTTAGGTTTTGACTTTCCGCTACTTCATCTGCAATGAAGATTGCTTGGCTACCTCAGTCTTTATATCCACGAACCCGAAAAACATTGTGTAATGCACAAGTAAACTTCTGTTCTTATGTGACTCAACAGCGCATTCGTTACCATAGTCGTACTACTCGTAATACGACATTTAGACTTTTCATTACAGATTTCACCTGAAACTATCTTACATGCACTTGGGTTGTCTTTTGGCCTTTCGCCCTTCAAAGGTTTCTTTGACAGAAAATCCCCAAACCTCACTTCCCTCCGCATTCTCTACAGGTATAGACATAATAAAACATTAAATTGCATTGTAGCGTATCGTGCCGGTTGACCCTAGATAATACCAAAGGGGAGAGAAGGAAAGAAATGGAGAGAAAGGAATAAAGGTTCCGATCGAATTATTTATACACATTTAACGCTTTCTGAAGTCCTTGACAAACATGTTTACTTGAAACAGACTGTCAACGCTCGTGTCTATGGAGACGCCTATCATTGACGGTATCGTTTGCAATGTTTGAACTTGTAGCGTCAGCTTTTAACAAAATATTCTGTTTGGTTACATTGCCAGTGCTTCACTTTACTTTAACCTATTCGGAAATACGGGAGCTTTTAAAACTTCTTTAAAAGTAAATTGATCAAAGGACAAGATCATTCCAGCTTCCTCTGTATCATGCAAAATACATCAAATATGGAAAAGTATTTATGACAACTTCTGATATCAAAACTAAAATTTCACAGTATTGGCGAGTTATTTTTTTCTTATGATGTTCAACAAAGAAATCTTCAAATTACAATAAACTTAATTCCGCAAATCTCAGAAATCAGAAAACTTAATGATCTATTAAAATATCAAAGGAAAATATAAACGGTGCAGATTCTGCAACACCTGATTATCAAAAAGATACTTTGTACGCAACGATCTACCAGTTAAATTCTTCACACGTTTTTGCAAAGAATTAAAAACTGAATTTTCCGTAGGATCTAAGTAACCTATTTCATGCATCCGCTTTATAGTATAAATAGTTTGATCACTGTAGATTACTAAAGCACCGGAATCTAATAAAAGCGTGATAAATAAAGCAACATACAATGGCATTTTGCTTTGCTCGTGATCATTATTGGAAGTCTCTTTGTTGAAAGTCAAGTTTGTAGGCCTTGTCGGTGCTGTCATTCACCTTTGATAGAAGATACCCATAACAATTGAGGTCCCCCAATTTACTTGTTCAAATTAGTTGCCACCATCAAAGACGACTGTTGGCATTTCATTGCATTCATGATCCTGCAAAGCAGGATGATTTATAATTTCAAAAACTTTACCTTCTATATCAAAGTTTTAAATTTCAACGAAAATTTTCCAAAAAATCTTTATCTTTGCCGTGTGTAATAAACCTTTTATTACGTAAACACTAGCACAAAATTTAACAAAGTTTCCCTCGATAATATCAAAATTCAAGATGGAGAGGACCTCCACTCTGGAATATTCAACTTAAGTGAAGAATTTCTACCTCCACTTTATTAATAACCATTGATATGAAGCTAAATGGAGACATTAACACCCCCTCTTTTTTTTCCCCCTTGCCAAACCTCGAGTTAAAGCATCAATTGCCTCTGTACCTGGACACTAATATTCGAAATTAAAAACCTCTCAACTTATTTTTAAAAGTAGCAAAACAGTCGGAAGAATGAATAACTCGCACCTGTCCATAACTGAAAAATGTAAGCAAGAATTGACCATTCATCCACGTTAGTTGAAAACCAATTAAAAAATCCGCTCTTTTGTACTCTTGATGACCTGAACAGTGTATTGGGTAAAGTTTAAAATCTTTGGTTTTCAATGCTTTCTAAATCTGGCTTTTTGCTACTTACTTGCATCAAATTCGAAAAAATTTTGTTATCTGGAACAACGTTTAAACATTGTTAAAGTACTTTACTTTACGTAATTCTGTCGACATCCTCTGTCGACAGCCTCCTGCTTCCTTCATGTTTAATTTTGAAGATTCACTTGCTGTCCAAGTTTCCAACCAATTTTTTCATGATCAAAAATGGTCACTGTATTCATGGCCAAACACTTCAAAATGACTCCCAAAACCTACTACTGAGGTGTCACAACATAGCAATAAATATCCCTACACCAGAGGCTTCACAATATAATGATAAATTAAATCCGAGGCGTCAAAATATAGTGGTAAATTTCCTATGTCTGAAGCTTCGCAATATAGCAGTAAATTTCCTATGTCTGAGGCGTCACAATATAGCGGTAAATTTCCAATTTCTAAAGCTTCGCAATATAGTGATAAATTTGCCTACATCTGAGGCATCACAATAGTGATAAACTGCCCACTTCTGAGGCATCACAATATAGTGATAAACTGCCTACATCTTAGGCATCACAATATAGTAATAAACTGCCTACATCTGAGCCATCAAAATATAGTGATAAACTGCCTACATCTGAGGCATCACAATATAGTGATAAACTGCCTACATCTGGGGCGTCACAATATAGTGATAAACTGCCTACATCTGGGGCGTCACAATATAGTGATAAACTGCCTACATCTGGGGCATCACAATAGTGATAAACTGCCTACATCTGGGGCGTCACAATATAGTGATAAACTGCCTACATCTGGGGCGTCACAATATAGTGATAAACTGCCTACATCTGGGGCGTCACAATATAGTGATAAACTGCCTACATCTAATGCGTCACAATATAGTGAGAAACTGCCTACATCTAATGCGTCACAATATAGTGAGAAACTGCCTACATCTTATGCGTCACAATATAGTGACAAACTGCCTACATCTTATGCGTCACAATATAGTGAGAAACTGCCTACACTTGAGACATCACAATATAGTGAGAAACTGCCTACATCTTAGGCGTCACAGTATAGAGATAAACTGCCAGCATCCGATACATCACAGTATAGTGATAAATTACCTACATTTGAGGCATCACAAAGTGTTAAACTGCCTACATCTTAGGCGGCACAATATAGTAATAAATTGCTTATATTTGAGGCATCACAATATAGTGGGGAAACTGCCTACATCTTAGGCGTCACAATATAGTGATAAACTGCCTACATCCGATAAGTCAAAATATAGTGATAAATTGCCAACATTTGAGGAATCAATATAGTGATAAATTGCCTACATCTGATGCGTCACAATATTGTGATAAGCTGCCTACATCTTAGGCGTCACAATATAGTGATAAACTGCCTATATCCGATACGTCACAAGATAGTGTTAAATTGTTTACATTTGAGGCATGACAATATAGTGAGAAACTGCCTACATCTAATGTGTCACAATATAGTGATAAGCTGCCTGCATCTGATGCATCACAATATAGTGAGAAACTGCCTACATCTTAGGCGTCACAATATAGTAATAAATTGCCTACATCTTAGGCGTCACAATATAGCGATAAGCTGCCTGCATCTGATGCGGCACAATATAGTGATAAACTGCCTACATCTTAGGCGTCAGTATATAGTGATAAACTGCCTACATCTTAGGCGTCACAATAGTGATAAGCTGCCTACATCTGATGCGTCACAACGTAGTGATAAACTGCCTACATCTTAGGCATCACAACATAGTGATAAACTGCCTACATCTTAGGCATCACAACATAGTGATAAACTGCCTACATCTTAAGCATCACAACAGTGATAAACTGCCTTCATCTTGGACGTCACAATATAGTGATAAGCTGCCTGCATCTGATGAGTCACAACATAGTGATAAACTGCCTATATCTTAGGCATCACAATATAGTGAGAAACTGCCTACATCTTGGGCGTCACAATATAGTGATAAACTGCCTACATTCGATACGTCAATATAGTGATAAATTACCTACATTTGAGGCATCAAAATATAGTGAGAAACTGCCTACATCTTAGGCGTCAAAATATAGTGATAAATTGCCTACATCTTGGGCGTCACAACAGTGATAAATTGCCTACATCTTAGGCGTCACAATATAGTGATAAACTGCCTACATCTGAGGTATCACAATATAGTGAGAAACTGCCTACATCTTAGGCGTCACAATAAAGTGATAAACTGCCTACATCTTAGGCGTCACAATATAGTGATAAACTGCCTATATCCGATACGTCACAAGATAGTGTTAAATTGTTTACATTTGAGGCATCACAATATAGTGAGAAACTGATACATCTGATGTGTCACAATATAGTGATAAGCTGCCTGCATCTGATGCATCACAATATAGTGATAAATTGCCTACATTATAGGTGTCACAACATAGTGTTAAACTGCCTACATCTTAGGCGTCACAATACAGTGATAAGCTGCCTGCATCTGATGCGGCACAATATAGTGATAAACTGCCTACATCTTAGGCGTCACAATAAACTGCCTACATCTTAGGCGTCACAATAGTGATAAACTGCCTACATCTTAGGCGTCACAATAGTGATAAGCTGCCCACATCTGATGCGTCACAACGTAGTGATAAACTGCCTACATCTTAGGCATCACAACATAGTGATAAACTGCCTACATCTTAGGCATCACAACATAGTGATAAACTGCCTACATCTTAGGCCTCACAATATAGTGATAAGCTGCCTGCATCTGATGAGTCACAATATAGTGAGAAACTGCCTACATCTTAGGCGTCAAAATAGTGATAAACTGCCTATATCTTGGGCGTCACAACAGTGATAAATTGCCTACATCTTAGGCGTCACAATATAGTGATAAACTGCCTATATCTGAGGCATCACAATATAGTGATAAACTGCCTACATCTGAGGCATCACAATATAGTGAGAAACTGCCTCATCTCATGCGTAACAATATAGTGATAAATTACCTACATTTGAGGTGTCACAATATAGTGATAAATTGCCTACATCTGATGCGTCACAATATACTGATAAACTGCCTACATCTCAGGTGTCAAAATATAGTGATTAATTGCCTACGTTTGAGGCATCACAATAGTGAGAAACTGCCAACATCTTAGGCGTCACAATATAGTGATAAAATGCCTACATTTGAGGCATCACAATATAGTGATAAACTGCCTACATTTGAGGCATCACAATATAAGTGATAAACTGCCTACATTTGAGGCATCACAATATAGTGATAAATTGCCTACATTTGAGGCATCACAATATAGTGATAAATTGCCAACATTTGAGGCATCACAATATAGTGATAAATTGCCAACATTTGAGGCATCACAATATAGTGATAAGCTGCCAACATTTGAGGCATCACAATTGGTGATAAATTGCCTACATCTTAGGCGTCACAATAAAGTGATAAACTGCCTACATCTTAGGCGTCACAACAGTGATAAACTGCCTACATCTTAGGCGTCACAATATAGTGATAAACTGCCTATATCCGATACGTCACAATATAGTGTTAAATTGCCAACATTTGAGGCATCACAATATAGTGGAAAACTGCCTGCATCTGATGTGTCACAATATAGTGATAAGCTGCCTGCATCTGATGTGTCACAATATAGTGATAAGCTGCCTGCATCTGATGCATCACAATATAGAGATAGATTGCCTACATCTTAGGTGTCACAACAGTGTTAAACTGCATCCATCTTAGCCGTCACAACAGTGTTAAACTGCTTACATCTTAGACGTCACAATAAAGTGATAAGCTGCCTGCATCTGATGCGTCATAATATAGTGATAAACTACTTACATCTTAGGCGTCACAATATAGTGATAAGCTGTCTACATCTTAGGCGTCACAACATAGTGATAAGCTGCCTACATCTTAGGCGTCACAATATAGTGATAAGGTGCTTGCATCTGATGAGTCACAATATAGTGATAAACTGCCTATATCTTAGGCATCACAATATAGTGATAAACTGCCTACATCTTGGGCGTCACAATATAGTGAAAAACTGCCTACATCTTGGGCGTCATAATATAGTGATAAACTGCCTACATCTTGGGCGTCACAATATAGTGAAAAACTGCCTACATCCGATACGTCATAATATAGTAATAAATTGCCTACATCTTAGGCGTCACAATATAGTGATAGATTGCCTACATTTGAGGCATCACAATATAGTGATAGATTGCCTATATTTGAGGCATCACAATATAGTGAGAAACTGCCTACATCTTGGGCGTCAAAATATAGTGATAAACTGCCTACATCTTAGGCATCACAATATAGTGATAAACTGCCTAAAACCGGTACGTCACAATATAGTAATAAACTGCCTACATCTGAGGCGTCACAATATAGTAATAAACTACCTACATCTGAAGCGTCACAATATAGTAATAAACTGCCTACATTTGAGGCATCACAATATAGTGATAAATTGCCTACATCTGATGTGTCAAAACATAGTGATAAATTACCTACATCTTAGGCGTCACAATATAGTAATAAACTGCCTACATCTGAGGCATCACAATATAGTGAGAAACTGCCTTCATCCGATAAGTCACAATATAGTGATAAATTACCTACATTTGAGGTGTCACAATATAGTGATAAATTGCCTACATCTGATGCGTCACAATATACTAATAAACTGCCTACATCTTAGGCGTCATAATATAGTGTTAAATTGCCTATATTTAAGTCATCACAATAGTGAGAAACGGCCAACATCTTAGGCGTCACAATATAGTGATAAACTGCCTACATCCGATACGTCATAATATAGTGATAAACTGCCTACATCCGATGCGTCAATTATAGTGAGAAACTGCCTACATCTTAGGCGTCACAATATAGTGATAAACTGCCTACATCTTAGGCGTCACAATATAGTCATAAACTGCCTAAAACCGGTACGTCACAATATAGTAATAGATTACCTACATTAGAGGAATCACAATATAGTGATAAATTGCCTACATCTGATGCGTCACAATATAGTGATAAGCTGCCTGCATCTGATGCGTCACAATATAGTGATAAGCTGCCTGCATCTGATGCGTCACAATATAGTGCTAAGCTGCCTGCATCTGATGCGTCACAATATAGTGATAAGCTGCCTGCATCTGATGCGTCACAATATAGTGATAAGCTGCCTGCATCTGATGCGTTACAATATAGTGATAAGCTGCCTACATCTTGGGCGTCACAACATAGTGATAAGCTGCCTACATCTTCGGCGTCACAATATAGCGATAAGCTACCTGCATCTGATGAGTCATAATATAGTGATAAACTGCCTACATCTGATGAGTCAAAATATAGTGATAAACTGCCTACATCTCATGAGTCACAATATAGTGATAAACTGCCTACATCTTGGGCGTCACAGTATAGTGATAAACTGCCTACATCCAATATGTTACAATATAGTGATAAATTACCTACATTTGAGGCATCACAATATAGTGATAAATTGCCTACATCTGATGCATATTAATATAGTGATAGATTGCCTACATTTGAGGCATCATATATAGTGAGAAACTGCCTACATCTACGGTGTCACAATACAGTGATAAGCTGCCTGCATCTGATGCGTCACTATATAGTGATAAGCTGCCTTCATCTTAGCGTCACAATATAGTGATAAGCTGCCTACATCTTAGGCGTCATAATATAGTGATAAGCTGCCTTCATCTTAGCGTCACAATAGTGATAAATTTCCTACATTTTGAGGAGTCAATATAGTAATAAACTGCCTACATCTTACGCATCACAATATAGTAATAAACTGCCTACATCTTACGCATCACAATATAGTAATAAACTGCCTACATCTTACACATCACAATATAGTGATAAACTGCCTACATCCGATGAGTCACAATATAGTAATGAACTGCCTACATCTGATAAGTCACAATATAGTGATAAACTGTCCACATCTGAGGCGTCACAATATAGTGAGAAACTGCCTACATCCGATAAGTCACAATAGTGATAAGCTGCCTGCATCTGATGCGTCATAATATAGTGATAAGCTGCCTGCATCTGATGCGTCACAATATAGTAATAAACTGCCTACATCTTACGCATCACAATATAGTAATAAACTGCCTACATCTTACGCATCACAATATAGTGATAAACTGCCTACATCCGATGAGTCACAAAATAGTAATGAACTGCCTACATCTGATAAGTCACAATATAGTGATAAACTGCCTACATCTGAGGCGTCATAATATAGTGAGAAAATGCCTACATCCGATAAGTCACAATAGTGATAAGCTGCCTGCATCTGATGCGTCAAAATATAGTGATAAGCTGCCTGCATCTGATGCGTCACAATATAGTGATAAGCTGCCTGCATCTGATGCGTCACAATATAGTGATAAGCTGCCTGCATCTGATGCGTCATAATATAGTGATAAGCTGCCTGCATCTGAGGCGTCATAATATAGTGATAAGCTGCCTACATCTTAGGCGTCACAATATAGTGATAAACTGCCTATATCCGATACGTCACAATATAGTGTTAAATTGCCAACATTTGAGGCATCACAATATAGTGGAAAACTGCCTGCATCTGATGTGTCACAATATAGTGATAAGCTGCCTGCATCTGATGTGTCACAATATAGTGATAAGCTGCCTGCATCTGATGCATCACAATATAGAGATAAATTGCCTACATCTTAGGTGTCACAACATAGTGTCAAACTGCCTACATCTTAGGCGTCACAACAGTGTTAAACTGCTTACATCTTAGACGTCACAATATAGTGAAAAGCTGCCTGCATCTGATGTGTCACAATATAGTGATAAGCTGCCTGCATCTGATGCGTCATAATATAGTGATAAACTACCTACATCTTAGGCGTCACAATATAGTGATAAGCTGTCTACATCTTAGGCGTCACAACATAGTGATAAGCTGCCTACATCTTAGGCGTCACAATATAGTGATAAGGTGCTTGCATCTGATGAGTCACAATATAGTGATAAACTGCCTATATCTTAGGCATCACAATATAGTGATAAACTGCCTACATCTTGGGCGTCACAATATAGTGAAAAACTGCCTACATCTTGGGCGTCACAATATAGTGATAAACTGCCTACATCTTGGGCGTCACAATATAGTGATAAACTGCCTACATCTTGGGCGTCACAATATAGTGATAAACTGCCTACATCCGATACGTCATAATAGTGATAAATTGCCTACATCTTAGGCGTCACAATATAGTGATAGATTGCCTACATTTGAGGCATCACAATATAGTGATAGATTGCCTATATTTGAGGCATCACAATATAGTGAGAAACTGCCTACATCTAGGGCGTCAAAATATAGTGATTAACTGCCTACATCTTAGGCATCACAATATAGTGATAAACTGCCTAAAACCGGTACGTCACAATATAGTGATAAACTGCCTACATCTGATGCGTCATAATATAGTGATAAGCTGCCTGCATCTGATGCGTCATAATATAGTCATAAGCTGCCTACATCTTACACATCACAATATAGTGATAAACTGCCTACATCCGATGCGTCACAATATAGTGATAAACTGCCTACATCTGAGGCGTCACAATATAGTGATAAGCTGCCTGCATCTGAGGCGTCACAATATAGTGATAAGCTGCCTGCATCTGATGCGTCATAATATAGTGATAAGCTGCCTGCATCTGATGCGTCATAATATAGTGATGAGCTGCCTGCATCTGATGCGTCATAATATAGTGATAAGCTGCCTGCATCTGATGCGTCATAATATAGTGATAAGCTGCCTGCATCTGATGCGTCACAATATAGTGAAAAGATGCCTACATCTTAGCGTCATAATATAGTGAAAAGATGCCTACATCTTAGGCGTCACAATATAGTGATAAGCTGCCTTTATCATAGCATCACAATAGTGATAAATTTCCTACATTTTGAGGCGTCACAATATACTAATAAACTGCCTACATCTTAGGCGTCACAATATAGTGATAAATTGCCTACATTTAAGGCATCACAATAGTGAGAAACGGCCAACATCTTAGGCGTCACAATATAGTGATAAACTGCCTACATCCGATACGTCAATTATAGTGAGAAACTGCCTACATCTTAGGCATCACAATATAGTGATAAACTGCCACCATCTTAGGCATCACAATATAGTCATAAACTGCCTAAAACCGGTACGTCACAATATAGTAATAGATTACCTACATTAGAGGCATCACAATATAGTGATAAACTGCCTACATCTGAGGCGTCACAATATAGTGAAAAACTGCCTACATCCGATAAGTCACAATAGTGATAAGCTGCCTGCATCTGATGCGTCATAATATAGTGATAAGCTGTCTGCATCTGATGCGTCATAATATAGTCATAAGCTGCCTGCATCTGATGCGTCACAATATAGTGAAAAGCTGCCTGCATCTTAGCGTCACAATATAGTGAAAAGCTGCCTACATCTTAGGCATCACAATATAGTGATAAGCTGCCTTAATCTTAGCGTCACAATAGTGATAAATTTCCTACATTTTGAGAAGCTGCCTTAATCTTAGCGTCACAATAGTGATAAATTTCCTACATTTTGAGGAGTCACAATATAGTAATAAACTGCCTACATCTTACGCATCACAATTTAGTAATAAACTGCCTACATCTTATGCATCACAATATAGTGATAAACTGCCTACATCCGATGCATCACAATATAGTAATGAACTGCCTACATCTGATAAGTCATAATATAGTGATAAACTGCCTTCCTCTGAGGCATCACAATATAGTGAGAAACTGCCTACATCCGATAAGTCACAATATAGTGATAAGCTGCCTGCATCTGATGTGTCATAATATAGTGATAAGCTGCCTGCATCTGATGCGTCATAGTATAGTGATAAGCTGCCTGCATCTGATGCGTCATAATATAGTGATAAGCTGCCTGCATCTGATGCGTCACAATATAGTGAAAAGCTTGCCTTCATCTTAGCGTCACTATATAGTGAAAAGCTTGCCTACATCTTAGGCGTCACAATATAGTGATAAGCTGCCTTTATCTTAGCGTCACAATAGTGATAAATTATCTACATTTTGAGGAGTCACAATATAGTAATAAACTGCCTACATCTTACGCATCACAATATAGTAATAAACTGCCTACATCTTACGCATCACAATATAGTAATAAACTGCCTACATCTTACGCATCACAATATAGTGATAAACTGCCTACATCCGATGTGTCACAATATAGTAATGAAGTGCCTACATCTGATAAGTCACAATATAGTGATTAACTGCCTACATCTGAGGCATCCCAATATAGTGATGAACTGCCTATATCTAAGGCGTCACAATATAGTGATAAATTGCCTACATCTGAGGCGTCACAATATAGTGATAAATTGCCTACATCTGAGGCGTCACAATATAGTGATAAATTGCCTACATCTGAGGCGTCACAATATAGTGATAAATTGCCTACATCTGAGGCGTCACAATATAGTGATAAATTGCCTACATCTGAGGCGTCACAATATAGTGATAAATTGCCTACATCTGAGGCGTCACAATATAGTGATAAATTGCCTACATCTGAGGCGTCACAATATAGTGATAAATTGCCTACATCTGAGGCGTCACAATATAGTGATAAATTGCCTACATCTGAGGCGTCACAATATAGTGATAAATTGCCTACATCTGAGGTGTCACAATATAGTGATAAATTGCCTACATCTGAGGCATCACAATATAGTGATAAACTGCCTACATCTGAGGCATCACAATATAGTGATAAACTACCTACATCTGAGGCATCACAATATAGTGATAAACTACCTACATCTGAGGCATCACAATATAGTGATAAACTACCTACATCTGAGGCATCACAATACAGTGATAAACAGCTTACAACTGAGGCGTCAAAATATAGTAATAAACTGCCTACATCTGAGGCATCACAATATAGTAATAAACTACCTACATCTGAGGCGTCACAATATAGTAATAAACTACCTACATCTGAGGCGTCACAATATAGTAATAAACTACCTACATCTGAGGCATCACAATATAGTAATAAACTACCTGCATCCGAGGCGTCACAATATAGTGATAAACTGCCTACATCCAATATGTTACAATATAGTGATAAATTACCTACATTTGAGGCATCACAATATAGTGATAAATTGCCTACATCTGATGCATCTTAAAATAGTGATAGATTGCCTACATTTGAGGCATCACAATATAGTGAGAAACTGCCTACATCTACGGCGTCACAATACAGAGATAAGCTGCTTGCATCTGATGCGTCACTATATAGTGATAAGCTGCCTTCATCTTAGCCTCACAATATAGTGATAAGCTGCCTACATTTTAGGAGTCATAATATAGTGATAAGCTGCCTTCATCTTAGCGTCACAATAGTGATAAATTTCCTACATTTTGAGGAGTCACAATATAGTAATAAACTGCGTACATCTTACGCATCACAATATAGTAATAAACTGCCTACATCTTACGCATCACAATATAGTAATAAACTGCCTACATCTTACGCATCACAATATAGTGATAAACTGCCTACATCCGATGCGTCACAATATAGTAATGAACTGCCTACATCCGATAAGTCACAATATAGTGATAAACTGTCTACTTCTGAGGCGTCACAATATAGTGAGAAACTGCCTACATCCGATAAGTCACAATAGTGATAAGCTGCCTGCATCTGATGCGTCATAATATAGTGATAAGCTGCCTGCATCTGAGGCGACATAATATAGTGATAAGCTGCCTGCATCTGATGCGTCATAATATAGTGATAAGCTGCCTGCATCTGATGCGTCATAATATAGTGATAAGCTGCCTGCATCTGATGCGTCATAATATAGTGATAAGCTGCCTGCATCTGATGCGTCACAATATAGTGATAAGCTGCCTGCATCTTAGCGTCACAATATAGTGATAAGCTGCCTACTTCTTCGGCGTCACAATATAGTGATAAGCTGCCTTCATCTTAGCGTCAATAGTGATAAATTTCCTACATTTTGAGGAGTCACAATATAGTAATAAACTGCCTACATCTTACACATCACAATATAGTGATAAACTGCCTACATCCGAAGCGTCACAATATAGTTATGAACTGCCTACATCTGATAAGTCACAATATAGTGATAAACTGCCTACATCTGAGGCATCACAATATAGTGAGAAAATGCCTACACCCGATAAGTCACAATAGTGATAAGCTGCCTGCATCTGATGCGTCATAATATAGTGATAAGCTGCCTGCATCTGATGCGTCACAATATAGTAATAAACTGCCTACATCTTACGCATCACAATATAGTGATAAACTGCCTACATCCGATGCGTCACAATATAGTGATAAACTGCCTACATCTGAGGCGTCACAATATAGTGAGAAAATGCCTATATCCGATAAAGTCACAATAGTGATAAGCTGCCTGCATCTGATGCGTCATAATATAGTGATAAGCTGCCTGCATCTGATGCGTCATAATATAGTGATAAGCTGCCTGCATCTGATGCGTCATAATATAGTGATAAGCTGCCTTCATCTGATGCGTCACAATATAGTGAAAAGCTGCCTACATCTTAGGCGTCACAATATAGTGATAAGCTGCCTTCATCTTAGGCGTCACAATATAGTGATAAGCTGCCTTCATCTTAGCGTCACAATAGTGATAAATTTCCTACATTTTGAGGCGTCACAATATAGTAATAAACTGCCTACATCTTACGCATCACAATATAGTGATAAACTGCCTACATCCGATGCGTCACAATATAGTAATGAACTGCCTACATCTGATAAGTCACAATATAGTGATAAACTGCCTACATCTTAGGCATCACAATATAGTGAGAAAATGCCTACACCCGATAAGTCACAATAGTGATAAGCTGCCTGCATCTGATGCGTCATAATATAGTGATAAGCTGCCTGCATCTGATGCGTCACAATATAGTAATAAACTGCCTACATCTTACGCATCACAATATAGTGATAAACTGCCTACATCCGATGCATCACAATATAGTGATAAACTGCCTACATCTGAGGCGTCACAATATAGTGAGAAAATGCCTATATCCGATAAAGTCACAATAGTGATAAGCTGCCTGCATCTGATGCGTCATAATATAGTGATAAGCTGCCTGCATCTGATGCGTCATAATATAGTGATAAGCTGCCTGCATCTGATGCGTCATAATATAGTGATAAGCTGCCTGCATCTGATGCGTCACAATATAGTGAAAAGCTGCCTACATCTTAGGCGTCACAATATAGTGATAAGCTGCCTTCATCTTAGGCGTCACAATATAGTGATAAGCTGCCTTCATCTTAGCGTCACAATAGTGATAAATTTCCTACATTTTGAGGCGTCACAATATAGTAATAAACTGCCTACATCTTACGCATCACATTATAGTGATAAACTGCCTACATCCGATGCGTCACAATATAGTAATGAACTGCCTACATCTGATAAGTCACAATATAGTGATAAACTGCCTACATCTGAGGCGTCACAATATAGTGATAAGCTGCCTGCATCTGATAAGTCACAATAGTGATAAGCTGCCTGCATCTGATGCGTCAAAATATAGTGATAAGCTGCCTGCATCTGATGCGTCATAATATAGTGATAAGCTGCCTGCATCTGATGCGTCACAATATAGTGATAAGCTGCCTGCATCTGATGCGTCACAATATAGTGAAAAGCTGCCTGCATCTGATGCGTCACAATATAGTGATAAGCTGCCTACATCTTAGGCGTCAGAATATAGTGATAAGCTGCCTTCATCTTAGCGTCTCAATAGTGATAAATTTCCTACATTTTGAGGCGTCACAATATAATAATAAACTGCCTACATCTTACGCATCACAATATAGTGATAAACTGCCTACATCCGATGCGTCACAATATAGTAATGAACTGCCTACATCTGATAAGTCACAATATAGTGATAAACTGCCTACATCTGAGGCGTCACAATATAGTGATAAGCTGCCTGCATCTGATGCGTCACAATATAGTGATAAGCTGCCTGCATCTGATGCGTCATAATATAGTGATAAGCTGCCTGCATCTGATGCCTCACAATATAGTGATAAGCTGCCTGCATCTGATGCGTCATAATATAGTGATAAGCTGCCTGCATCTGATGCGTCATAATATAGTGATAAGCTGCCTGCATCTGATGCGTCAGAATATAGTGATAAGCTGCCTGCATCTGAGGCGTCACAATATAGTGATAAATTGCCTACGTCTGAGGCGTCACAATATAGTGATAAATTGCCTACGTCTGAGGCGTCACAATATAGTGATAAATTGCCTACATCTGAGGCATCACAATATAGTGATAAACTGCCTACATCTGAGGCATCACAATATAGTGATAAACTGCCTACATCTGAGGCATCACAATATAGTGATAAACTGCCTACATCTGAGGCATCACAATATAGTGATAAACTGCCTACATCTGAGGCCTCACAATATAGTGATAAACTGCCTACATCTGAGGCATCACAATATAGTGATAAACTGCCTACATCCGAGGCATCACAATATGGCGATAAACTGCCTACATCTGAGGCATCACAATATAGTGATAAACAGCTTACAACTGAGGCGTCACAATATAGTAATAAACTGCCTACATCTAAGGCATCACAATATAGTAATAAACTACCTACATCTGAGGCGTCACAATATAGTAATAAACTACCTACATCTGAGGCGTCACAATATAGTAATAAACTACCTGCATCCGAGGCGTCACAATATAGTGATAAACTACCTACATCGAAGGCGTCACAATATAGTAATAAACTACCTGTATTTGAGGCGTCACAATATAGTATAAACTACCTGCATCTGAGGCGTCACAATATAGTAATAAACTACCTACATCTGAGGAGTCACAATATAGTATTAAACTACCTACATCTGAGGCATCACAATATAATAATAAACTGCCTACATCTGAGGCGTCACAATATAGTAATAAAATGCCTACATCTGAGGCATCACAATATAGTAATAAACTGCCTACATCTGAGGCATCACAATATAGTAATAAACTGCCTACATCTGAGGCATCACAATATAGTAATAAACTGCCTACATCTGAGGCATCACAATATAGTGATAAACTGCCTACATCTGAGGCGTCACAATATAGTGATAAACTACCTACATCCGAGGCGTCACAATATAGTGATAAACTGCCTACATCTGAGGCGTCACAATATAGTGATAAACTACCTACATCCGAGGCGTCACAATATAGTGATAAACTACCTACATCCGAGGCGTCACAATATAGTGATAAACTACCTACATCTGAGGCGTCACAATATTGTGATAAACTACCTACATCTGAGGCGTCACAATATAGTAATAAACTGCCTACATCTGAGGCATCACAATATAGTAATTAACTGCCTACATCTGAGGCGTCACAATATAGTAATTAACTGCCTACATCTGAGGCGTCACAATAAAGTGATAGATTGCCTACATCTGAGGCATCACAATATAGTAATAAACTAACTACATCTGAGGCGTGACAATATAGTAATAAACTGCCTACATCTGAGGCGTCACAATATAGTAATAAACTAACTACATCTGAGGCGTGACAATATAGTAATAAACTGCCTACATCTGAGGCGTCACAATATAGTAATAAACTGCCTACATTTGAGGCGTCACAATATAGTAATAAACTGCCTACATCTGAGGCGTCACAATATAGTAATAAACTGCCTACATTTGAGGCGTCACAATATAGTAATAAATTGCCTACATCTGAGGCGTCACAATATAGTAATAAACTGCCTACATCTGAGGCGTCACAATATAGTAATAAACTGCCTACATCTGAGGCGTCACAATATATAATAAACTGCCTACATCTGAGGCGTCACAATATATAATAAACTGCCTACATCTGAGGCGTCACAATATAGTAATAAACTGCCTACATTTGAGGCGTCACAATATAGTAATAAACTGCCTACATTTGAGGCGTCACAATATAGTGATAAACTGCCTACATTTGAGGCGTCACAATATAGTAATAAACTGCCTACATCTGAGGCGTCACAATATAGTAATAAACTACCTACATCTGAAGCGTCACAATATAGTAATAAACTGCCTACATCTGAGGCGTCACAATATAGTAATAAACTGCCTAAATTTGAGGCGTCACAATATAGTAATAAACTGCCTACATTTGAGGCGTCACAATATAGTAATAAACTGCCTACATCTGAGGCGTCACAATATAGTAATAAACTACCTACATCTGAAGCGTCACAATATAGTAATAAACTGCCTACATTTGAGGCGTCACAATATAGTAATAAACTGCCTACATCTGAGGCGTCACAATGAAGTAATAGATTAAATACCTCTGATGCAAATAGAGTGTTAAAGTAACGACCATTATAAAATAAAAAAAGAATAATTTCTGCATCAAAACGTGGCCTCAACCAGAGCATCTGCTATTTCGCCATTATGTTCCTATCTCACTATGTAAAAATACAGAAATACTTTACCGTTTTCATTTTAACAATATCTCTGACGACAAATTTTTGTTAATTCAGAATGTTTGGCATCTAAACAAGGTCTTAAACGACATAGTTTATCTTTACAGTTACGAAATTTGCCTTCAGTACGCGTCCAATGTAAACCTTTCTAAATACAATTCAGAGTCTGAAAACCAATTATACTTTCATGTAAATAAATCCAAATCTTGAGAAAGCTTTTAAAGCAAATAGCTAACATCCAATGCCCCTTCAAAACAACCATCCGCAGCTATGCCATCATCTAAAAATACTTCAATCTTCACTTCCTTAGATCTCCAACATCTAACAGACTTAAGAACTTAAGTAAAGATGGGTAAATGTGTAGGAGAGCTCCGTGCTCGATTTAAAAGTTTCTAAAAGTAGAAAACGAAAGAAAACAGTAAATTAGAGCTACAGTTACCTTGAAACTGTGAGATAATCCTCCTACAACCACCTAACTCTTACACAGAAAATGTAAGCATAAACCTACTACTACAATTATGGGGGACCCCAGTGGGAAGCGGGGTTTTTGGGTGGGGGGAGGAGGAGAAAAGTGATTTTTCGGGGCACTACCGAACCTAATACAACTACCTACCCTACCCTGGGGGCCATGTACCCCTACCTAGGCCTACCGGGGGGGGGGGGGCTCCGCCCCCCCTGCGACCCCCCCTTAAGGCCACAGTAATTTTCAGGGCACCACTGAACCTAAGACACCCACCTAACCTAGCCTATGGGGCCCTGTACCCCTACCTAGGCCTACCGGGGGGGGGGGCTCCGCCCCCCCTGCGACCCCCCCTTAAGGCCACATTGAGTTTCAGTTCAAACGAAACAAATTCAAATGAAAACGCCTTTTGCAAAAAAAGGAACAAACTTCAAATTAGTCTCAATATCTAACTTACCTTTGAAACAAGACACGAAAAAATTGCACTTCCTCTTCCTTTTCCCACGAGTAACCACACTACGATCACACCGGAATGCTAATTTGTTGTAATCTATACAGCACACATTTTCACAATTAGGGCACTTTTTCTCTGCCAAAATCAAACCATGACGTTGAGCAAATGCAATTAGCAAATCAACTTTCCCTGAATAATGTACACAAAAATCCCCATAAGAAATAAAGCAATTGTCACAAGTGACACAGTCGGAACGGGATGAAGGTCCTGCTAATTACTCCATACTTCACGGCAAAATGAGCTTTTCAGTTTGAAGGGAGATCCGAGACGTGCAAAAATATTCCTCCGCGGAACTTCACGTAAACTGTGGTAACTGGTGGAAAAATAGCAGGGATAAGTGAAGTAATAAGTGTCAGCATTGGCTAGATTTGTAAAAACCGCCATGATTGGTTTTCAAACAGTGTGACGTCAAGAAAACACCTGTTATTGGTTAGAATAGCATTGAGAACTAGTTTGCCATACGCAGTAAGGCGGTGAAACAGCTCATTTTAGCCAAGACATCACACAGTAAACAAAAACAAACACTTAGAAAAAATCCAGGTGAAACATAACTATACACACGAATATCTTCGTTAAATAGAAGCTGCTCATATATTGACTATTATATAAGCGTTCTATATGATATAATAGTGAATTGTAGGTGTTTAAATTCTTCAAGATCTTCCGCGGAGCTCTCCTACACATTTACCTAAAGATGTACCGCCGCTTTCAAAAACATCTAAAGATAATCCATTATAAAAAAATTCTAATTTTTTTCTTCAATGAGAAAGATGACGACGCTTTGATAGATTTTTGTGCCATAAGCAAACTTTAGACCGAAAGTAAATATTAAATCCTTAAAAAGTTTGTAATAAAAAATCAGCCTTTGCTTACCATTTCCATTCTTGGCCACCGTCAAAGAATTATTTCTTAGTTTCTCAGATAGCAGTCTCACCCATTCTCTTTCTATCAAGCTCTAAACTTTTAATAAATTCCGATTCACCCCTCTCTGAACTATTGTTACCCAATCCATTATCCATAGCAATGGTTTTAAAATGGAATTTTGTAATAGCCCTTTTAGACGTCAATGACTATCTTACCGGACCCAATTTAATTCCGTTCAATGTATTGTGAATAAGAACAACCAACAGGCGATTTAAAGAAAATAAACACAGAGTTCCAATTTCATTGCACCAACTGCAAGGTATACAAAATAAAAACAGCTATGTTTTCACTTATCTTTTCGACGTCTTTCTTGGTACATTCCCGGTTCCAATGTCCCTTCTTGGCCTTCATTGAGCTCTAGACCTCTTCCATCAAAGTTGATATGAATCCACAGACTTTCCAGCGATCTTTAACTAGCTTGATACTTTCGGCGATGCTGCTCTTTGCTTAATAACTTGTTTCTGCAGCAGTTTTAGATGTTCCTTGTCCCCCAAATTGATAAACAATCGCATCTAATGCTAACATTTTCGTATCAGTTTCTTGAAAATAATGCGGTGCTCATTCAAATGTTTTTCCATCTTACTTTATTGAGGTGCGGATACTTGTTGAATATTCTGCTGGAAGAGAATGTCCATCACTTCTTGAAACTGTTTCAGCATTCTGATTGCTAACGTGAAAACACTATTCACATGTAAAACTGTAATTTGACTCTGCCTGGCGTCCTGGCTGATAAATTCGACTTGCTCGGGCTAGCGTTCGCTAGAAAGTGACCACTTAGGTAATACCTCTTAAAACATCGAATATGTTTCACCTCACACTAAAATCTCATTGGCCACTGCCTACAGAACAACTGAACTTAAGTAACAAGACACTAAGATCTGCTTACATGTCGTTATAACAAATATTTTTCGCTATACTTCGTAACACGAAAAAAATTCTATTGTTAACACACAGGAAACTGAAATGCCATTGAGCAATTTGCGCAACGCTTTTTGAAACTGAATTTAGTTATTCGTGCAGCGATTCGTGATACTGCATTTTATAAAAGAATTCAAACTCTTTAGTTTTCAACTTTAGTTTGTGGGTTCTCAAACTTTGTGCAATTCGAGTGAATGAGAGGCGTTTTTACCATCAATCTTATGGCAAATTTTGAAACCAAAATATTTTTAGGCTTTCCCTCCTGAATACAGAGATTATCAGCAAAAATGGAGGTTGATTTTTCAGAAACAAAATTACAAATTTCTTTAAGTCTTATCACCTTTCTTCTTACTGGAATACTCTAATACAGTTTTGTAATGTTCAACTGCTTCAAAGAAAGTTATCATTTATTTCCTGTAAAGTATCGTTTAAACCTGTCCAAAAAAACATTGTAAAAAGGAATCTGTATCCATATTAGGACTTCTGACAGACTCTGTAAGCGTTCTCATTTTACTTACATATTCAAAGAGATCCTGGTGAGTATTAAAATTAGTCTCTCAATTTTTTTCTTTTTTTACATTGTTAAACCCCCAAATCATAAGGGAAGCAAATACACTTAAAAACAAGTTTTTTTTTTTTTTTTTTTTTTTTTTTTTTTTTTTTTTTTTGCGTCAGAATAAGATTGCTTATTAGCTTCCAAAGAATCCATAAGCACAGAAGCACTTCCACAAATTTGCTGTTTTAGCAACAGTAATTTATCATACTCGGGATGCGAAAATCTTAAATTTCCCCAAATTGTGCCAAAAATGTACTCTAATCCTCTCTTAACTTGTGAATCAAGGGAGAGGGGCAATTGGGATCTTTAGCAGACTAATAGTACTTTCAATAAAAAGAATCTAAGCAGGATACCTTCTTTACTAAAGTTGAAATACATTCTATTACTTTTAAATGGTACTGGTGACACTCTTGTTAGGTCCGATTGAAGATAATTTTCATTTTCCCTTTCCGCCCATTTCATAGCTTGAATATCAGAACTGACAATTTTCAATTCACTATAAAGATCTCCAAGCAAAATTAACATAGTAGACTCTCTAGATCAGACTTAATAAAAAAGTTATCCAGTTTATTATGCCACTGTGTTAACTGATCGCATATGCTTCCTAGAGTTAACCAACCAACAACTTTAATTCAGACATCATGAGAAATGTAAATATTTGAATCCCGTGAGAAAATTGTAATCTAAAAGTGTTCAGGTAATAATAAACATAATCATCAAATATCCAATACCTTTTAATCACAACACTACACGATACCATCAAATATAAGCGAATGAAGGGAAAATTTAAAGTATATGTTGACCATCCTAGGACAGCCCCCTCGTGGAAACCAGTCAACCAATATTTTTGCAATAAGCTTTACTCTCATACCCCGCTCAGGATGCCATGACCTAGACTTTGGGCATGTGGACAATTTTATTTTACCTTTAATGTAGAAATGAATAAGAAATATCACAAATCATAATTTATTTGCTTAACCAATCAAAATTTACATGGTTTATATACTTGATTATTAAGAAGTGAATTAAACTGTAGGTCGAGCTGGATAGGAACAAAACCTTCCAAGAGACAACTCCCCAGCGACAGTGACACCATCATTGAAGATGGTGATGCAGAGCCTCCTGGATGCACTGGGAGACATATTCAGTCTTTATTTCTTATTCAAAGCAATTTTGAATTTCCAAATGAATTTTCTAGACTGTTATACCTTATAGTCATTGTAACAAGTTCACTCACGAGAGTCTTCTCCTTCCCATTGTAGTCCAGCGAGTGTCGCGAGCCGCTGAGGAAGAGGCAGCAGCTATACGTTGGGCGTCGTTCCTTTCCTCGCCCGCCTTCGCCTCCTTCTGCACATCGTGTTCCTGGTTTGCTTCAAGAAGCATTTGAAGCCTTGGATTTGTTTCTGGAGCGATTCTCCTTAGGTATTGCAGATCTGAATATAGGAGGCCAGAGTCGTAAAACAGAACATTCATCTACAAGAAAATGAAAGAAAGTAATCGTCAACAGCAAATTATAACATTATTTGGATATGAGACATTTTTTTTTTTATATTTTGGGATAGCTTTCTCTTTATTTTTGTCATGTTTTACATAGGAATACTGGTTTCTATAAACTTACGGTCTATTCATTTTCTTATTCCTGATGTAGATATCAATCTTTGGCACCGTCGTTCAATTGGTTCGTTATGCATTTTGCATAAGATTTTTCATAATTTTAACCATCCTTTACATTCAGATCTTCCCGGACAGTTCCATCCTGTTCGTAATACTAGGCATGCAGTTAATTGTAATAGTCAGGCCTTCTTCATCATGAGGCTCATTACTATACAGCATTTTATAAATTTTATTCCAGCCGTTACCAAGTTGTGGAATGATCTTCCTAATCGGGTAGTTGAATCGGTAGAACTTCAACAGTTCAAACATACAGAAAATGTTTTTATGTTGAACAGGATGATATAAATCTCTTTTTATAATTTACATATGAAATACCTGTTTTAATGTTATTAGTGTTCTTAAAATATTTTGTTTGAATTTTTTATTACTTTACATACAATTTGTTTATTGCCTTACTTCCTTTCCTCACCGGGCCATTTTTTTTCCTGTTGGAACCCTTGGGCTTATAGCATCCTGCTTTTTTTCCAACTAGGATTGTAGATTAGCTAATAATAATAATAATAATAATAATAATAATAATAATAATAATAATAATAATAATAATAATGTGCTTTCTTTCTTACTGGAGGTTTCCTGCTGTTTGTGTTTGATATGAAATGGAATCTTGTTCTCAGGATAAGGATTATTCATTGCGTAAGCAGCTCTTCTAGTCCTGGGTAATGTCATAAATTCTGTAGGCTGCCATGGTCTTCTACTGTTCTTAGGATAGAGTTCTCTTGCTTGAGGGTACACTCAAGCACACTATTCTATCCGTTTCCTTATTTCCTTTCCTCACTGAGCTAATTCCCCTGTTGGAGCCCCTGGGTTTATAGCATCATGTTTTTCCAATTAGGGTTATAGCCTAGTGACTTATAAGGTCAAATTTGGAATCCATTAGCTTTTAGCATCCAGTTTTTACAACCAGGGTTGTAATGATAATAATAATGATGACAATAATAATGATAATGCTACATTTCCTGCCGATGGTTAGGCCTACTCTATTGTTTATTTCATGTGCAAGACCCTCCAGGCGGAACATCCCGCCTACGATCTAGTAAAAATCCCCTAATTCAAAATGTGCTTGCAAGTGCAGCTAGAATAAAATCCAAAATGTGGGAAACCTGGAGTAGGGAAGCGTCAGTGCAATGAATTGTATTTACTAATCTTTGTTGGTGTGGCTATGCCAAATCTTCATCACTAAGTAACTTAAGTATAATACCCAGTAATGTTATGATAACGTGTTTTATTATGTTATAACTTTGTTGTCTGGAAGTCCTGTATTTCCTCCACACCTCCTGCTCTGTGACTAGATTTTTTTTTCCCGAGTTCTATCATTATCCAAGTAATTTTTGTTCCATCATAATCATCATTGTCATCGCCATTTTTATTTCTCTCTCTCTCTCTCTCTCTCTCTCTCTCTCTCTCTCTCTCTCTCTCTCTCTCTCTATGTTATCATCATTTCTAAGCGATAATGCTATTGTGATTTTATTACCCAGACCTTAGAACTCTGTGGTCAACCTGCTAATTGATGTTTGTACTATATCACTGATATTATTGCATATAAATGACCAAGATACCCGAAATGAAGTGGATACTCTCATCAATGTCAATATGGATTTTCAATATAGTGACCGTATCTCCCCGAGTGACGTGTGCGAGGCTATCAAGAAATTTCCTAGTAACAAGGCACCCGGCTGCGATGGCCTTCCTGCCGAGGCTTTCAAATTCTGCCACCCTATAATTTATATCCTATTTTCTGCACTATTTAATGCCTGTATATTACACCAATATCTCCCCGAAACCCTGGTACTTGTCCACTTAATACCTCTCATAAAAAACAAACTGAAGGATGCCAGTGACCCAGGAAACTACCGCCCCATCGCCATTACAACAATTTCATCGAAAATATTTGAATCTCTTCTGTTCCGTCGCCTTGCACCATTTCTCCACACCGCAGACAATCAATTTGGTTTTAAGACTAACCACTCGACTGACACCTGTATATATATTTTAAAGGAGTTATTGAATTTCTATATATCCTCGGTCTCCCCTGTCTACTTATGTTTTGTAGACGTGCGGAAGGCATTTGACAGAGTAAACTATCTGAAGCTCTTTTTGAAACTACGCAAAAGGGGAACTCCTCTATATCTCATCGGTATATTATACTGTTGGTTCACAACACAACAGTTCTGTGTCAAATGGGGCAATGTCCTATCCCACCAATTCGGCTCATCTAATGGTCTCAGGCAAGGAGGCATCCTCTCACCATACTTATTTAATGTTTACACAGACGACTTAAATATCAGACTGAATTCACTTCCCATTGGTTGTACGGTTAATGGCTTTACCATAAATAACCTTTGCTACGCTGACGATATGGTCCTCATCTCCCCCTCTGCCCAAGGCCTACAACGTCTTATCGACACCTGCAACGCATACGCTATTGAACATGACATAATCTATAACGAATCGAAGACACAGTGCATGTCTGTCCTTCCTAGATCGCTCCGTTTCGTAAAAGATCCACATATTTACCTTCAAAACCATCAGCTAGCATTTGTCAATGATTTTCCTTACCTAGGTCACATCATTACGAAAGATTTAAAGGACACATCTGACATTGAAAACAGGCGACGTAAATTGTGTTGTCTAGGGATCATGGTAACGAGAAGATTTGCCTTCTGCCGCCAAGATATCAAAAAACTCCTATTTCAAACCTACTGCTATAACGTATACGGCTGCTCGCTATGGGCAAACTATACGCGAGAATCGATGAGAAGTATCACAGTCATTCACAATGATATCCTAAGGCGCCTCACCAATACCCCGAGGCACCATTCAGCTTCAGCGATGTTTGTTGAAAATAGACTGGATAACCTAAAAACCATCATTCGTCGCTCTATAGTAAGTCTCACCTCCCGCCTACGATCTAGTGAAAATCCCCCAATTCAAAATGTGCTTGCAAGTGCAGCGAGAATAAAATCCAAAATGTGGGAAACCTGGAATACGGAAGCGTCAGTACAATGAATTGTATTCACTAATATTTGATAGTGTGGCTATGCCAAATCTTCATCACTAAATAACTTTGGTATGATTCCCAGTATTGTTATGATAACGTGTTTATTATGTCACATCTTTGTTGTCTGGATGTCCTGTATTTCCTTCACACCACCTGCTCAGTGACTAGATTTCTTTTTTTCTCCCTCCCCAGTGTTCTTTCATTATTCAAGCAATTTCTGTTCCAACATATTTATCATTGTCATCTCCATTTTTTTTCTTTTTCTTTTCTTTCTCCCTCTCTTTTTGTTTGCTAATATGTATGTTATTATCATTGTTAAGCGTTAATTCTATTGTGACTTTGTTACCCAGACCTTAGATCTCTGTGGTCAACCTGCTAATTGATGTTTATAATATAGCACTGATATTATTGCATATCTCATCTTTTTTTTTTCTTTTTTTTTACAGATGTCAAAAGTGTAAGATCACTGTACCCTTATTGTAACTCTGTATATGGCTTCTGCTGAAATAAAGATTATTATTATTATTATTATTATTATTATTATATTTCATCTTTTTTGCTGATATCAAAAGTGTAAGATCACTGTACCCCTATTGTAACTCTGTATATGGCTTTTGCTGAAATAAAGATTATTATTATTATTATTATTATTATTATTATTATTATTATTATTATCATTATCATTTTTATTATTTGTATAGGCCTATAGTCTCATGTATAAAGTTGCCAAGCCTGATTTTTCATATATAGTTATTTTTCTCTTACTTTTCGTTTTCGGGTCTCCTCGATGTATACATGTGGCATATTTAGTTACAAAAGATCATTTACTTCCTATTCATATTATGCACGAATCTTCTGGCCGATGATTCTATCACTGTATTTCTGCAAGTGGTGTATTTGATATAGAATGTTAATTTCCTTCCTTTTTATAGACAAGATCCTTCAGGAGGAGGACTGACTATTACTATTCACTTTTGCTTTTATAAACACTTTTAAAATCTGTATTTTAATCGGAGGTTGCCAGTAAAATAATACTGTTCCTAGCCGCATTTCAGTAAAATACAGGCGACCGTAATTTAACCATACTTTGTTATTATCTTTTACGGGTTGGTGACCGTCATATCACTCATTACGTCAATAAAAAAAAAATTCAAAACTGTAAAAATCCGGGAATAAAAGCTGCCAGGCATTTACCGATCTTTGCGGCAAATTTTTAACAGTGTATGTTTTATTCAAAATAAGATTTCCCACGGGCTGTTTTAAATCGGGAACAATCCTATAGTGAAAGAAGATTCCAAATTGTTGAGAATAATCCCCATAATATTATAAGGGACTAATTTTGATGCGTCTCCGTTTAACTGAAACGTATTGAATTTCGACGTACGGTTGGACACGGGAATTCCAGGCACATCTTGCTCTGAAGAAACCCGTCCTTGCCGCGCGTTGAGTAACCAAACAGACAGCATAGGGAGAGATGACATCAGTTCATGGAGAAGGACACTCCAAATTCAACCCATTGTTCTCTAGTCTTGTGTAGTGCCATAGCCTCTGTACCATGGTCTTTCACTGTCTTGGGGTTAAGTTCTCTTGCTTGAGGGTACACTCAGGCACACTATTCTATCTTAATTCTTTTCTTTTTGTTTTTTTAGTTTTTATAGTTTATATATGAAAGATTTATTTCAAAGTTATTACTGTTCTTAGAATATTTTATTCTTGTAGTTAATTAATTCTACTGTAGTTTATTTATTTCCTTTCCTCATTGGGCTATTTTCCCTGTTGGAGTCCTTGGGCTTATTGCATCCTGCTTTTCCAGCTAGGGTTGTATCTTCGCAAGTTATAATAATAATAATAATAATAATAATAATAATAATAATAAAAATAAAAGAAAAATTGCCTCGAAGAAACCAAGGTGAGAAACTGGATGATCACGTAAAGGGAGGCTGAGGACGGAATTGGGGGGGGGGCTAAGATTAATGAGGAGTTAGTAGGCGGAGCTGTAATGCTAGCGGTGGTGTTTGATGACGAGTAAGTGGGCGTGGCTGAGAGGCTGTGGACTGTGATTGATTGAGAGACTGGGCGGGACTATGTGCAGGAAGAGAGAGAGAGGGAGTCAAATAAAGTGGTGGATGAGCAAGTTTGTG
>NC_090748.1:12309230-12324230 GCF_036898095.1 Palaemon carinicauda | reverse complement strand
GATTTTTTTTTTCGATGATTCGGACCATTTACTTGGCTGTTTCGGACCTTCGTTTTGGATGAATTATTTTATAAATTTTAATAAGTAAATGAGATTGCTTACCCAATATATCTAAATAAGACACCAGGTTGACTATCGGAAACAAGGGAAACAATATTATAAAACTATGTTACATATGTGAATACATGTTAGGTCAGAATGAGCCAGTAAATGATCCGAATAAGTCTGCTACCCTTGCATGAAATGTCTTCAAGCTGTTACCTGGTATGAAAGGCTGAGATGACTCTGGGAGGCTTAACAAGAATGTTTAGTGTGGGCCCCATTTTTATTCCTTTAGCCAATTTGAGTTCCCTTGCTTGTTTATTTTTAGATTTTCTTTTTTACTTTTTACCCAAATTCCATTTGCATTTTCAATTAGGGATTTTTAAGCGACAGTAAGTGTACAATAACGATTTGGTTTCCAACTGACTTTACAATAAAAGTTAAATATAACTGTGGAAGGAAAACTCTTGCTGGATAGAAATATAAAACAAAAATTTGCAGTTACTTTTCGTAACTGCAAATTTTCGTTTTATATCTCAATCCATGAGCTATACATTACTTGGTTATAAATCCACTGATCTCTAAATATACATACAATGTTGTTGAACATCTAATTAATACGGAGCGTAATGTATGTCCATGAATGTGTTCTGTACATTTATATATATATATATATATATATATATATATATATATATATATATATATATATATGTGTGTGTGTGTGTTGGCACATGTATACAGCATATGTGAAATGAGTGTAGGAATAAAAGTAAATAAATAAGGGTAATATTGATTGGGACACACCAGGTGTAACATTTGAAGTTACGACTGAAACAAACATTTCAATAGAAACAAACTCTAGAACATCGCCTAACCTGGCGTTTCTTCTAACCCAAATAGCTATCTTTCAACCCTTGCGTGGTGCAACAGAAACTGTGTTCTTGAATTGAGGAAAAAACCAAACAGGGCAGTTGCCATGATGAAAGTGTGGCTATAGGCAATATTTATACTCGAAAGTAACCTCATTTGGCTGGTTTAATTTTTTTTAAATTAATCGTTCGTCACCTCACTTGATCCGCTGTATAATTCTTTAGTATTTGCATGAGAGTTGGGCAGCAACGACTTTGTTCTTAGACACATTAACTTCCCCAAGAGTAGATGTGCCCCAACCCTTACTGGGCGGACGGACTTGGTGTTGATGGACCTACTACCAACACGCCATGTCTTTTGTAGCTTTTTGTCCAATCCTCTCTCCCCTTAGTTAGTTAACTTCTTTCTTCGGTTTTGGGAGACTGTGTCATTCTATAATTTTTGGTTATGATATCTTCCTGGCCCGGCTCTTCCTTTGTAGCACATGCTAACTATATCCTTTATCCGTTTATTCAGTCATTCAGTTTGATTTTGGAGTTTTTGCCGATTGGGCGTTTTGTTTCATGCCTCCCTTTTCAGTCTGTCATTTGACCAATGCTTTCAGGAATTTGCATTTACTGCCTCTACAGTAAATGCACTGACAGTGCATTTGCTGGAGATTCTGCTTTCAGTCGCCTCTCCAAACAAGGTCAAATGTGCAAATACACTTATCTAAATAAATATATCTTCCATATGGGGCAGGTTGGCCAGGGCACCAGCCACCCGTTGAGATACTACCGTTTGAGAGTTACTGGGTCCTTTGACTGGCCAGACTACTACATTGGACCCCTTTCTCTGGTTACGGCTCATTTTGTTTGTGCCTACACATACTGAATAGTGTGGACTATTCTTACCACATTCTCCTCTGTCCTCATACATCTGACAACACAGATTATCAAACAATACTTCGCTCAAGGGTTTAACTACTGCAATGTGATTGTTCAGTGGTTACTTTCTTCTTGGTAAGGGTAGAAGAGACTCTTTAGCCATGGTAAGCAGCGGTATTAGGAGGTGGACATTTAAGTTTTTTAGTTTATATGTGAAAAGTCTTCTGCAATTTGATGACGTTGCTGTTCTTGAAATGTTTCATTATGATTGTTTATTCTTCTTTGTTTATTTCCTAGTTTTCTTTCCTCAGTGGGCTATTTTCCATTTTTGTAGGAGCCCTTTGACTTACAACATCTTGCTTGTTTTCCGACTAGGGTTATAGCCTAGCTTATAATAAGAATATATGAAACTGACACTAATGTAAACAAGCATTTCAGCTTTAGAGATAATTTTATCGGAATAGTCTATCGTCTAACTTTCGATAGATGATATTGGGATTTTGCAGGCATACCAGTGTCTCAGTGGAAAGCTCAAACGTATTGTTTGAGGTTATGCGCTATATATGTTTCCACCAAGTGTACTTAGACTGCACTGGTTCTTGACCCTTTTTTGGCAGACTCAAAGCCCTGTTCAGCTTCACCATTTCCTCGCAAACTTTTTGTTTTGAAATAATTATTCATCTAAAACCATGTGGCAGACACAAATATCTGCAGGCATCTTATTATAAATGAAAGCATTGCATAAACATGAGGTTTGATCCATGAAAAACAGGACAATAATTAGCTAGTGAGGAATCTTCCAAATGCGTTTGTATGTTTCCTAATATAGAATTAAATGTATTGTTTTTAGTACATAACTTACCAATTGTTAGGAAGAAATTAGATTATTCATTCAATCCTGATTAAACATTTTAACTAATTTTCCTCTTTATTTTTCAGATCTGATTCCAATGTTTCGAAACGTCGCCGATGTACAGAATCAACAGAAAAATCAGGTTCTATTGTGAGTACACAGCATACACCCTTCGTTTTTTAGTATTTCTTCCCATCTTTTAACAGAAGTCTAGTTTATGTAAAATTTAATAACACATTTTGTATCTCATTCAGTTTTTATTTGTTCTGCAGTGCAATTTTGAATTTCCCAATGAATTTCTTACTGTTATACATGACAACCAGTTCATTCAAGAGTTTTCTTCCCATTGCAGTCCAGCGAGTGTCAAGAGCCGCAGAGAAAGAGGCAACGACTCAACGTTGGGCGTCGTTCCCTTCCTTTGGCTCAGTCACCTTCACCTCCTACTGGTTTGCTTCAAGAAGCATTTGAAGCCTTAGATATGTTTCTGAAGAAATTTCCTTCTGCTATTGGAGATCTTGAGGCATATCTAAGGCAGCAACAATATCAGTGTCAACAGCCTCTACACCAGCAGCAGTCACAACACCACCAGCCTCTACACCAGCAGCAGTCACAACACCACCAGCCTCTACACCAGCAGCAGTCGCAACACCACCAGCCTCTACACCAGCAGCAGTCACAACACCACCAGCCTCTACACCAGCAGCAGTCACAACACCACCAGCCTCTACACCAGCAGCAGTCACAACACCACCAGCCTCTACACCAGCAGCAGTCACAACACCACCAGCCTCTACACCAGCAGCAGTCACAACACCACCAGCCTCTACACCAGCAGCAGTCACAACACCACCAGCCTCTACACCAGCAGCAGTCACAACACCACCAGCCTCTACACCAGCAGCAGTCACAACACCACCAGCCTCTACACCAGCAGCAGTCACAACACCACCAGCCTCTACACCAGCAGCAGTCACAACACCACCAGCCTCTACACCAGCAGCAGTCACAACACCACCAGCCTCTACACCAGCAGCAGTCACAACACCACCAGCCTCTACACCAGCAGCAGTCACAACACCACCAGCCTCTACACCAGCAGCAGTCACAACACCACCAGCCTCTACACCAGCAGCAGTCACAACACCACCAGCCTCTACACCAGCAGCAGTCACAACACCACCAGCCTCTACACCAGCAGCAGTCACAACACCACCAGCCTCTACACCAGCAGCAGTCACAACACCACCAGCCTCTACACCAGCAGCAGTCACAACACCACCAGCCTCTACACCAGCAGCAGTCACAACACCACCAGCCTCTACACCAGCAGCAGTCACAACACCACCAGCCTCTACACCAGCAGCAGTCACAACACCACCAGCCTCTACACCAGCAGCAGTCACAACACCACCAGCCTCTACACCAGCAGCAGTCACAACACCACCAGCCTCTACACCAGCAGCAGTCACAACACCACCAGCCTCTACACCAGCAGCAGTCACAACATCACCAGCCTCTACACCAGCAGCAGTCACAACATCACCAGCCTCTACACCAGCAGCCACATCATCACCAGTCTCTACATCAGCAGCCGCAATATCGCCAGCCGCAACATCACCAGCTTCTACACTACCAGCCGCAACACTACCAGCCACAACACCACCAGCAGTATATCTACAACACGCACAACAACAAACTTGCTGGAATGACGAGTTTGTGGCAGCCTTGGGCCACATCTGATAAATAAAAAAACTAATTTTGTTTTGTAAATTTTCAATAAAATTTTTTACCTGTAACATTTATTTATTTTACATTCAAAGATACATTCAAAGAAAGATGTTTAATATATAGTTAAAAAAAAAGTAATTCAGCATATCTACGAAGAAAATATCCAGATATTTTGATACAAAGAGACCCGCCATTAACACTATTTTGATTGTCCAGTCTTTTGAGCTCTTGTTTTCAGTCTCTTCTTTTTAGATGTCGGTAAGAGGTATGGAGTCAGGGCGATTTGGTTCAAAGCTTTTTTATCATCTAAATATATTTCAAGATTTTTTTTTCATCAAATCGAAGATGCAATAAGGAGGGTGTGATTTTCCGATTCGATGAAGGTCCTGAAACCATAACTTAATTATGAGAGTCATTGGTTCCTTTTAATCCACTTCATAGAGATTTCATAATACTATACAGCATTTTGTAGTTGGTCTGTCAGTTTTGAATACAGGCTTATGTGGAAGGAAGTTATAACCTGGATGATCTTCTAAAAACACTTCTAAATTATAAATGCTCTCAATAACACTGCTTTCCTCTTTGTTGTTTGAACACTTCATCTATCAAATTCAAGAATGTTATTTTTGTATGTCTTGTCATTTAATTTTGAAATTGCTTCAGCAAAACTGCAGTTTTTACCGAGATGAGAAAGACCGTTCTAAAGTAGGCCTAAAGGCATCTTGAGCCCAAGGCCAATATAGAGGTTTGAGCCTACCATCCCAGTCTCTGCCTCTGTCTGCCTATGTTATTAAGTGCAAACCTTACCAACTTATCATTCAGTCCCATGACCTTTTCATATTTTTCTGTATCGTAATTTGAGAATTTAAAACTATCTAAAATTTCATTAGTAGCCCTTTGTAATTCTAATACTGTCTTTATCATTCAAGACAAAGATTTTTCTAGTAAGTGAATTTCATCCGTCATCATTACCCTAAGTTTCTTCACCAGTAACAAACAAGCCACATGAAAAATAATCTTGTTCATATCCTTAGTATTAATGACCGAACAATGAAAACTAAGTTTCAGAAATAAAAGTAAAAAATTTATAAATCATCTATGAGCTCGTCTACTTTGCCCACAAGCATAATGCCAAAAGAAGTCTGAGGATATCCAGACCCAATCTTTCCTAAAACTCACCACAGACTAAAGGTGCGCCCACACGGTCGAACAGTGTCTGTCGGACAAACACTGTTACCATGTCTAAATTAAAGGAGAATGACGTCATAAGTGTTGAAATGAGGAAATTGATATGGTAACAAGTAATGGTACCAGATGAAGTTTACTACCAGGATTTCTACTCCCTTTACCAGACAAAGACCAGAAGAAATGTCCAAAGCTGATGTCCGCTGGCATCTCTGTTATCTATGTCATGTTATAATCTGTACTCGAGAATCAAGCAGAAGATGTCGGCTTCAAGTACGAAGCATCATAACCATAGTACACCATAAAATAGAAGCACAATCCAATAAATTAGATTATTCCTCATGCTTATTCCTGATCTTTTGAGAACAATGGAATGGTACATGGAAGGACTAGTTGCAAAGACTGAGGGAAAACAGAAGCCATTCATCCATTGTAAAGGAAACTCAAATTGACTATGAATCAGACTTTAGAAACTATACTGATGGGCCCAAACGCTTTATACATTTTATCGGGGACCTTAAAACCTTTTATAACTAAGCAGGATACATGTACGAGAGGAAGCATTTTTCAGGAGCACGTTTGGAGGCATTATAGAATCACATATGACTAATTGAAATTAACCTTTCAGTGAACCGAGGATGTTAATTGTTATTAACGTGCAATGTGTAGCATATATCATTCCAATAAATAACTGAGACTGGTCATACTTCAGATTATGTGTTGTTACCTAAATCAAATTTGTTTCCACTGGTCTCGTAGAAAGAGAGAATTGTGTATTTTCCTCATGATCAAACACTTCTTCGGGTAAATGAGACTTCGGTGTCTATATCTGAAATAGATTCTGTTGAGCTATACTCTTATATCTTAATGCCATAATTTGGTTGTGCAAATGTCTTCTGCACCACCCTCCATTTTTTTTATTTCTCCAATTTGCGTAGCTTTTCCTTGTAATGATGGCCCATTATGGGTTCCTTGTTCTTTTCGACTTTCAAACCAGTTACTCATTCCACTTCTCTGAAGTTCTGACGTTATTCTACTTATTGCTGCTACACTTTTATTTCTGTCTTTGTAAACATTTGCTTTGATGGTTTATAAGCATGGGCTCTGCCAGTACTGTTCAATTAGCAACTGAGCCTTTCTTCTATCTCGAAGTCAGCTTTCCTCCGTAACTGGATCACAACTAGTCATGTTTACAGGGAAGGCGATACCCAATCTTCTAAATGTTAAAGTTGATCCGTTAAAAAAGAAGAACTCCGTCCATAGTGCCACTCCGCCTCCGGAGTGTGTCTGAAGCTCGGACTCTACGAGCAAAGTCACTGTTCGGCACACCCCTAGGTGCTCGTTATTGACGTCATTAACGCTTCTTTCATAATGGTAACTGGTAACAATTGTGTTCGACGGACACTGTTCCACCGTGTGGACGCACCTTAAGATGCAATGTCTGGACCCTATTCTTAGTATAAAATTAATATTATTGAATTCATCTCCTCCATTGAGTAAAAGCTCATCAGTTAGCGAGTATCCACGTATGATTTCTTTCAACCCAGGGAAATTTAACTTTGTTTATATCAGATAAATGTTTGTAGAAGGTGCACAGATGGCTTCTATAATCTACTCAGAATTTCCAAACTTTACTTCAACTTCGACAACCTTTGTATCATATTGTTTAGATGCGTTAAACCTATTTAGCTATACATCTTCCAAAACTCTTAGGTTTTGACTTTCCACTACTTCATCTGTAATGAAGATTGCTTGGCTACCTCAGTCTTTTAATCCACGAACCCGAAAAACATTGTGGAATGCACAAGTAAACTTCTGTTCTTATGTGACTCGACAGCGCATTCGTTATCATAGTCGTGCTACTTGTAATATGAAGTTTAGACTATTCATTACAGATTTCTCCCGAAACTATCTTACATGCACTTGGGTTGTCTTTTGGCCTTTCCCCCTTCAAAGGTTTCTTTGACAGAAAATCCCCAGTCCTCACTTCACTCCGCATTCTCTACAGGTATAGACACAATAAAACATCAAATTGCATTACAGCGCATCGTGCCGGTTGACCCTAGATAATACCAAAGAAAGGGAGAGAAGTAAAGAAATGGAGAGAAAGGAATAAAGGTTGAGATTGAATTATTTATACACATTTAACCTCTTATTTTTGAAGTCCTTGACAAACATGTTTACTTGAAACAGACTACCAACGCTCGTGTCTATGGAGACGCCTATCATTGACACTATCGTTTGCAATGTTTGAACTTGTTGTCACAGTTTAACAAAAAATTATGTTTGGTTACATTACCGCAGTGCTTCACTTTACTTTAACCTATTCGGAAATAAGGGAGCTTTAAAAACTATTTAGAAATAAATTGATCAAAGGACAAGATCATTCCAGCTTCCTCTGTATCAAGCAAAATACATCAAATATGGAAAAGCATTTGTGACAACTTCTGATATCAAAACAAACTTCACAGTATTGGTGATTTTTCTTTATTTTCTAATGCTGTTCACCAAAGAAATCATCTTTGCCGTATATAATAAAGCTTTTTGTTAAGTAAACACTCACAAAATTTAACAATAAAGCTTCCCTCGATAATATCAAAAGTCAAGATGCAGAGGACTTCCACTCTGGAATATTCAACTTGTGAAGAATTTCTACCTCCACTTTATTAATAACCTTTGGTATGAAACTAAATGGAGATATTAACCTTTTTTTCCTTTGCCAAACCTCAAGTTAAAGCATCAATTGCCTCTGTACCTGGACACCAATATTCGAGATTAAAAACCTCTCAACTTATTTCTAAAAGTAGCAAAACAGTCGGAAGAATGAAAAAGTCTCGCATGTCCATAACTGAAAAATGTAAGCAAGAATTGACCATTCATCCATGTTAGTTGAAAACACTTTTAAAAAAAAAATCCGCTCTTTTGTACTCTTTTTGGGCTAACATACATTGATGACCTGAACAGTGTATTTATTTCAAGTTTAAAATCTTTGGTTTTCCATGATTTCTAAATCCGGCTTTTTGCTACCTACTTGCATTAAATTCGAAAAATTTTTGTAATTGGAATTCTGTCGACAGCCTCCTGCTTCCTTCATGTTTAATTTTGAAGATTCATTTACTGTTGAGTTTCCAACCAAACTTTTCATGATCAAAAATGGTCACTGTATTCATCGCCAAACACTTCAAAATGACTCTCAAAACCTACTTCTGAGGTGTCACAACATAGCAATAAATCTCCCTACACCAGAGGCGTCACAATATAATGATTAATCAAATCTGAGGCATCATAATATAGCGGTAAATTTCCTATGTCTGAAGCTTTGCAATATAGCGGTAAATTTCCTGTCTGAGACGTCACAATATAGCGGTAAATTTCCTATGTCTGAGGCATCGCAATATAGCGATAAATTTGCCTACATTTGAATCTTCGCAATATTGCCTACATTTTTGGCGTCAAAATATAATGATAAAGTGCCTATATCTGAGGCGTTACAACATAGTAATAAAGTGCCTACATCTGAGGCGTTACAATATAGTAATAAACTGCCTACATCTGATGCGTCACAATATTGTGATAAATTGCCCACATCTGAGGCGTCACAATATAGTAATAAATTTGCCTACATTTGAGGCTTCGCAATATTGCCTACATCTTTGGCGTCACAATATAATGATAAAGTGCCTACATCTGAGGCGTCACAATATAGTGATAAAATGCCTACATCTGAGGCGTTACAATATAGTGATAAACTGCCTACATCTGATGCGTCACAATATTGTGATAAATTGCCTACATCTGAGGCGTCACAATATTGTGATAAATTGCCTACATCTGAGGCGTCACAATATAGTGATAAAGTGCCTACATCTGAGGCATCACAATATAGTGATAAATTGCCTACATCTGAAACATCACAATATAGTGATAAATTGCCTACATCTGAAGCATCACAATATAGTGATAAACTGCCTACATCTGATGCGTCACAATATTGTGATAAATTGCCTACATCTGAGGCATCACAATATAGTGATAAATTGCCTACCTCTGAGGCATCACAATATATTGATAAAGTGCCTACATCTGAGGCATCACAATATAGTGATAAATTGCCTACATCTGAGGCATCACAATATAGTGATAAAGTGCCTACATCTGAGGCATCACAATATAGTGATAAAATGCCTACATCTGAGGCGTTACAATATAGTAATAAACTGCCTACATCTGATGCGTCACAATATTGTGATAAATTGCCTACATCTGAGGCGTCACAATATAGTGATAAAGTGCCTACATCTTAGGCATCACAATATAGTGATAAATTGCCTATATCTGAAGCATCACAATATCGTGATAAATTGCCTACATCTGATGCATCACAATATAGTGATAAATTGCCTACATCTGATGCATCACAATATAGTGATAAACTGCTTACATCTGATGCGTCACAATATTGTGATAGCTTGCCTACATCTGAGGCATTACAATATAGTGATAAATTTGCTTACATCTGAGGCATCACAATATAGTGATAAATTTGCTTACATCTGAGGCGTCACAATAGTGATAAACTGCCTACATCTGAGGCGTCACAATATAGTGATAAATTTGCCTACATCTGAGGCTTCGCAATATAGTGATAAATTGCCTACATCTGAGGCGTTACAATATAGTGATAAACTGCCTATATCTGAGGCGTCACAATATAGTGATACGAACTAGAAAGGTGAAAGAATTCGGTAAACATAACGTATCTATGTAGTTCAAGACTAGAACTTTGGGATAAGAGATCAACCCACAGATGTTTAAGTGACTCAAAAAATGTGTCTCTTTCCACTTCTGATCCAATAATTCGTTCGTTTTAGATTGCCCTACCTTATGCAAGACACGGGCTCTTGCCTTGGCAATCCGTAATCTGATCCAAGAAAGTAGTTTGCTAGAATGGCTGTTTGCCATTTAGAACTCGTTCTGCGTATACAGGCAATTGACCTCGTAAATCTGAGTTTGTAATTTCTCCCGTTCTTACAGCTTTGTAGTTCGTGTGATGACAACTCTTCAGTAATTTTCAAGAATTCTTTTAAAAGTATCATTTTCTGCTTTCAAATGACGTGAAGCTTTGATGTATTTTGTGCCTAACATAACCTCATGATAATTTACAACAGTCTTCTGTTTTCATTTGAGTGAAGTCAGTTGCCGAATAATTTTGAAGTCTAGATGACATATTCATGAAGGCTACTTACAAGCAAGGCCAATAGAATTTTACAGGTCAAACCACGCGCAGCTTTCGCTCGGATAGCCGTTATTAATGTGACGTCACTAGGCTCAACAACTGAGATACGTATCCTCTCTCTCTCTCTCTCTCTCTCTTGCTTGCTTGTTTTCTCTCTTCTGTCTCTCTGACCGCTTATCCATAATATCATTTAATTATACTGTTATATTAATAATTATTATTATTATAATACTTTCAATATAAAATAGATAATAACAGCCACCAACATCAATAATAATAATGATAATAATATTGCTATGATTATTATTATTCTTTTACTCTTGATACTATTACTATTATAATTACACTCCTTATATTATAATTAAATTGTTTTTATTATTATGGTTATTATTAATTATTACTGTTATCATATATGATGGAGGCGATTCATATTTATACAATGGTGACCTCTCAATAATCATAGCATATTTTTTCTTAAATTTCCAGATAAGGTGCAAAATTGACCAGACGACAAAAATTTGTGATCTAATTTACTTCATAATATTGCATATTACACACAAATGTACATTACATGCTTTGATCTATTAAATCTTATTTCTACAATTAATTTTCTTTTTTACACTCAAATTTTATAATTATTTTTTTTACTAGTTTGGTTTTTACTTATGCCCATTGTGCGTTATTATTTTCTTCTTCTAAATGTACATTTTGATTATTATTTTCTGTACATTTTCTCTGCACTGGAAAATTGTTATTTATTTCGGAATTTTTTTTATATATTTTTCTTTTCTGATATTTTTCTGTTCAGAATTCTCATTCTGAAGAATATTCTGCACTTTATGAAATATGCAATGACATCCTCAGGTAAAGAAACCAAATTTACCATGCACTTTGTCAATTTTTTTTAGAGCATTTTTTTCACCTTTTAGTGGGGTCTCCCCATGGTAACAGTTAAACAATATTTCCATGGTCTGTAACCGTTTAAAAAATCCTGGTTTGGGTTTTTTTTAGTTTCCCTTCACTCCTGCTTATGGCTGAAAGCCAAGTATTATCATCCTTTGTAACACTGGATCCTAAGAATTCATATTGAAGGATTTTTTTTTTACCAAGAAACCGCCAACATGCCTAAGTGCCTCTGTTTCCATTGCCTCCTCAAAAGTCATACCTTGTGCATCAAATGAAGGAGGTTCATCACATTGTAGCTCATCATCATCAGCTGCAAAAATCATTGCTGATAAGCAAAGTTCTTCCTCTAAATTTTCTGTGTTAATGCTAGGAGCAGTGGTATCTATTTTAGCAAGTGCTACATCTGAAATATTGGTATCATTGCATTCTTGTTCAGTGTTATACCGAGATCCTATCAGGGCAATTTCCTTTCCAATAAGAAATTTCTTTATTCTGTACTTTATTTGCACAGGGGATGGGTGGTCATAATTTCCATTCATTTGTCTAAGGCAGCAGAAAAAATGCTCTAAATCTTGGTTCAATCTGTAGGTCAGCAAGTAGGTTACATTATATTTCTCACTTAACATTCGGTACAGCTTAGAGAGGGATTTTGAAGAAAGTATTAGCCCTTTCTGAAATTGATATAAGAAATTCTTCCCACAAACTCATTTCTCTTGCAGTCTCAATCATTTGTTCCAAAACCTGATTTTGTGTTGCCAAATTTGCCCCATAGGAATTTCTTGAAGATTTATTTGAATCTGTGAATACCATTGAATTAAAAAATCAACCACATATCTGCTAGAAATATGAATTGACTAGTGGTATCCCAATCCTTACTCTTCAATAGTCCTTGCACACCAAAAAACTGTATAGATTTGGCTGTTGTTTCAGACAACGGCTGTGCAGCAAGACGAACATTCATTCTTCTAGGGCCTTCTACATCAATATGATTATCATTTAACTTGAATGATGTCCAAGTCTTTCCTACTTCTCTTCACTATCTCTCTTAAGCTTGAATTTGTCACATATTTGCATACTTTGCTTCTGTTGGGGGTGTTCTGCGAGGTTGGGAAGGAAACACAATCTTGAAGTTAACATAAGTTCTATTGAGAAGGTGCAATACAAGAGTTAAATACAACAGGCAGGAAATAAGTCTGCCTTGGGTGACTAACAATAGTACAAGGCTGCTGTGTGATGCCCCTAGGCTGGGAAGTACATTGTTGCCATGTCTTCGGGGCAGTGCCATACTTAATGTATGCATAATAACATGGTAATATAAGCATATACACATAAGAGTACATAGGGGGTGTATTTATTTACAAGAGACATTTAATAAATGAGACAATACAATACATCAGGTATGAAAATACGTTAACGTCAGCTAATGTAATGGTCTCACATTTTATATATCTACAGCTTCCATCTAATTTTAAACCTGAATCTAACAGATTATTTCTGATTAGTTTGATTAGATGAGGTGCATCTGCAAATGCAAAAATTTCCCTGTCATTAGATGTTGGATTTGTAAAGCTTGGGTTTTCACTGTTTACACCAAGTGTTTTCAACAGCTTAGGATTTGTCGATCCCATGTCAGACACCATAGCAACTACAATCAATCCAGCCTGTTCCACTTTAATAATGATGTTATTCAATATGTCTTTAGTCATGTCAATGTCAAAATCGTGATACACTAACTGCTTCCAAAGGGTTGTCAATCCCCTTAACATAGCACATTGAAGTTTCTTTTTAGGCTCGTGTATATGTCACTACCTTACTCATACGTCCAGTCAGATGAAACACTTGTCTCATCACATGACAGTACACAAAGGCTCTCAAAATTTAACATTTTTTTTCATTTTTTTGGCTCAAAAGTTGAATCACTGGCAATAGCAGATGGGAGAGGATGATTTTATTTTTTTTTTGTCTTAGATATTTGTATGTTTTTAGACCAAGATATCAATATCACCATCATTTCGTATTTGTTTTCCACCTAACATTGCATCAATTTGTTTATCTGTAAAAAATTTCCCTAGTCTGGTCTGCGTATCAAACGCCCCTTTGGTATGAAGTTTTAATCTGACCTAATATTCTTTCCTCTTTTTCCCAGTTTTCTTTTATCATTAAGCAGAGCAGTATTTTCTTGTGTTAACCTGTCTACCAGTTGCTGAAGTTTTCTATTGACCTCTATTAAATGGACAGTAGATTTAGTAAGGTTACCAGTACCACTGACAGCCTGTGAAGGCTTGCAGAAATTTGATATAGACAAAGGCTTTGAAACAGACGACATCTTGCTAGGAGGTAGATTTTCTTTCAACACTGATGGTATCTTCCGTACGCATGCTGCATTACCTGAAAATTTAAGGAAAGAGTTATTAATCTCATTTAAAATTTAAAATTATTGATTAATATTTTTTTATCAATGATGGTAACACTTATATCTCCTGGGAATTCCCATTCCTGTATAATTGTGCTCACCAGTTGAGGAAATTCTGCATATTAGAAACACTAGTGAGATTCTTTAAGGTACGAATGGAAAAGACTTGAGTAAATGCGTTATTTCATTTAATACAATTGTGATTTTTTGATCGAATATAATTCAACAATGAAAACATTGTGTTCTTTTCTTTCTGATTTCATGTGAAACTGCATTGGAGTTTCAAGCGTTGTAAATTGTGTATGCTTCCATTATCGCTGATTTTATGTCTTAAAGTTAATATAAGAAGACATCAAGAAAGGATGGCAGCCGCCATTTTGATTCGGTTCCATACAGTATCTTTGTATCTTTGGTGGCGCAGTGATGCGCCCCACTTGACGTTATGGGAATCACGCGGTTCTGATTGGCGGGAACTTGGCGATGGTTATCGCAAGACAGGCAGCCTCATTCGAGCTCAGTCAGACGAAGTGTCAACATCAGCATTATTGCTTTGTAGTCGATCACTTGATACATCGAAGAAAACTTATGTTTTTTGTGTTGCAAGATGCAGTTTGAAGGGTAAGGCTGATTTAATAACAATTGTGTCATACATATTTTCTGTGAATTTTACTTTTTTGTGTTCAGAGATCTTGCGAACTAGGTGCGTTACTTCGGTATTCTGTTAAGGTCCCTTTCTTAATGATCGATCATTGCTTTAGTAAAAGATCAAATTCATAAAATCCAATAGTTTATGTATTCGTGTGAATTGGAGGTTGTGCCGTGATTTTGGGAATCTTTCTATAACGATCCTGAATCCGATTCGTGAAGTCTGGTGTCAAATAGTTATTTATAAGTAACC
>NC_090748.1:12244230-12304230 GCF_036898095.1 Palaemon carinicauda | reverse complement strand
GATGGATGATATTGTGATTTTGCAGGCATACCAGTGTCATAGTGGAAAGCTCAAAGGCATTGTTTGAGGTTATGCGCTATATATGTTTCCACCAAGTGTACTCAGACTGCATTGGTTCTTGATCCTTTTTTGGCAGAGACTCAAAGCCCTGTTCAGCTTGTCCATTTCCTTGCAAACTTTTTGTTTTGAAATTATTATTCATCTAAAACCATGTGGCAGACACAAATATCTGCAGGCATCTTATTATCAATGAAAGCAGTGCATAAACATGAGGTTTGATCCATGAAAAACAGGACAATAATTAGCTAGTGAGGAAACTTCCAAATGTGTTTTTATGTTTCATAATATAGAATTAAATGTATTGTCTTTAGTACATAAATTACCAATTGTTAGGAAGAAATTAGATTCATACAATCCTGAATAAACATATGTATAAAGTATTATGATAATAAACATTTTAATTATCCTCTTTACTTTTTAGATCTGATTCCAATGTTTCGAAACGTCGCCGATGTACATAATCAACCGAAAAACCAGGTTCTATTGTAAGTACACAGGATACACTTCATATTTTAGTATTGCTTCTCATCTTTTAACAGAAGTTTAGTTTATGTAAAATTTAATAACTTGTCATTTTGTATCTCATTCAGTTTTTATTTGTTCTGCAGTGCAATTTTAGAATTTCTTACTGTTATACATGACAACCAGTTCATTCATTAGTCTTCTCCTTCCTATTGCAGTCCAGCGAGTGTCAAGAGCCGCAGAGGACGTTGGGCGTCGTTCCCTTCCCTTGGCTCCTTCGCCTTCACCTCCTACTGGTTTGCTTCAAGAAGCATTTGAAGCCTTAGATAAGTTTCTTTAGAAATTTCCTTCTGCTATTGGAGATCTTGAGGTATATCTAAGGCAGCAACAATATCAGTGTCAACAGCCGCTACATCACCAGCCTGTACACCAGCAGTCTCAACATCACCAGCCTCCACACCAGCAGTCTCAACATCACCAGCCTCCACACCAGCAGTCTCAACATCACCAGCCTCCACACCAGCAGTCTCAACATCACCAGCCTCCACACCAGCAGTCTCAACATCACCAGCCTCCACACCAGCAGTCTCAACATCACCAGCCTCCACACCAGCAGTCTCAACATCACCAGCCTCCACACCAGCAGTCTCAACATCACCAGCCTCCACACCAGCAGTCTCAACATCACCAGCCTCCACACCATCAGTCTCAACATCACCAGCCTCCACACCAGCAGTCTCAACATCACCAGCCTCCACACCAGCAGTCTCAACATCACCAGCCTCCACACCAGCAGTCTCAACATCACCAGCCTCCACACCAGCAGTCTCAACATCACCAGCCTCCACACCAGCAGTCGCATCATCACCAGCCTCCACACCAGCAGTCGCATCATCACCAGCCTCCACACCAGCAGTCGCAACATCACCAGCCTCCACACCACCATTAGCAACATCACCAGCCTCCACACCACCATTAGCAACATCACCAGCCTCCACACCACCATTAGCAACATCACCAGCCTCCACACCACCATTAGCAACATCACCAGCCTCCACACCACCATTAGCAACATCACCAGTCTCCACACCACCATTAGCAACATCACCAGCCTCCACACCACCATTAGCAACATCACCAGCCTCCACACCAGCAGTCTCTACACCAGCAGTCTCATCATCACCTGCCTCTACACCAGCAGTCTCATCATCACCTGCCTCTACACCAGCAGTCTCATCATCACCTGCCTCTACACCAGCAGTCTCATCATCACCTGCCTCTACACCAGCAGTCTCATCATCACCAGCCTCTACACCAGCAGTCTCATCATCACCTGCCTCTACACCAGCAGTCTCATCATCACCTGCCTCTACACCAGCAGTCTCATCATCACCTGCCTCTACACCAGCAGTCTCATCATCACCTGCCTCTACACCAGCAGTCTCATCATCACCTGCCTCTACACCAGCAGTCTCATCATCACCTGCCTCTACACCAGCAGTCTCATCATCACCTGCCTCTACACCAGCAGTCTCATCATCACCTGCCTCTACACCAGCAGTCTCATCATCACCTGCCTCTACACCAGCAGTCTCATCATCACCTGCCTCTACACCAGCAGTCTCATCATCACCAGCCTCTACACCAGCAGTCTCATCATCACCTGCCTCTACACCAGCAGTCTCATCATCACCTGCCTCTACACCAGCAGTCTCATCATCACCTGCCTCTACACCAGCAGTCTCATCATCACCTGCCTCTACACCAGCAGTCTCATCATCACCTGCCTCTACACCAGCAGTCTCATCATCACCTGCCTCTACACCAGCAGTCTCATCATCACCAGCCTCTACACCAGCAGTCTCATCATCACCAGCCTCTACACCAGCAGTCTCATCATCACCAGCCTCTACACCAGCAGTGTCATCATCACCAGCCTCTACACCAGCAGTGTCATCATCACCAGCCTCTACACCAGCATTGTCATCATCACCAGCCTCTACACCAGCATTGTCAACATCACCAGCCTCTACACCAGCATTGTCAACATCACCAGCCTCTACACCAGCATTGTCAACATCACCAGCCTCTACACCAGCATTGTCAACATCACCAGCCTCTACACCAGCATTGTCAACATCACCAGCCTCTACACCAGCATTGTCAACATCACCAGCCTCTACACCAGCATTGTCAACATCACCAGCCTCTACACCAGCAGTATCAACATCACCAGCCTCTACACCAGCAGTATCAACATCACCAGCCTCTACACCAGCAGTATCAACATCACCAGCCTCTACACCAGCAGTCGCAACACCAGCAGTCGCAACACCACCAGCCTCCACACCAGCAGTCGCAACACCAGCAGCCTCCACACCAGTAGTCGCAACACCACCAGCTAGAACCACATGCTGTATATCTACAACACGCACAACAACAAACTTGCTGGAATGACAAGTTTGTGGCAGCCTTGGGCCACATCTGATTGAAAAAAAGACTAATTTTGTTTTGTAAATTTTCAATAAAATTGTTTACCTGGAAAATTGATTTATTTTACATTCCATGTAAAAAAAAAATAATTCGGTATATCTACGAAGATAATTTCTAGATGTTTTGATACGAAGAGACCCAACATTAACACTATTTTGATTGTCCAGTCTTTTGAGCTCTTGTTTTCAGTCTTCTTTTTAGATGTCGGTAAGAGGTATGGAGTCAGGGCGATTTGGTTCAAAGCTTTCTTTATCTCATAGATTTTCTCATTAAATCGAAGATGCAATAAGGAGGATGTGATTTTCTGATTCGATGAAGGTCCTGAAACCATAACTTGATTGTGAGAGTCATTGCTTCCTTTTAATCCACTTCATAGAGGTTTCATAATACTATATGGCATTTTGTAGTAGGTCTGTCAATTCATCTAAATTGCGGTTTTTACATAGATCAGAAAGATCGTTCTAAAGTAGGCCTAAAGGCATCTCGAGCCTACCATCCCCGTCTCTGCCTATGTCATCAAGTGCAAACCTTCCCAACATATTCAGTCCCATGGACTTTTCATATTTTTCTGTATCGTAATTTGAGAATTTAAAACTATAAAATTTCATTAGTAGCCCTTTGTAACTCTGGTTCTAATACTGTATCATTGAAGACAAATATTTTTCTAGTTAGTGAATTTCCTCCGTCATCGTTACCCAAAGTATCTTCACCAGTAACAAACAAGCCACATGAAAAATAATCCATGTTCATATCCTTAGTATTAATGACCGAACAATGAAAATTAAGTTTCAGAAATAAAAGTAAAACACCTATAAATCATCTATGAGCTCGTCTACTTTGCCCACAAACATAATGCCAAAAGAAGTCTGAGAATATACAGAATCACAATTTTTCCTAAAACTCACCATAGACTAAAGGTGCTCCCACACATTTAACAGAGTTTCTCTCGAACAAACAGTGTTACCATGTCTAAATTAAAAGAGAATGACGTCATAAGTGTTGAAATGAGGAAATTGACATGGTAACAAGCAATGGTACCAGATGAAGTTTACTACCAGGATTTCTACTCCTTTTACAAGACAAAGACCAGAAGAAATGTCCAAAGCTGATGTCCGGTGGCATCTCTGTTATCTATGTCATGTTATAATCTGTACTCGAGAATCAAGCAGTAGATGTCAGCTTCAAGTACGAAGCATCATAACTATAGTACACCATAAAATAGAAGCACAATCCAATAAATAAGATTATTCCTCATGGTTATTCCTGATCTTTTGAGAACAATGGAATGGTACATGGAAGGACTAGTTGCAAAGACTGAGGGAAAACAGAAGCCATTCATCCATTGTAAAGGAAACTCAAATTGGCTATGAATCAAGACTTTAAAAACTATATACTGATGGGCCCAAACGCTTTATACATTCTATCGGGGACCTTAAAACCTTTTATAACTAAGCAGGATACATGTATGAGAGGAGGCATTTTTCAGGAGCACGTCTGGAGGCATTATAGAATCACATACGACTAATTGAAATTAACTTTTCAGTGAACTGAGGATGTTAATTGTTATTAACGTGCAGTGTGTAGCATATATCATTCCAAGAAATAACTGAGACGGTGTCAGGACAAAATCCCCCTGGACTAAATGTCTAGCAAAAATAGCAGGGCAATTATTTGCTCATCTGTAACTATAGATATATAGATATATAGATAGATATATATATAGATATATAGATAGATATATAGATATATAGATATATAGATAGATAGATAGATAGATAGATAGATAGATAGATAGATAGATAGATAGATAGATAGATAGATAGATATATAGATATATAGATATATAGATATATAGATATATAGATATATAGATATATAGATTATATATATATATATATATATATATATATATAAATATATATATATATATATATATATATAAATATATATATATATATATATATATATATATAAATATATATATATATATATAAATATATATATATATATATATAAATATATATATATATATATATATATATATAAATATATATATATATATATATATATATATATAAATATATATATATATATATATATATAAATATATATATATATATATATATATATATAAATATATATATATATATATATATATATATATATATAAATATATATATATATATATATATATATAAATATATATATATATATATATTATATATATATATATATATATATATTTATATATATATATATATATATATATATTTATATATATATATATATATATATATATATATATATATATATATTTATATATATATATATATATATATATATATATATATTTATATATATATATATATATTTATATATATATATATTTATATATTTATATATATATATATATATATATATATATATATATTTATATATATATATATATATATATATATATTATATATATATATATATATATTTATATATATATATATATATATATATATATTTATATATATATATATATATATATATATATATATTATATATATATATATATATATATATATATTTATATATATATATATATATATATTTATATATATATATATATATATTTATATATATATATATATATATATATATATATATATATATATATATATATATATACGTATTATAGGTAAAGGCGTTTACTAATTTTTCTAACAAGGTAATTTTTTTTTTAACTTACATAGTTCAACATATTTTCACAAGATGGCAGTGAAGTCTTACGTATTTTTTTTTTTTACTTTTTTAAAAAAATTTAACTGAATAGTCTTCCAAAATTAATTTACAAATCACTTTACATCCACCCAGAGAAGATAGAGTTCGTGACTAGTAATAAAGGCAAGCTGAAGTTAATTCGTGAAGGATATATTTGTATTAAGCAAAAAGAATTGGCAAACGGTGTGGTATCTTACGAATGTGAAAGGAGGAGATCTAAAGCTTCATATAATGCAAAAGTCAAAGTGAGGCAAGATGAGGTTATCCAAGAGTTACATAGTCTCACACACATGCACCACATACAGTGAACCCTCGTTTATCGCGGTAGATAGGTTCCAGACGCGGGCGCGATAGGTGAAAATCCGCGAAGTAGTGACAGCATATTTACCTATTTATTTAACATGTATATTCGGACTTTTAAAACCTTCCCTTGTACGTAGTACTGTTAACAAACCACCCTTTAATGTACAGAACACTTAATGCATGTACTACAGCACCCTAAACTAAAACAGGCACAAATATTAAAGGCGATTTTATATCATGTGTTTCCTAAACACCTAAAAAGCACGATAAAAAATGGCAACCAATGTTTTGTTTACGTTCATCTCTGATCATAATGAAGAAACAAACTCATTTAGTGTACACATATATGTATAGGTTAGTTTTTGCATCGATTATATTGATTATACAGTACTGTATGTTGATTTTTTTATTACCAATGTTTTAGTTTACGTATTTTTCTTAGGACTTCCAAATGAAATCTTTTTCTTTATGACGCCGCCTGAAACGACGGCGTGTACGCTCAGTAAACAACCACGCTCAGAACAAACAAGGCATTTAACGCGCATGATGATAGTGATAAATAATGATACAGTACATACAGTATTTACAGTAAAAGCATTTACAAAATATGTTACCTTACAAATATAAATTATACAGTACTTGTACGTAGCAAAGCAGGAAAACAATTTGAGAGAGAGAGAGAGAGAGAGAGAGAGAGAGAGAGAGAGAGAGAGAGAGAGAGAGAGAGAGAGAGAGAGAGAGAGAGAGAGATTGTTTTACGTACGAATGTAAATTTTAAACAAAAAAAATATGATAGGTTACAACATGTAGACTTTTAAAACCTTCCCTTTAACTTAATGCATACAGTACGTACATTACTAAACTATAAAACAGGTTAAAGTAAAAAATAAAGATTGTTACTGTACTCGCCACGAAAGAAGTTCAAGAAAAACTTGAATGACGATGGCGATGAATTTGCTGCACAGTAGAAATGATGATGATGAAGCTGATGATGTGTTCTACTGTGCAGTCAATGATAGTATTTTACGTCTCTTCAGACGGAGGTGTCTTTTCCTGGGACACCTCTTCAACTTCATCCTGGGAAACTTCTTCAATTTCTTCCGAAGGCGTACTAGCAGGAGGAACTGGCTCTTTTTTGCGAGGCTGGAAGAACATTGTGATCGGAAGTTGTTGCCGCTGCTTCTTTTTTCGATCCAAGAGCATCCTGTAGGGAGTCATGATGTCATCGACCTTATTTGAGAATTGCATCGAGAGAACCATATCCTCGTCCCACTCTTGTAACATTTCTTTCGCCTCCTTCATATGGTTGCAGAACTTGGCAAGCCGTTCTAATGTTAAGCCCGTTTCTTCGACATTTTCTTGGGTCTCTTCCTGGGTACCCTCACTCTCTTCCTCACTTGCCGATTTCGTCAGGTCTTCGAGGTCTGCGTCAGTTAGGGGCTGGGAATGGCAGTCCAACAACTCGTCGACGTCTTCAGTCGTCATGTCGCCAAACCCGTCACCTCCAATTATGGCAGCCAACTGCACAGATTTCCGTATTGCAGAGTGTTGGATTTCCGACGGAGTAAATCCCTTGTCGTCGTAAACAATATCGGGCCACAGCTTCTTCCAGCTCGCATTCACGGTTGCAGGTTTCATCTCTTGAAGTGCCTTTTGAATATTCTGCAGGCACGTGGCTATGGTGTACTGCCGCCAGTACGCCTTCAAGTTGAAATCTTCATCCTCGTCATCTTGGGCAGCATCCACACACGCAACGAGGTCCGCCAAGGTATTCTTCGTGTAGAGGGCCTTGAACGCCCTGATAACCCCCTGGTCCATCGGTTGAATTAATGACGTGGTGTTGGGTGGCAGGAACTCAACCTGAACGCCCTCACGCGACAGGTCAGTTGCGTGTCCACCAGCGTTATCCATAAGGAGAAGGATCTTGAATGGCAAGCCCTTCTCTAAGAGATATTCATGGACTTGCGGGATGAAACACTGGTGGAACCAGTTGGAGGTCAGCATCTTCGTAATCCATGCTTTTTGATTATGCATCCAGTACACGGGAAGGAGATTCTTATTTTTATTTTTCAAAGCGCGAGGATTTTTCGACTTATAAATAAGCCCCGGCTTTAACAAAAATCCAGCAGCATTGCCACACATCACGAGGGTAACGCGATCCTTGAATGCCTTAAAGCCAGAGGCTTTGGCTTCCTCTTTGAACAGGAAAGTTCGCGACGGCATTCTCTTCCAAAACAAGCCGGTTTCATCCATATTAAAGACTTGTTCCGGCTTGTATCCACCTTCAGCGATAATGTTCTTGAAAGTCTGGTTCACGTAAGTTTCAGCAGCGGCAGTGTCAGCGGAAGCAGACTCCCCATGCAGGGAAACGCTTTTCAGGGCGAAGCGTTTCTGAAACTTCGCGAACCATCCTTTGCTTGCGGAAAAACGTTTCTGAGGCTGGGAATCAGTGGATGTCCCTGGTTGAGGATCATCTGCATCATCATCATCTTCAGCATGGTTGCCGTCGTCGTCTTTAGGTTCCTTTGCAGCAAAATTCTCATATAAGCTCAAATCCTTTGTTTGGATGGTGTTCGTATCCAACGCTATGTTCTTCTTCCGGCAGTCGGCAATCCACACAGCTAAAGCACCTTCCATGCGTACGATCGTTTTATTACGCGTTGTAACGACTCGCTTCGCTGATCTGCTAAAGGTGATTGCAGCAGTCTTTCTAATGTTCGCCTCGTCCTTTTTGATATAGCGAACGGTGGATTCGTTGATGCCAAAATGGCGGCCGGCGGCCGCGTAACTTCTACCATCTTTTAACATGTCGAGAAGCGTAACCTTCTCAGCTATCGTCATCATCCTTCGGTGGCGTTTAGGCTCACTACCAGCCTTACTAGAAGCAGAACGCTTGGGAGGCATTGTACAGTAGGATTTAACAGAAAGTTCAACAAAAAGTTCAACTTAAAACAGTCGCACACAGCACAGATTAAACTTCACAAACTTAAGAACGTCTACTCAGCAATACGCGGAAAGAGAAAGTGAACGATCCAGCCCCGCGAGAACTTTGATGCTGCGGGTAGAAGATGCGGGCAAAACACCAATCACAGGCTAGATAACAAAACTTGAGTTTTGATTCGTCATCTATCAGCGCTTGAACCAATCACAACCCGTCTTACAGTACTATGGTGCGTTGGTTACTCATAGAAGATGCCCCGCGCATAATGAACGTACGTAGATTAAGTACAATACCGTAATAATAATAAATAATGATAATAATACTGTACAGTAATAATAATAATAATAATGATTAATAATAATAACAATAATAATTTTATTAACAACAACACCAATAATAATAATAATAACAATAATAATAAAAATTTACGTACGCTATTTTACGCCTCTCTCTCTCTCTCTCTCTCTCTCTCTCTCTCTCTCTCTCTCTCTCTCTCTCGTACGCTTACAGTATTCGAAATGTGATTTTTGCAACAAAGAATATTATTGGATGCAGTACTGTACTACGTACGTATACATACAAAAGATTCATGGAAAAGAAGCACATCCATTACAGTACACACCATTCTAATATGGTATGACTGCATCTGATTTGCGTTTCATGTTCGATTTAATTTTACTACGTACTGAATTATCGTATGATCACATTCTCTTTTCGTGTTTTATTTCTTTCTGTGCTGAATTATATATCATATGTAATGCAATGAACAATCAGTAAGAGCAGATATTACTAATTACAGTATTAATGGAATTACACAGGTAACAAAATATCGTATTTGGTTGTCTTCAGATTTCGCGGTATTTTCGAATTTTCCGGAAAATCCGCGATATGTATATATATATATGGGTTATGGGAAAACCCCGCGAAGTGGTGAATCCGCGATTGTCGAACCGCGAAGTAGCGAGGGTTCACTGTACTGCAAAATGTGAAGTCACAAAAGTATTACAAGAAATTAAAGAACGTGCACAACATACAGAAGAGACCACTCAACAAATAATCGCTGATGGTTTTGCATCTATATCAGACGAGGTATCTACAAAATTACCTTCAATCCATTTCCTTCGAAGAGATGTTCAACGCTATAAGCAGAAAAAGAGAAACTATTTACCGTTGCCATCAAGTGCCCTTGAAAACTATGTAAAAACAACTGGAGGTGAAAACTTCTAGTTGCATGACTCAACGTTTGACGGCAATAGGAGCGACCAAAAGCATTGCATTTTTAAAAAGATAATCATCATTGGTGTTTGGATGGAACATTTAAAGTGGTACCTGAAATATTTGTCCAACTATATACAGTTCATGCTTTGGTGGATCATCACACTATACCCTGCATCTATGCACTATTGCCGGATAAAACCAAGACAACATATAACAAATTCATAGAGGAAGTTAAAAACTTGACTAATCTTTCTCCTACGAGTGCAATGATCGATTTTGAAAGAGCAATGCTGAACACGTTGATAGTGCTCTTTCCTGACGCTGATGTTAAAGGCTGCTTTTTTCATTTGTGCCAGAATATTTACAAAAAATACAAGAGTTTGGTTTCCAAAAACATTATCAAGAAAATGAAGAATTTTCTCTTAAAATGAGAATGATAGCAGCCCTTGCCTTCATTCCCCCTGAATCTGTTCATGAAGCGTTTGAAGAGCTTTATGATATTATGCCAGAAGAAAGTAAGCCAATTTTAAATTATTTTGAGGATCACTCTATTGGAAGGCCAAGTGGATGAGGACGCCGAGAACCCACATTTAACATACCCCTGTGGAATATGTATGTCAGAACAAGCGATCAACTTATCGCACGAATAATTCTGTGGAAGTCTGGCATCGAAGCTTCTTATCATTTGCTGGGTGTTCCCATGCACTGATCTGTAAATTAATTAAGCTGTCAGAGCGATAAATCAACGTTCATGATGTTAAGATAACTCAGATTACTGCTGGTATCGCTAGTGAACCACCCAGAAAAAAATATAAGGATGCCGCATCACGAATCAATTCAATTGTGCTATCATGCCAAAAAAGAACTTTTTTAGATTATCTTAGAGGTATTGCATTTAACTTGGGATTTTAGAAAAATTGCATTTTAGAAATTAACCCAAATATATATTTTTAAAGAATTTGTAAAGAAATTATATTTTTCGTAAATAAATGTTTCTGCATTTTCTGAAATTTTCACTTTTCACAAACACTTTTAGCCCAGCGGCATAGTAAGAAATATGAAACCAATTGTTCAAATTGTTCTAAAAGCACCAAAATTGGCACACATGTGGATTAATACATTCTGAACAATTTTGGATATGGAGGCATTCAAGATTCTCCCCGTAGCACATTTGGCGGCCATTTTTCAAAATGGCCGCTATTTACCGTTAGCGTCATTGAATATGTACCATAATTTGTCTTTTTGTGGATGCTAAAGGTGATAAGTGTGCTAGAGGTGATAAGTGTGCTAGAGGTGATAAGTATTGTACAATTACACATACTTCTGTGCTTACCAAATAATTTGGCTACCATTTCACAAGAAAATGAATTTTACTTTGCAGCGGCAGCGTTGGTGGCAGTGACGGCGGCTGCAGTAATAGTATAGTGTTGATAGTCATGGTGCTTGTAGTAGTAACTTGTGGTAACATGGTGGTGTTTTGTGTCTTTGCAGGTGAGGGAGCAGCAGCACCACCTGACATCAGAGACGCGTTGTTCCAGACTGCAGCCATGGCAAAGAAGTTCCAACTGGTCGATACTTTTGAGCAACGTACTCCCACAACACCTCCTGAGACAAACTGGAAGCTGTGTCTTGTATGTCAAGAGGAGACAACAGAGTCACTTGTCTGCCCAGTACTGTCTAAACGCCGAGACCCTGGGAGTGGATACACGACAATGGCTGCAAACTTGGTCAAATTTGATTAACTCGGAGAACTGCCAAGAACTGTTCAGTTACAGAGACTAGATGAAGGACAAGGTGTTGAGGCGACAATGGTTGCCCACCAGGCCAAGTGGCATAAAACATGTATGCTCAAATACAATAACACAATGCTACGAAGAGCAGAGAAGAGACGCATCGCAAGCAGCTCAGCATTTGATAGTACTGACAATGTCCAGGCCAAGCGCGCCAGAACACACTCTTCAGAAGCCACTACCAGCGGCACCTCCTGCTTTTTCTGTGGAAAGTCTGGCACAGAGACCCTACATGAAGTAACAACCTTCCAGGTGGACACACGCGTACGGAAGTGTGCAGCGCAAGTTGGGGACAATGAACTCATAGCCAGGCTCAGCATGGGTGATATGGTGGCTCTGGAGGCCAAGTACCATTCCAAGTGTTTGTTGGCTCTTTACTATCGTGCAAAGACCACTGTAGAAGCCGAGCAGAAAACTGACCATGAAGGTGTAATGTCAAGAATCGTACTGGCTGAACTGGTCCTGTATATCGAGGAAACCCACCTAGAAGAGGGCACCACCCCAGTCTTCAGACTCGCAGAACTTGTAAAGCTATACACAACAAGAATGGAACAGCTCGGGGTTGTTTTGTGCCAGAAAGTTAATAGCACAAGGCTGAAAGAGAGCCTGTTAGCCCAGATACCAGGCCTGAGATCCCACAGCAAAGGCCGAGATGTTTTACTAGCGTTTGATGAAGACATTGGTGAAGCGCTAGGCAAAGCCTGCGAGCAAGACTGTGACACTGAGGCAGTTCACCTTGCGCGTGCTGCACAGATAGTTCGTCGATATATGTTTGAAGACACTTACCAATTCCGTGGATCATTCCCGGGCGGCTGTCAGGAGGACTGTGCCAAACGTACTAGTTGCAATGGTAAATATGGTGCTGGATGGCCCCACCATCAAGAATCAAAGCAGATTGGCAAAGACCAGTTTGAAGCATTCTCAAAGGAATGCATCGTGGACAGAACCAAGTCCATTGAGGTGGCAATCCACCGGAACAAGCTACCACTGTTTGCGACCAAGAGAGGACCCAATATACCCAAAGGAAAAGAACAGGTCAAATCTCTGAAGAATGATGTTGCGCTCTTCGCACGATTATATATCGGCTGCCAGACCCGTGATGGGAATCTAGAAGAGTTCTTCAGGCATGAAAATCAGCAATGCCCTCCAGCTTTATCTGACGGAGGGAGACTGTACCTAGGGAGCAAGAGTGACTTGCTGGTGTGCCTTGAAGGCCATGCTGAGCCTCAGTTTGAAGCTCCTACTGTCACTGCTGTTGTCCTCGATGGAGCAGTAATCGTACAGATGTTGAAGCCGGGTACTGCCAACACGTTCGAGGAATATGCACAGCAAGTGTTCATCCCATACGTTATTGTATTACATGTATGTACTGCAGGATTACACAAGTACTGTGCCTAGAGACTGGGCTTTTGGTCGACTATATAACTACAATCTGACCATACTGTAAACTTCCCGTACTCTGTGTATTATTTTGACTAGCAATTTTGCCAGCAATTTGAAATAAAAAAGCAACTTGAGCAATTAAAGTGTGTTCCTGAAATCAGGTACTGGTTATTAGAGGTATTATGTCATTGAGTATTGAAATCTTCATCAAATGTCCACTTTTTCCACAAAATGGCGGCCAGTTTGGGGGCCATTTTTGAGAAGATTCATCTAAATATCTGTTAAACATTTATTGATGTTAATTCTGATGTAAAAAAAGGGAATTTTGGCCCATCTAGCACCAAACTAACGACACATAATGAAGTCTATGTAATGACGCTAATGTTAAATGGCGGCCATTTTGAACAATGGCCGCCATATCTTCCTAAGGGCTAATCTTGAATGCCTCCATATCCAAAAATGTTTAGAATATATTAATCTACATGTGTGCCAATTTTGGTGCTTTTAGACCAATTTGAACAATTGGTCTGCTATGCCGCTGTACTATTTTTGTTAAGAATTCCTTCTTTTATAGACAGAAGGTAAGTATGGATTAAAAAATATTGCCCGCAATAATGCTCAAATAAGGTAAATAGAACTAGATATTCAATAATAAATGTAAAACAATCAAAAGACGGCACTAGTATCTTATCTTTTTCCTGTTTCGAACTATATACAGTAAGTATTTAAAAAATAACAGAAAAAAATACCTTTTGGAAAAAATAGCTCGGACGGGGATTTAGTCCTACGGGGAATTTTGTCCTAGTACCGTTTGAGACTGGCCATACTTCGGATTATGTGTTGTTACCCAAATCAAATTGTTTCAGTGATAAAGATAAAATGTTCAAAATTTGTTTCCACTGTTCTCGTAGAGAGAGAGAGAGAGAGAGAGAGAGAGAGAGAGAGAGAGAGAGAGAGAGAGAGAGAGAGAGAGAGAAATTGTGTATTTTCCTCACGATCAAACACTTCTTCGGGTAAATGCGATTTCGGTGCCCATAACTGAAATAGATTCTGTTATGCTATACTCTTATATCGAAACGCCATAATTTGGTTGTGCAAATGTCTTCTGCTCACCGTTTTTTTTTTTCTCTCTCTATATCTTCAATTTGCGTAGCTTTTCCTTGTAATGATGGCCCATTATGAGTTCCATATTCTTTTCGACTTTTAAACCAGTTACAGACATTCCACTTCTCTGAAGTTCTGACGTTATTCTACTTATTGCTGCTACACGTTTATTTCTGTCTTTGTAAACATTTGCTTTGATGGTTTATAAGCATGGGCTCTGCCAGTACTGTTCGATTAGCAACTGAGCCTTTCTTCTATCTCAAAGTCAGCTTTCCTCCGTGACTGGATTACAAATAGTCATGTTTACAGGGAAGGCGATACCTAATCTTCTAAATGTTAAAGTTGATCCGGTAAACAAGTAGAACTCCGTCCATAGTGCCACTCCGCCTCCGGAGTGTGTCTGAAGCTCGGACTCTACGAACACAGTTACAGTTCGACACACCACTAGGTGCTCGTTATTATTATTATTATTATTATTATTATTATTATTATTATTAGCCAAGCTACAACCCTAGTTGGAAAAGCAAGATGCTATAAGCCCAAGAACTTCAGTAGGGAAAAATAGCCCAGTGAGGAAAGGAAATAAGGAAATAAATAAATGATGAGAATAAATTAACAATAAATCATTCTAAAAACAGTGACAACGTCAAAACATTTGTCCTATATAAACTATTAACAACGTCAAAAACAGATAAAGACATGACGTCATTAACGCTTCTTTCATAATGTTATCTGGTAACAATTGTGTTCGACGGACACTGTTCGACCGTGTGGACGCACCTTAAGATGCAATGTATGGACCCTGTTCTTGTTATAAAATTATTGATTACATCACTTCCATCGAGTAAAAGGTCATCAGTTAGCGAGTATCCTTACTTGTTTACTTGTTTTGGGTTTAAATCCAACCCTCCACTGAAGTCGAGTGAATTACTTCTCGGGCGGGTCCATATCAATCATCTAACGAAACAATTTCATTATAACTTATACAATTCTTTGATTGTAGCATCTTCCAAATCGTATGATCTTGTGAAAAGTAATGTCTTTAGTTTCTTCTTAAATTCAATTGCTCCCTTTAGGTCCTTCATTTCAGTTGGCAGTTTATTATAATGTCTAAGCGCACAGTAGCTAAAAGCCCTTTCACCAAATTTACTATTTGTTCTTGGTTCAGATAGCCAATGTTTGTCACTCATGTGTCTTATGTTAACATTTGTTTCTAGTTCTAGTTTCAGGCATTCTTTCAGATATTTTGGTTCATTTTGGTTCAGTATCTTAAACGTTAGTAAGAGTAGCTTGTATTCAATTCTCGCCTTTACCGGCAGCCAGTGTAATTTAATTAGTGCAGGGGTAACTCTTTCCCTATTGTGTAGTCCTTTTAATAATCTAGCAGCTCTGTTTTGTACTCTGAATTTTCTTCAGCTGATTCATTTGGTAAGCCATAGAACAGGGAGTTGCAGTAATCAATTCTTGAAAATATGTGGTGAATAATGAGTATGGCATTGATTTTTCATTTAAGTATTTACTAATAAATGCTATGTTTTTAATATGATAGTTACAATGTCTTACCATATTATTTATATGTTCATTCATTGTCAGTATCATCCATGATTACTCCAAGATTTCTGAGATTTCTTTAGGTCAATGATCGATTGACCTATTTCAATTCTTTGGAAGCATTCGATTCTTTTTATATCTTTTTCATTTCCAAAAATAATATTCACTTTTATCTTCATTGAGCTTGAGCTTTTTTGTTAACATCCAAGCCTTAATGTCATTCATTATTTCATGTATCTTTCTTTTAGCTTCATCAACGGATTCTATTGGGAAATAGAATTGTGTATCATCAGCGTATATTTTAAACTTAACTCTGTGAGTTTCAAGTATATTTGCCAGTTCAATCGTGTAAATTTCAAACAGGAAAGGACCTATAGTCCATTTCTTTTAGCGATGCATATTTACACCGACTCGCAGCGGTGCCCTATTAGCTCGGAAAAGTTTCCGGATCGCTGATTGGTTGGACAAGATAATTCTAACCAATCAGCGATCAGGAAACTTTTCCGAGCTAAAAGGGCACCGCCGCGAGTCGGTGCAAATATGCATCGCTAAAAGAAATGGATTATAGTACACTGCCTTGAGGCACCCCTTTGGTTAGTTTTCTTGTCTCAGATTCAACATTTGATATTACTACTTTAACTTGCGGTTTTCAAGATAACTCACAAACCAATCATATGCTCGTTCTACGATGCCCACAGCTTTAAGGTCTTCCATCAGATATGTATGTTCTAAAGTATCAAATGCTGCACTTAGATCAAGCATGACAAGAATGCAGCACTTGCCATTTGTTATAATTTCTGTTATGTCATTTTTAATCGCTAACACTGTTGTTTCTGTGGAGTAATTTTCTCTGTATGCAGATTGATCATCAGGTATGGCATTAGATTTTTTTCAGATGTTTCCAGGTTTGTTCGTGTACAGCAGTTTCAATAATTTCCGAAAAATATGACAGATTTGATATTGGCCTATATGAACTTAAATTGTCTGTATCACCTTTTCCATTATAGACAGGCTTGATACATGCAACGTATGATTTCTTTAAACCCAGGTAAATTTAACTTACTGTTTATATCAGTTAAATGTTTGTAGAAGGTGCACAGATGGCTTCTATAATCTCAGAATTCCCAAACTTTACTTCAACTTCGACCACCTTTGTATCATAGTGTTTAGATGCGTTAAACCTATTTAGCTATACATCTTCCAAAACTTAGGTTTTGACTTTCCGCTACTTCATCTGTAATGAAGATTGCTTGGCTACCTCAGTCTTTCAATCCACTAACCCGAAAACCATTGTGGAATGCACAAGTAAACTTTTGTTCTTATGTGACTCGACAGCGCATTCTTTATCATAGTCGTGCTACTCTTAATACGACGTTTAGACTTTTCATTACAGATTTCACCTGAAACTATCTTACATGCACTTGGGTTGTCTTTTGGCCTTTCGCCCTTCAAAGTTTTCTTTGACAGAAAATCCCCAGTCCTCACTTCACTCCGCATTCTCTACAGGTATAAACATAATAAGATTGCATTGTAGCGTATCGTGCCGGTTGACCCTAGATAATACCAAAGAAAGGGAGAGAAAGGGAGAGAAGGAAAGAAATGGAGAGAAAGGAATTAAGGTTGAGATCGAATTATTTATACACATTTAACCTCTTCTTTTTGAAGTCCTTGACAAACATGTTTACTTGAAACAGACTGTCAACGCTCGTGTCTATGGAGACGCTGTTGTTGGGGGTATTAAAGCCAACACTTGTTGGATATGGAGACGCCTATCATTGACGCTATCGTTTACAATGTTTGAACTTGTAGCCACAGTTTTTAACGAAAAATTCTGTTTGGTTACATTACCACAGTGCTTCACTTTACTTTAACCTATTCGGAAATACGGGAGCTTTTAAAACTTCTTAAAAATAAATTGATCAAAGGACAAAATAATTCCAGCTTCCTCTGTATTAAGCAAAATACATCAAATATGGAAAAGCGTTTTTGACAACTGATATCAAAACTAAAACTTCACAGTATTGGCGAGTTTTATTTTTTTTCTTATGCTGTTCAACAAAAAAATCTTCAAATTACAATAAACTTAATTCCTCAAATCTCAGATGAGAAAATTTAATGATCTATCAAAATAATAAATAAGTTTTTCAATATAGTAAAATATAAACCGCGTAGATTCTGCAACACCTGATTATCAAAAAGATCTTTTGTATGCACCGATCTACCAGTTAAATTCTTCACAGGTTCTTGCAAAGAATTAACAACTGAATTTTCCGTAGGATTTAACTAACCCCCTCATTTCATGCATCCGCTTTATGGTATAAATAGTTTGATCACTGTAGATTACTAAAGCACCGGAATCTAATAAAAGCGTGATAAATAAAGCAACATACAATGGCATTTTGCTTTGCTCGTGACCATTATTGGAAGTCTCTCTTTGTTGAAAGACAAGTCTGTAGGCCTTGTCGGTGCTGTCATTCATCTTTGATAGAAGATACCCATGACAATTGAGGTCCCCCAATTTCCTGTCCAAATTAGATGCCACCATCAAAGACGACTGTTGGCATTTCATTGCATTCATGATCCTGCAAAGCAGGATAATTTACAATTTCAAAAACTTTACCTTCTATATCAAAGTTTTAAATTTCAACGAAAATTTTCCAAAAAATCTTTATCTTTGCCGAGTGTAATAAACCTTTTATTACGTAACCACTAACACAAAATTTAACAATAAAGTTTCCATCAATAATATCAAAAGTCAAGATGGAGAGGACTTCCACTCTGGAATATTCAACTTAAGTGAAGAATTTCTACCTCCACTTTATTTATAACCTTTGGTATGAAGCTAAATGGAGATATTATCCTTTTTTTCCCACTTACCAAACCTCAAGTTAAAGCATCAATTGCCTCTGTACCTGGACACCAATATTCGAGATTATAAACCTCTCAACATATTTTTAAAGGTAGCAAAACAGTCGGAAGAATTAATAACTCACGTGTCCATAACTGAAAAATGTAAGCAAGAATTGACCATTCATCCATGTTAGTTGAAAACACTTTAAAAATCCGCTCTTTTGTACTCTTTCTGGGTTAACATACATAGATGACCTGAACAGTGTATTGAGTAAAGTTTAAAATCTTTAGTTTTCTATGATTTCTAAATCTGGCTTTTTGCTACCTACTTGCATTAAATTCGAAAAATTTTTTGTTATTGGAACAACGTTTAAACATTGTCAAAAGTACTTTACTTTACGTAATTCTGTCGACAGCCTCCTGCTCCCTTCTTGTTCAATTTTGAAGATTCATTTGCTGTTCAGTTTCCAAACAATATTTTCATGATAAAAAATGGTCACTGTATTCATCGCCAAACACTTCAAAATGACTTCCAAAACCTATTACTGAGGTGTCACAACATAGCAATAAATCTCCCTACACCAGAGGCGTCACAATATAGCGGTAAATTTCCTATGTCTGAAGCTTTGCAATATAGCGGTAAATTTCCTATGAAGTGTCGTAATATAGTGATAAATTTGCCTAAATCTGAGGCTTCGCAATAGTGCCTATATCTGAGGCGTCACAATATAGTGATAAATTGCCTACATCTGAGGCTTCGCAATAGTGCCTAAATCTGAGGCGTCACAATGTTGTGATAAATTGCCTACATCTGATGCGTCACAATATAGTAATAAACTGCCTACATCTTAAGCATACAATCTAGTGATAAACTGCCTACATTTGAGGCGTCACAATATAGTGATAAATTGCCTACATCTGAGGCGTCACAATATAGTGATAAATTTGCCTACATCTGAGGCTTCGCAATATTGCCTATATCTAATGAGTCACAATATAGTAATAAACTGCCTACATCTTAAGCATACAATCTAGTGATAAACTGCCTACATTTGAGGCGTCACAATATAGTGATAAATTGCCTACATCTGAGGAGTCACAATATAGTGATAAATTGCCTACATCTGAGGCGTCGCAATATAGTGATAAATTGCCTACATCTGAGGCGTCGCAATATAGTGATAAACTGCCTACATCTGAGGCGTCGCAATATAGTGATAAACTGCCTACATCTGAGGCGTCGCAATATAGTGATAAACTGCCTACATCTGAGGCGTCACAATAAAGTTAAACATTAAATAAGTTTGATACAAATATAGTGTTAAAGTAACGACCATTATGAAATAAAAAGAATGAATTTCTGCGTCAACACGTGATCTCAACCAGAGCATCTGATATTTCCCCATTATGTTCCCAACCAGCTTTGCTCAATATGTAAAAATACAGAAATACTTTAACGTTTTCATTTTAACAATATCTCTGACGACAAATTTCGTGGAAATTATGCAACAGACAATTCTATCCAAAAGATTTGCGTGAAAATAGTGTTTTTGTTAATACAGAAGGTTTGGTATCTAAACAAGGTCTTAAACGACATAGTTATCCTTACAATTACGAAATTTGCCTTCAGTACGCGTCCAATGTAAACCTTTCCAAATACATTTCAGAGTCTGAAAACCAATCACACTTTCTTTTAAATAAATCCAAATCTTGAGAAAGCTTTTAAAGAAAATAGCTAGCATCCAATGCCCCTTCAAAACAACCCATCATCTATAAATACTTCTATCTTCACTTCCTTAGATCTCAAATATCCAACAGACTCCTTTAAGAATTCTGGTAAAGATTACCCCATTTTTAAAGAAATATCGAAAGATTATTCATTATAAACAAAATTTTTCATTTTTTTTTCCAATGAGAAAGATATTGCCAATGTTTTGATAGATTTCTATGCGATAAGGAGACTTTAGATCAAAAGTAAATATTAAATCCTTAAAAAGTTTGTAATAAAAAAATAGTCTTTGCTTACCATTTCCATTCTTGGGTTGTCAAAGGAATTATTTTTTTTTATCTCAGATAGCAGTGTCACCCATTCTCTTTATATCAAGCTCTAAACTGTGATAAATTCCGATTCATCCCTCACTGACCTATTGTTACCCAATCCAATAACTATAGTAACCGTTTTGGATGGAATTTTGTAATTGCCCTTTTAGACGTCAATAACTATCTTACCGGACCCAATCTAATTCTGTTCAATGTATTGTGAATAAGTACAACCAAGAGGCGATTTTAAAAAAAAATATACATATATAAAGTTCCAATTTCCTTGTACCAATTGCAAAGTATACAAAATGAAAACAGCTATATTTTCACTTATCTTTTCGACGTCTTTCTAGATACATTTCCGGTTCCAATGTCCCTTCTCGGCCTTCATAGAGCTCTAGACCTCTTCCATCAAAGTTGATATGAATCCACAGACTTTCCAGCGATCTTTAACTAGCTTGATACTTTCGGCGATGCTGCTCTTTGCTTAATAACTCGTTTCTGCAGCAGTTTTAGTTGTTCCTTGTCCACCAAGTTGATCAACAAACGCACCCAATGCTTACATTTTCGTATCAGTTTCCTCAAAATAACGCGATGCTCATTCAAATGGTTTTCCATATTACTTTATTGAGGTGCGGATACTTGTTGAATATTCTGCTGGAAGAGAATGTCCATCAATTCTTGAAACGGTTTCAGCATTCTGATTGCTAACGTGAAAACACTATTCACATCTGATACTGTAATTTGACTCTGCCTGGCATCCTGGCTGATAAATTCGACTTGCTCGGGCTAGCGTTCGCTAGAAAGTGACTACTTAGTCAATACCTCTTAAAACATCGAATATATTTCACCCCACACTAAAATCTCATTGGTCACTGACTACATAACAACTGAACTTAAGTAACAAGACAATAAGACCTGCTTACATGTCGTTAGGACAATTATTTTTCGCTATACTTCGTAACGCAAAAAAAAATTCTATTCTTAACACACAGGAAACTGAAATGCCATTGAGCAATTTGCACAACGCTTTTTGAAACTAAATTTAGTTATTCTTGCAGCGATTCGTGATACCGCATTTTATAAAAGAATTCAAACTCCTTAGTTTTTCAACTTTAGTTGGTGGGTTCTCAAACTTTGTGCAATTCGAGTGAATAAGAGGCGTTTTTACCATCAATCTTATGGCAAATTTTGAAACCAAAATATTTTTGGGCTTTTCCTCCTGAATACAGAGATTATCAGCAAAATTTGAGGTTGATTTTTCAGAAACAAAATTACAAATTTCTTTAAGTCTTATCACCTTTCTTCTTGCTGAATACTCTAATACAGTTTGTAACATTCAACTGCTTCAAAGGAAGTTATCATTTATTTCCTGTAAAGTATCGTTTAAACCTGTCCAAAAAAATATTGTAAAAAGGAATCTGTATCCATATTAAGACTTCTGATAGACTCTGTAAGCGTTCTCATGTTACTTACATATTCAAAGAGATCCTGGTGAGTATTAAAATTAGTCTCTCAATTTTTTTTAACAACGTTGAACTTCAAAGTCATAAGGGAAGCAAATACACTTAACAAGTTTTTTTTTTTTTTTGCGTCAGAATAAGATTGGTTATTAGCTTCCAAAGAATCCACAAGCACAGAAGCACTACCACAAATTTGCTGTTTTAGGAACAGTAATTATCATACTCGGGATGCGAAAATCTTAAATTTCCTCAAATTGGGCCAAAAAATGTACTCAAATCCTCTCCTCCTTTCCTTGTGAATCTAGGGAGAGGGGCAATTGGGATCTTTAGCAGACTTCTAGCACTTTCAATAGTAGAATCTAAACAGTATACCTTCTTTACTAAAGTTGAAATACATTCTACTACTTTTAAATGGTACTGGTGACACTCTTGTTAGGTCCGATTGAAGATAATTTTCATCTTCCCTTTCAGCCCATTTCATAGTTTAAATATCAGAACTGACAATCTTCAATTCACTATAAAGATCTCCAAGCAAAATTAACATAGTAGACTCTCTAGATCAGACTTAATAAAAAAGTTATCCAGTTTATTATGCCACTGTGTTACCTGTGATCGCATATGCTTCCTAGAGTTAACCAACCAACAACTTTAATTCAGAATTCATGAGAAATGTAAATATTTGAATCCCGTGAGAAAATTGTAATCTAAAAGAGTTCAGGTGATAATAAACATAATTATCAAATATCCAATACCTTTTAATCACAACACTACACGATACCATCAAATATAAGCGAATGAAGGGAAAATTTAAAGTATATGTTGACCCCCCTAGGACAGCCCCCTCGTGGAAACCAGTCAACGATATTTTTGCAATAAGCCTTACTCTCATACCCCGCTAAGGATGCCATAACTTAGACTTAGAGCATGTGGACAATTTTATTTTACCTTTAATGTTGAAATAAATAAGAAATATCACAAATCATAATTTATTATCTAAACCAATCAAAATTTACATCGTTTTTATACCTGATTATTATGAAGTGAATGAAACTGTAGGTCGAGCTGGATAGGAACAAAACCTTCCAAGAGACAACTCCCCAGTGACAGTGACACCATCATTGAAGATGGTGATGCAGAGCCTCCTGGATGCACTGGAAGACATATTCAGTCTTTATTTCTTATTCAAAGCAATTTTGAATTTCCAAATGAATTTTCTAGACTGTTATACCTTATAGTCATTACGACAAGTTCACTCAAGAGAGTCTTTTCCTTCTCATTTTAGTCCAGCGAGTTTCGCGAGCCGCCGAGGAAGAGGCAGCAGCTATACGTTGGGCGTCGTTCCCTTCCTCGCCCGCCTTCGCCTCCTTCTGCACATCATGTTCCCGATTTGCTTCAAGAAGCATTTGAAGCCTTGGATGTGTTTCTGGAGCGATTCTCCCTAGATATTGCAGATCTTAATATAAATAAGAGGCCAGAGTCGTAAGACAGAACATTCAGACAAGAAAATGAAAGAAAGTGATCGTCAATAGCAAATTATAACATTATTTTGACGAAGCATTTTTTTTATATTTTGGGGATCGCTTTCTCTTTATTTTTTATCATGTGCATGTTTTTCATAGGAATACTGGTTTCTATAAACTTACGGGCTATTAAATTTCATATTCCTGATGTAGATATCAATCTTTGGCACCGTCGTTCATTTAGTTTATTATGCATGGTGCATAAGATTTTTCATAACTCTGACCATCCTTTACATTCAGATCTTCCCTGATAGTTCCATCTTGTTCGTAATACTAGGCAGGCAGTTAATTGTAATAGCCAGGCCTTCTTCATCATGAGGCTCAATACTATACAGCATTTTATAAATTTTATTCCAGCCGGTACCAAGTTGTGGAATAATCTTCCTAATTGGGTAGTTGAATCGGTAGAACTTCAACAGCTCAAACATACAGAAAATGTTTTTATGTTGAACAGGATGATATAAATCTCTTTTTATAATTTACATATGAAATACCTGTTTTAATGTTATTAGTGTTCTTAAAATATTTTGTTTGAATATTTTATTACTTTACATATAATTTGTTTATTACCTTACTTCCTTTCCTCACCGGGCCTTTTTTTCCTGTTGAAACCATTGGGCTTATAGCATCCTGCTTTTCCAATTAAGGTTGTAGCTTAGCTAATAATAATAATAATAATAATAATAATAATAATAATACTAATAATAATAATATGCTTCATTTCTCACTGGAGGTTTCCTTCTGTTTGCGTTTGATATCAAATGGAATCTTGTTCTCAGTATAAGGATTATTCCTTGCGTAAGCAGCTCTTCTGGTCTTGGGTAATGTCATAACCTCTGTAGTCTGCCATGGTCTTCCACTGTTCTTAGGATAGAGTTCGCTTGCTTGAGGGTACACTCAAGCACACTATTCTATCTGTTTCCTTATTTCATTTCCTCACTGAGCTAATTCCCCTGTTGGAGCCCTTGGGTTTATAGCATCATGCTTTTCCAGTCAGGGTTATAGCCTATTTAGTTATAAAAAGGACAAATTTGGAATCCTTAGGCTTTTAGCATCCTGTTTTTACAACCAGGATTGTAATAATAATAGTAATGATTGCAAATACCACATTTCTTACAGATGGTTAGGCCTACTCCATTGTTTATTTCATGTGCAAAAACCTCCAGGCGGAACATCTTTTTGTATAGGCCTATAGCCTCATATATAAAGTTCTCAAGCCTGATTTTTCATAAATAGTTATTTTTTTCTTACTTTTCGTTTTCGGGTATCCTTGATGTATACATGTGGCATATTTAGTTACAAAAGATCATTTACTTCATATTCATATGCACGAATCTTCTGGCCGATGATTCTATACAAGTGGTGTATATGATATAGAATATTAATTTCCTTCCTTTTTATACACAAGATCCTTCAGGAGGAGAACTGACTATTACTATTCACTTTTGCTTTTATAAACACTTTTAAAATCTGTATTTTAATCGGAGGTTGTCAGTAAAATAATACTGTTCCCAGCCGTATTTCAGTAAAATACAGGCGACTGTAATTTTACCATACTTTTTTTATTATCTTTTATGGGTTGGTGACCGTAATATCACTCCTTTACGTCAATAAATCCGTTTTTAAAACTAAAAATCCTGGAATAAAAGATGCCAGGCATTTACCGATCATTGCGGCAAATCTTTAACAGTGTATGTTTTTAAATAAGATTTCCCATGGATTGTTTTAAATCGGGAACAATCCTATTGTGAAAGAAGATTCCAAATTGTTGAAAATAATCCCCATAATATTATAAGGGACTAATTTTGATGCGTCTCCGTTAAACTGAAACGTATTGAATTTCGACGTACGGTTGGACACAGGAATTCCTGGCACACCATACTACAAAGAAGTGCAACCTTGCCGCGCGTTGAGTAACCAAACAGACAGTGTAGGGAGAGATGACATCAGTTCATGGAGGACACTCCAAATTCAACCCATTGTTCTCTAGTCTTGTGTAGTGCCATAGCCTCTGTACCATGGTCTCTCACTGTCTTGGGGTTAAGTTCTCTTGCTTGAGGGTACACTCAGGCACACTATTCTATCTTAATTCTTTTCTTTTTGTTTTTTTAGTTTTTATAGTTTATATATGAAAGATTTATTTCAAAGTTATTACTGTTCTTAGAATAATTTATTCTTGTAGTTAATTACTTCTCCTGTAGTTTATTTATTTACTTTCCTCATTGGGCTATTTTCCCCGTTGGAGTCCTTGGGCTTATAGCATCCTGCTTTTCCAGCTAGGGTTGTATCTTCGCAAGTAATAATAATAATAATAATAATAACAATAATAATAATAATAATAATAATCAATAAAAGAAAAAATCGCCCCAAAGAAACCAAAGTGAGAAACTGGAAGATCACGTTAAGGGAGTCTGAGGACGGAATTGGGCGGGGCTAAGATTAATGAGGAGTTAGTGGGCGGAGCTGTAATGCTAGCGGTGGTGTTTGATGACGAGAAAGTGGGCGTAACTGAGAGGCTGCGGACTGTGATTGATGGAGAGAGTGGGCGGGACTATGTGCAGGAAGAGAGAGAAGGGTGTCAAATAAAGTGGTGAATGAGCGAGTTTGTGAGACATCTGGTGATTGGTCGAGACTAAAAGGGGTGGGGTGATGATAAGGAGAGAGAGAGAGAGAGAGAGAGAGAGAGAGAGAGAGAGCCAATTAGTCACTGGTTCTATGGAACTCTGTAGGCTATATGGCCTTTACCTGAAATAAAGATTATTATTATTATTATTATTATTATTATTATTATTATTATTATTATTATTATTATTATTATTATCTAGAGCACATTATGATTTGAAAGCCAAAAGTGAGTATTCTTATTACGACGTATTTCTCAGGCTTTGTTAAGGCGGTTTCTAAAATTGAGTAATTGGGGCTACTTTTAGTTTGGAATTATTCATTTTATTAACCTTGAAGATTTTATGTAATTCTTGAACAACTAGTCAGCCACTTAGAAGTAATAGAAGCTTTGCCTGACAACCAATCTGCTTGCAGAAAACTATACTTTACGGAGACAGCCATCTGCTGTGTTGTAAATGATATGCTAGAAATTATGGATGAAAATAAATGTGGCATCTTAATACTGCTCAATCTCAGTGCTGCTTTTGATACAGTGGTGCATGAACTGCTACTAAATGATCTACAGTCCATCGGCATTGAAGATCAAGCCTTCGAATACCTAAAAGACTACTTGGTTGGTAGAAATTACTGTGTACAAATTGGAAACTCTTATTCATCATATGAACCCTTAAACAGAGGGGTACCCCAGGGGAGTGTACTTGGCCTAATCTTATTCTACATCTATACTATTGGTGTATCGAAAATGCTACAAAGTCATGGCGTGAAGTTTAAACTATTTGTAGCACACAATTTTACTTCTCCATAAATGATATACATGACACTACTGAAACTCTAAACCGAATTCTTGATAGTGTTAGAGAATGGATGACATTTAAACAACTAAAATTAAATGAGAACAAAACTGAATTCATGGTGGTGGGCAAGAGAAACAGCGTGAGAAACTTGGGTGATATTCAAATGAACTTAAATAATGACTGGTGCCGATATCTAGTAAAGTTCGAGATCTAGGTGTATTTCTTGACTGTAGCCTGTATCTAGCTGCCCAAATAAATAATGTAATAAAAACTGCTGGTTATCATCTGAGAAATATTGCGTTTATAAAAAAGTACCTGGACGAAAATTCTGTAAAGAAACTTGTGATAAACTGTGTTATTGCCAGGATTAACCACTGCAACTCTATTACAATTTACCAAAAGTGCAACTTAAGAAATTACAAAACATAATAAACAGAGAAGCAAGACTGATAAAAGGTGTCCCACCTAGAGAAAGGATCACTCCTATACTAATCTATTTACACTGGCTGCCGATTAAAACGAGAATTTAATTTAAAATATGTACATTAACCCACCAAGTTATCAGAACCGGGCGTCCAAAATACTTAAGAGAATTGCTACATATTGCGCAGCCAATAAATCGCGTCGACAAGAGAATAGTTACAGATGGCTTCAAACTGTTGGAACCTAGATTTATGTCTACTTTAGGCTCCAGAGCCTTTAGATATGCGGCCCCGAGACTATATAATAAGCTCCCACGAAACATTCGAATGATTGAAGACATTAAGGCTTTCAAGAGGAAACTGAAGACTTTCTTATTTCAAGTCATACAACAGTGACGAATTAACTGTAAATGAACAACACGCGATATGAAACGTTAAATACTCTGAACGAACAAGGTAAAATGACAGTGGAGGTCCTGTAGAGAGTGGGGTTCTCCTGCTGTATGGGACCGGAAAAGCAGCCATCAAAGTAAAATAAAGAAAAGTAGTGTTGATTGCTTGAATAACATTAGTTGGCATGTAGATGGCGTTGAGGAGTGATCAGCTGATCACCAAAATAAAAACATTTTGTTACCTTCATTGATTAAAGAAAGTGTATTCAAAACTAATTTATCCATTACATATGAAAAATAATTGTAGTCTTATATTACTGGAGTGTTGGAGAGTTGTCAAACTCCCCTGTAAAACTTTATTTTAGTGTTAAGACGAACGATGATTTTTGGGAAATTTCTTCAGAAAAAAAAAGTCAGGTGACATGAGAACTACGGAGTATAACAAAAGCTGCTTATCATTTGAAAACAGGAAATAACACATTAAACAGAATCGTTTGAAATTACGAGAATTATTGAAAAAAAAAAAATATACGAACTAGAAAAGCGAAAGAATTCGGTAGTTCAAGACTAGAACTCTGGGATAAGAGATCAACCCACAGATGTTTAAGTGACTCAAAAAATGTGTCTCTTTTCAGTTCCGATCCAATAGTTCATTCGTTTTAAATTGCCCTACCTTATGCAAGACACGGACTCTTGCGTTGGCAATCCGTAATCTGATCCAAGAAAGTAGTTTGCTAGAATGTCTGTTTGCCATTTAGAACTCGTTCTGCGTATACAGGCAATTGACCTCGTAAATCTGGGTTTGTAATTTCTCCCGTTCTTACAGCTTTGTAGTTCGTGTGATGAAAACTCTTCAGTAATTCCAGTAATTTCTAAGAATTCTTTTAAAAATATTTCACGTTTTCAAATGACATGTAGCTTTGATGTATTCTGTTCCTAACGTAACTTCACGAAAATTTACATAACTCTTCTGTTTTCATTTAAGTGAAGTCAGTTACCTAACAATTTTGAAGTTTTTATGACATATTCTTGAAGGCTACTTACAAGGAACCATTTGAAATTTACGTAGATTTGAAAATGTTTTCGTATAATATTCTTATTGGTGGATTCTTTAAGGCAAGAATGGAAAAGACTAAGTAAATGCATTATTTAATTTGATTCAATCGTGATTTGTTGATCGAATATAATTCAACAATGAAAACATTGAGTTCGTTTTCTTTCCAATTTCATGTAAACTGCATTGGAGTTTCAAGCGTTGTAAATTGTGTATGCTTCCATTATCGCCGATTTTCTGTCTTGAAGTTACTATAAGAAGACATCAAGAAAGGAATGACAGCCGCCATTTTGATTCGGTTCCATACAGTATCTTTGGTGGCGCAGTGGTGCGCCCTACTGGACGTTATGGGAATCACGTGGTTCTGATTGGCGGGAACTTGGCGACGCTTCTCCCAAGACAGGCAGGCAGCCTCATTCGAGCTCAGTCAGTCGAAGTGTCAACATCAGCGTTATTGCTTTGTGGCCGATCACTCGATACATCGAATAAAACTTTGTTTATTGTGTTGCAAGATGGAGTTTGGAGGGTAAGGATGATTTGATAACTATTGTGTCATATGTATTTTCTGTGAATATTACTTTTTCGTGTTCAGAGATCTTGCGAACTAGGTGCGTTACTTCGGTATTCTGTAAAGGTCCCTTTCTTAATGATCGATTATTGCTGTAGTACAAGATCAAATTCATAAAATCCATTAGTTTCTTATGTATTCGTGTGAATTGGAGGTTTTGCCATGATTTCAGGAATCGTTCTAACGAGCCTGAATCCGATTCGTGAAGTCTGGTGTCAAATAGTTATTTATATGTAACCTCACGAGAAGTTACTACCGAGTTTTCTTTCTTTTGGAGGTTAGGTGATAATATCACTCTTATAGCAAGTTTCGAAAAGCGATGTATATAGAGGAGGATAGAGAACAAAGAGAGAGAGAGAGAGGGCAGCATATTTTCTGGTTTTCCCTTCTGGTACAGTAGTTAAATAGTCTTATTCGGTCCTTGTCTCGCCTGTTTTGGATTTTTTTTTTTTTTTTTTTTTTTGATGATTCGGACCATTTGCTTGGCTGTTTCGGACTTTCGTTTTGGATGAACTATTTTATAAATTTTAATAAGTAATTGATATTGCTTACCCAATATATCTAAATAAGACATCAGGTTGACTATATTAGAAACAAGGGAAACAATATTATAAAACAATGTTACATATGTGAATACATGTTAGATAATATCAGAATGAGCCAGTAAATGATCCGAATAAGTCTGCTACCCTTGCATGAAATGTCTCCAAGCTGTTACCTGGTATGAAAGGCTGAGATGACCCTGGGAGGCTTGACAAGTATGTTTAGTGTGGGCCCCAATTTCATTCCTTTAGCCAACTTGAGTTCCCTTCCTTGTTTATTTTTGGATTTTCTTTTTTACTTTTTACCCAAATTCCATTTGCATTTTCAATTAGCGATTTTTAAACGACAATAAGTGTACAATAAAGGTTTAGTTTCCAACTGACTTTACAATAAAAGTTCAAATATAACCGTGGAATTAAAACTCTTGCTGGATAGAGATATAAAACGAAAATTTGCAGTTACTTTTCGTAACTGCAAAATTTCGTTTTATATCCCTATCCATGTGTGTGTGTGTGTGTTTGCACATGTATACAGCATATGTGAAATGAGTGTAGGAATATAAGTGAATACGTAAGGGTAATATTGATTGGGACACACCGGGTGTAACATTTGAAGTTACGACTGAAATAAAAAATTCAAAAGAGAAACCAACTCTAGAACCCCGCCTAACCTGGTGTTTCTTCAAACCCAAATAGCTATCTTTCAACCGTTGCGTGGTGCAACAGAAACTTTGGGTTCTTGAATTGAGGAAGAAACCAAACAAGGCCGTCGCCATGATGGAAGTGTGGCTATAGGCAATATTTATACTCGAAAGTAACCTCATTTGGCTGGTTCAAATTTTTTTTTGGAATTATTTGTTCGTCACCTCACTTGATCCGCTGTATAATTCTTTAGTATTTGCATGAGAGTTGGGCAGCAACGACTTGGTCCTGGGGCGCATTAACTTCCCCAAGAGTAGATGTGCCCCAACCCTTACTGGGCGGACGGATTTGGTGTCGATGGACCTGCTATCAACAAGCCATGTCTTGTGTAGCTTTTTGTCCAATCCTCTCTCCCCTTAGTTAGTTAACTTCTTTCTTCGGTTTTGGGAGATTCTGTCATTCTATAATTTTTGGCTATGATATCTTGCTGGCCCGGCTCTTCCTTTGTAGCACCTACTAACTATATCCTTTATCTATTCATTCAGTCATTCAGTTTGATTTTGGAGTTTTTGCCGATTGAGTGTTTTGTTTCATGCCTCCCTTTTCAGTCTGTCATTTGCCCAATGCTTTCAGGAACTTTGCATTTTCTGTCTCTACAGTAAATGCAGTGACAGTACATTTGCTGAAGATTCTGCTTCCAGTCGCCTCCACAAACAATGTCAAATGTGTAAATACTCTTATCTAGATCCATATATCTTCCATATGTGACAGGTTGGCCAGGGCACCAGCCACCCGTTGAGATACTACCGCTAGAGAGTTACTGGTTCCTTTAACTGGCCAGACGGTACTACCATGGATCCCTTTCTCTGGTTACGGCACATTTTGTTTGTGCCTACACATATACTGAATAGTGTGGACTATTCTTACCACATTCTCCTCTGTCCTAATACATCTGACAACACAGATTATCAAGCAATACTTCGCTCAAGGGTTTAACTACTGCAATGTGATAGTTCAGTGGTTACTTTCTTCTTGGTAAGGGTAGAAGAGATTCTTTAGCCATGGTAAGCAGCGGTACTAGAAGTTTTTATAGTTTATATGTGAAAAATTTACTGCAATTTGATGACGTTGCTGTTCTTGAAATATTTAATTTTGATTGTTTATTCTTCTCTTTTTGTTTATTTCCTAGTTTTCTTTTTCTCTGGGCATTTTCCATTTTTGTAGGAGCCCTTGGGACTTACGATATCTTGCTTGTTTTCCAACTAGGGTTATAGCCTAGCTTATAATAGGAATATATGAAACTGACATTAATGTAAACGAGCATTTCGGCTTTAGAGATCATTTTATCGGAATAGTCTATCGTCTATCTTTCGATAGATGATATTGTGATTTTGCAGGCATACCAGTGTCATAGTGGAAAGCTCAAAGGCATTGTTTGAGGTTATGCGCTATATATGTTTCCACCAAGTGTACTCAGACTGCATTTGTTCTTGATCCTTTTTTGGCAGAGACTCAAAGCCCTGTTCAGCTTGACCATTTCCTCGCAAACTTTTTGTTTTGAAATTATTATTCATCTAAAAGCGTGTTGTAGACACTAATATCTGCAGGCATCTTATTATCAATGAAAGCAGTGCATAAACATGAGGTTTGATCCATGAAAAACAGGACAATAATTAGCTAGTGAGGAAACTCCAAATGCGTTTGTATGTTTCATAATATAGAATTAAATGTATTGTCTTTAGTACATAACTTACCAATTGTTAGGAAGAAATTAGATTATTCATACAATCCCGATTAAACATTTGTATACAATGTTATGATAATAAACATTTTAACTAATTTTCCTCTTTATTTTTCAGATCCGATTCCAATGTTTCGAAACGTCGCCGATGTACAGAATCAACGGAAAAATCAGGTTTTATTGTGAGTACACAGCATACACCCTTCATTTTTTAGTATTGCTAACCATCTTTTAACAGAAGTCTAGTTTATGTAAAATTTAATAACACATTTTGTATCTCATTCAGTTTTTATTTGTTCTGCAGTGCAATTTTGAATTTCCCAATGAATTTCTTACTGTTATACATGACAACCAGTTCATTCAAGAGTCTTCTTCCCATTGCAGTCCAGCGAGTGTCAAGAGCCGCAGAGAAAGAGGCAACGACTCAACGTTGGGCGTCGTTCCCTTCCCTTGGCTCAGTCACCTTCACCTTCTACTGGTTTGCTTCAAGAAGCATTTGAAGCCTTAGATATGTTTCTGAAGAAATTTCCTTCTGCTATTGGAGATCTTGAGGCATATCTAAGGCAGCAACAATATCAGTGTCAGCAGCCTCTACACCACCAGCCTCTACATCACCAGCCTCTACATCACCAGCCTCTACACCACCAGCCTCTACACCAGCAGCAGTCACAACACCACCAGCCTCTACACCAGCAGCAGTCAAAACACCACCAGCCTCTACACCAGCAGCAGTCACAACACCACCAGCTGCCTCTACACCAGCAGCAGTCACAACACCACCAGCAGCCTCTACACCAGCAGCAGTCACAACACCAGCAGCAGTCACAACACCACCAGCCTCTACACCAGCAGCAGTCACAACACCACCAGCCTCTACACCAGCAGCAGTCACACCACCACCAGCCTCTACACCAGCAGCAGTCACAACACCACCAGCCTCTACACCAGCAGCAGTCACAACACCACCAGCCTCTACACCAGCAGCAGTCACAACACCACCAGCCTCTACACCAGCAGCAGTCACAACACCACCAGCCTCTACACCAGCAGCAGTCACAACACCACCAGCCTCTACACCAGCAGCAGTCACAACACCACCAGCCTCTACACCAGCAGCAGTCACAACACCACCAGCCTCTACACCAGCAGCAGTCACATCATCACCAGTCTCTCCAGCAGCAGTCACATCACCAGTCTCTCCAGCAGCAGTCACATCATTACCAGACTCTACACCAGCAGCCACAACATTACCAGACTCTACACCAGCAGCCACAACATTACCAGACTCTACTCCAGCAGCCGCAATATCACCAGCCGCAACATCACCAGCTTCTACACTACCAGCCGCAACACTACCAGCCACAACACCACCAGTATATCTACAACACACACAACAACAAACTTGCTGGAATGACGAGTTTGTGGCAGCCTTGGGCCACATCTGATTGAAAAAAAATAAACTTTTTGTAAATTTTCAATAAAATTTTTTACCTGTAACATTTATTTATTTTACATTCAAAGAAAGAAGTTTAATATATAGTTAAAAAAAAGTAATTCGGCATATCTACGAAGAAAATATCCAGATATTTTGATACAACGAGACCCGCCATTAACACTATTTTGATTGTCCAGTCTTTTGAGATCTTGTTTTCATTCTCTTCTCCTTTTTAGATGTCGGTAAGTGGTATGGAGTCAGGGCGATTTGTTTCAAAGCTTTTTTATCATCTAAATATATTTAAAGATTTTTTTCATCACATCGAAGATGCAATAAGGAGGATGTGATTTTCCGATTCGACGAAGGTCCTGAAACCATAACTTAATTATGAGAGTCATTGGTTCCTTTTAATCCACTTCATGGGGATTTCATAATACTATACGGCATTTTGTAGTTGGTCTGTCAGTTTTGAATACAGGCTTATGTGGAAGGAAGTTATAACCTGGATGATCTTCTAAAAACACTTCTAAATTATAAATGCTCTCAATAACACCGCTTTCCTCTTTGGTGGTTGAACACTTCATCTATCAAATTCAAGAATGTTATTTTTGTATGTCTTGTCATTTGATTTTGAAATTGCTTCAGCTAAACTGCAGTTTTTACCGAGATGAGAAAGACCGTTCTAAAGTAGGTCTAAAGGCATCTTGAGCCTACCATCCCAGTCTCTGCCTGTCTCTGCCTATGTTATTAAGTGCAAACCTTACCATGGCCTTTTCATATTTTTCTGTATCGTAATTTGAGAATTTAAAACTATCTAAAATTTCATTAGTAGCCCTTTGTAATTCTGATACTATCTTTATCATTCAAGACAAAGATTTTTCTAGTAAGTGAATTTCATCCGTCATTACCCAAAATAACTTCACCAGTAACAAACAAGCCACATGAAAAATAATCTTGTTCATATCCTTAGTATTAATGACCGAACAATGAAAACGAAGTTTCAGAAATAAAAGTAAAAAATTTATAAATCATCTATGAGCTCGTCTACTTTGCCCACAAGCATAATGCCAAAAGAAGTCTGAGAATATCCAGACCCAATCTTTCCTAAAACTCACCACAGACTAAAGGTGCGCCCACACGGTCGAACAGTGTCTGTCGGACAAACACTGTTACCATGTCTAAATTAAAAGAGAATGACGTCATAAGCGTTGAAATGAGGATATTGATATGGTAACAAGCAATGGTACCAGATGAAGTTTACTACCAGGATTTATACTCCTTTTACCAGACAAAGACCAGAAGAAATGTCCAAAGCTGATGTCCGCTGGCATCTCTTATCTATGTCATGTTATAATCTGTACTCGAGAATCAAGCAGTAGATGTCAGCTTCAAGTACGAAGCATCATAACCATAGTACACCATAAAATAGAAGCACAATCCAATAAATTAGATTATTCCTCATGCTTATTCCTGATCTTTTGAGAACAATGGAATGGTACATGGAAGGACTAGTTGCAAAGACTGAGGGAAAAGAGAAACTATTCATGCATTGTAAAGGAAACTCAAATTGACTATGAATCAAGACTTTAAAAACTATATACTGATGGGCCCAAACGCTTTATGCATTTTATCAGAGAACTTGGAACCTTTTATAACTAAGCAGGATACATGTATGAGAGGAAGCATTTTTCAGGAGCACGTTTGGAGGCATTATAGAATCACATATGACTAATTGAAATTAACCTTTCAGTGAACCGAGGATGTTAATTGTTATTAACGTGCAATGTGTAGCATATTTCATTCCAAGAAATAACTCAGACTGGTCATACTTCAGATTATGTGTTGTTCCCTAAATCAAATTTGTTTCCACTGGTCTCGTAGAAAGAGAGAATTGTGTATTTTCCTCATGATCAAACACTTCTTCGGGTAAATGAGACTTTGGTGTCTATATCTGAAATAGATTCTGTTGAGGTATACTCTTATATCTTAATGCCATAATTTGGTTGTGCAAATGTCTTCTGCACCACCCTCCATCTTTTTTATTTCAACAATTTGCGTAGCTTTTCCTTGTAATGATGGCCCATTATGGGTTCCATGTTCTTTCCGACTTTTAAACCAGTTACACATTCCACTTCTCTGAAGTTCTGACGTTATTCTACTTATTGCTGCTACACGTTTATTTCTGTCTTTGTAAACATTTGCTTTGATGGTTTATAAGCATGGGCTCTGCCAGTACTGTTCGATTAGCAACTGAGCCTCTCTTCTATCTCAAAGTCAGCTTTCCTCCGTAGCTGGATTACAACTAGTCATGTTTACAGGGAAGGTGATGCCTAATCTTCTAAAAGTTAAAGTTGATCCGGTAAAAAAAGTAGAACTCCGTCCATAGTGCCACTCCTCCGGAGAGTGTCTGAAGCTCGGACTCTACGAGCAAAGTCACTGTTCGGCACACCCCCAGGTGCTTGTTATTGACGTCATTAACGCTTCTTTCATAATGGTAACTGATAACAATTGTGTTCGACGGACACTGTTCGACCGTGTGGACGCACCTTAAGATGCAATGTCTGGACCCTATTCTTAATATAAAATTAATATTATTGAATTCATCTCCTCCATCGATTAAAAGCTCATCAGTTAGCGAGTATCCACGTATGATTTCTTTCAACCCAGGTAAATTTAACTTCATGTTTATATCAGATAAATGTTAGTAGAAGGTGCACAGATGACTTCTATAATCTACTTAGAATTTCCAAACTTTACTTCAACTTCGACCACCTTTGTATCATATTGTTTAGATGCGTTAAACCTATTTAGCTATACATCTTCCAAAACTCTTTGGTTTTGACTTTCCGCTACTTCATCTATAATGAAGATTGCTTGGCTACCTCAGTCTTTCAATCCACGAACCCGAAAACCATTGTGTAATGCACAAGTAAACTTCTGTTCTTATGTGACTCGACAGCGCATTCGTTATCATAGTCGTGCTACTCGTAATACGACATTTAGACTTTTCATTACAGATTTCACCTGAAACTATCTTGCATGCACTTGAGTTGTCTTTTGGCCTTTCGCCCTTTAAAGGTTTCTTAGACAGAAAATCCCCAGTCCTCACTTCACTCCGCATTCTCTACAGGTATAAACATAATAAAACATTAAATTGCATTGTAGCGTATCGTGCCGGTTGACCCTAGATAATACCAAAGAAAGGGAGAGAAGGAAAGAAATGGAGAGAAAGGAATAAAGGTTCCGATTGAATTATTTATACACATTTAACCTCCTTTTTGAAGTCCTTGACAAACATGTTTACTTGAAACAGACTGTCAACGCTTGTGTCTATGGAGACGCCTATCATTGACGCTATCGTTTGCAATGTTTGAACTTGTAGCCATAGTTTTTAACAAAAAAATTCTGTTTGGTTACATTACCACAGTGCTTCACTTTACTTTAACCAATTCGGAAATAAGGGAGCTTTTAAAACTATTTAAAAATAAATTGATCAAAGGACAAAATCATTGCAGCTTCCTCTGTATCAAGCAAAATACATCAAATATGGAAAAGCATTTGTGACAACTTCTGATATCAAAACTAAAACTTCACAGTATTTTTTATTTTTCTTTGTTTTTTTATGCTGTTTAACAAAGAAATCTTCTTCTTTGCCGTATATAATAAAGCTTTTTGTTAAGTAAACACTCACAAAATTTAACAAGAAAGCTTCCCTCGATAATATCAAAAGTCAAGATGGAGAGGACTTCCACTCTGGAATATTCAACTTGTGAAGAATTTCTACCTCCACTTTATTAATAACCTTTGGTATGAAACTAAATGGAGATATTAACCCTTTTTTTTCCCTTTGCCAAACCTCAAGTTAAGCATCAATTGCCTCTGTACCTGGACACCAAAATTCGAGATTAAAAACCTCTCAACTTATTTTTAAAGATTAGCAAAACAGTCGGAAGAATGAATAACTCTCGCATGTCCATAACTCTGAAAAATGTAAGCAAGAATTGACCATTCATCCATGTTAGTTGAAAACACTTTAAAAAATCCGCTCTTTTGTACTCTTTCTGGGTTAATATACATTGATGACCTGAACAGTGTATTGAGTAAAGTTTAAAATCTTTGGTTTTCTATGCTTTCTAAATCTGGCTTTTTGCTACCTACTTGCATTAAATTCGAAAATTTTTTTGTTATTGGAACAACGTTTAAACATTGTCAAAAGTACTTTACTTTACGTAATTCTGTCGACAGCCTCCTGCTCCCTTCATGTTCAATTTTGAAGATTCATTTGCTGTCCAGTTTCCAACCAAACTTTTCATGATAAAAAATGGTCACTGTATTCATCGCCAAACACTTCAAAATGACAACCAAAACCTATTACTGAGGTGTCACAACATAGCAATAAATCTCCCTACACCAGAGGCGTCACAATATAATGATTAATCAAATCTGAGGCATCATAATATAGCGGTAAATTTCCTATGTCTGAAGCTTCGCAATATAGCGGTAAATTTCCGATGTCTGAGGCGTCATAATACAGTGATAACTTGCCTATATCTGATGCATCACAATATAGTGACAAATTGCTTACATCTGATGCATCACAATATAGTGATAAATTTCCTACATCTGATGCATCACAATATAGTGATAAATTGCCTACATCTGATGCATCACAATATAGTGATAAACTGCCTACATCCGAGGCATCACAATATAGTGATAAAGTGCCTACATCCGAGGCGTCACAATATAGTGATAAATTTGCCTACATCTTAGGCGTCACAATATAGTAATAAATTGCCTACATCTGATGCATCACAATATAGTGATAAATTTCCTACATCTGATGCATCACAATATAGTGATAAATTGCCTACATCTGATGCATCACAATATAGTGATAAACTGCCTACATCCGAGGCATCACAATATAGTGATAAAGTGCCTACATCTTAGGCGTCACAATATTGTGATAAATTGCCTACATCTGATGCATCACAATATAGTGATAAATTTCCTACATCTGATGCATCACAATATAGTGATAAATTGCCTACATCTGATGCATCACAATATAGTGATAAACTGCCTACATCCGAGGCGTCACAATATAGTGATAAATTTGCCTACATCTGAGGCTTCGCAATATAGTGATAAACTGCCTACATCTGAGGCGTCACAACATAGTGATAAACTGCCTATATCTGAGGCATCATAATATAGTGATACGGACTAGAAAGGTGAAAGAATTCGGTAAACCTAACATATCTATGTAATTCAAGACTAGAACTCTGGGATAAGAGATCAACCCACAGATGTTTAAGCGACTCGAAAAAATGTGTCTCTTTTCAGTTCTGATCCAATAGTTTGTTCGTTTTAGATTGCCCTACCTTATGCAAGACACGGGCTCTTGCGTTGGCAATCCGTAATCTGATCCAAGAAAGTAGTTTGCTTGAAAGGCTGTTTGCCATTTAGAACTCGTTCTGCGTATATAGGTGATTGACCTCGTAAATCTGAGTTTGTAATTTCTCCCATTCTTACAGCTTTGTAGTTCGTGTAATGACAACTCTTCAGTAATTTCCAAGAATTCTTTTAAAAATATCATTTTCTGCTTTCAAATGACGTGTAGCTTCGATGTATTTTGAGCCTAACATAACCTCACGATAATTTACAACAGTCGTCTGTTTTCATTTGAGTGAAGTCAGTTGCCGAATAATTTTGAAGTTTAGATGACATATTCATGAAGGCTACTTACAAGCAAGGCCAATAGAATTTTACAGGTCAACCCCCGCGCAGCTTTCGCTCGGATAGCCGTCATTAATGTGACGTCACTAGGTTCAACAACTGAGACACGTGTCCTCTCTCTCTTGCTTTCTTTCTCTCCTCTCTCTCTCTCTGACTGCTTATCCATAATCTCATTTAATTATGCTGTTATTATTATTATTATTATTATTATTATTATTATTATAATACTTTTGATAATATAAAATAGATAATAATAATTACAGCCACCACCAACAACAACAATAATAATGATAATATTGCTATGATTATTATTCTTTTACTCTTGATACTGTTATTATAATTATACTCCTTATATTATAATTAAATTGTTTTTATTATTATGGTTATTATTATTATTAATTATTACCGTTATCATATATGATGGAGGCGATTCATATTTATACAATGGTGACATCTCAATAATCATATCTGGAAATTTAAGAAAAAAATTTGCTAAGGTGCAAAATTGACCAGACGACAAATATTTGTGATCTAATTTATTTCATGATATTGCATATTACACACAACTGTACTTTACATGCTTTAATCTATTAAAGCTTATTTCTACAATTAATTCTTTTTTACATTTAACAAAACTTATAATTTTTTTTTCTTGCTAGTTTGGTTTTTACTTATGCACTTGTGCTTCATTATTTTGTTCTTCTATATATACATTTTGATTATTTTTTTCTGTACATTTTCTCTGCACTGGAAAATGCTTTATTAATTTTGACATTTTTTTTCTGATATTTTTCTGCTCAGAATTCTCATTCTGAAGAATATTCTGCACTTTATGATATATGCAATGACATCCTCAGGTAAAGAATCCAAATTTACCATGCACTTTGTCAATTTTTTTAAAGCATTTTTTTCACCTTTTAGTGAGGTCTCCCCATGGTAACAGTTAAACAATATTTCCATGGTCTGTAACTGTTTAAAAAATCCTGGTTTGGGTTTTTTAGTTTCCCTTCACTCCTGCTTATGGCTGAAAGCCAAGTGTTATCATCCTTTGTAACACTTGATGCTAAGAATTCATATTAAAGGAATTTTTTTTACCAAGAAACCGTCAACATACCTAAGTGCCTCGGTTTCCATGGCCTCCTCAAAAGTCATACCTTTTACATTAAATGAAGGAGGTTCATCACATTGTAGCTCATCATCATCAGCTGCAAAAATCATTGCAGATAAGCAAAATTCTTCCTCTAAATTTTCTGTGTTAATGCTAGGAGCAGTGGTATCTATTTTAGGAAGTGCTACATCTGAAATATTGGTATCATTACATTCTTGTTCAGTGTTATACCGAGATCCCATCAAGGCAATTTTCTTTCCAAGAAGAAATTTTTTTTATTCTATACTTTATTTGCACAGGAGATAGGTGGTCATAATTTCCATTCATTTGTCTGAGGCAGCAGAAAAAACGCTCTAAACAATCTTAGTTCAATCTGTAGGTCAGCAAGTAGGTTACATTATATTTCTCATTTAACATTCGGTACAGCTTAGAGAGGGATTTTGAAGAAAGTATTAGCCCTTTCTGAAATTGATATAAGAAATTCTTCCCACAAACTCATTTTTCTTGCAGTCTCAATCATTTGTTCCAAAACCTGATTTTGTGTTGCCAAATTTGCCCCATAGGAATTTCTTGAAGATTTATTTGAATCTGTGAATACCCTTGAATTAAAAAATCAACCACATATCTGCTAGAAATATGAATTGACTAGTGGTATCCCAATCCTTACTCTTTAATAGTCCTTGCACACCAAAAAACTGTATAGATTTGGCTGTTGTTTCAGATAACGGCTGTGCAGCAAGACGAACATTCCTTCTTCTAGGGCCTTCTACATCAATACGATTATCATTTAACTTGAATGATGTCCAAGTCTTTCCTACTTCTCTTAACTATCTCTCGTAAGCTTGAATTTGTCACATATTTGCATCCTTTGCTTCTGTTGGGGGTGTTCCTGCGAGGTTGGGAAGTTAACACAATCTTGAAGTTAACATAAGTTCTATTGAGAAGGTGCAATACAAGAGTTAAATACAACAGGCAGGAAATACGTCTGCCTTGGGTGACTAACAATAATACAAGGCTGCTGTGTGATGCCCCTAGGCTGGGAAGTACATTGTTGCCATGTCTTCGGGGCAGTGCCATACTTAATGTATGCATAATAACATGGTAATATAAGCATATACACATAAGAGTACATAGGGGGTGTATTTATTTACAAGAGACATTTAATAAATGAGACAATACAATACATCAGGTATGAAAATACGTTAACGTCAGCTAATGTAATGGTCTCACATTTTATATATCTACAGCTTCCATCTAATTTTAAACCTGAATCTAACAGATTATTTCTGATTAGTTTGATTAGATGAGGTGCATCTGCAAATGCAAAAATTTCCCTGTCATTAGAAGCTGGATTTGTAAAGCTTGGGTTTTCAATGTTTACACCAAGTGTTTTCAACAGCTTAGGATTTGTCGATCCCCTGTCAGACACCATAGCAACCACAATCAATCCAGCCTGTTCCACTTTAATAATGATGTTATTCAATATGTCTTTAGTCATGTCAATGTCAAAATCGTGATACACTAACTGCTTCCAAAGGGTTGTCAATCCCCTTAACATAGCACATTGAAGTTTCTTTTTGGGCTCGTGTATATGTCACTACCTTACTCATACGTCCAGTCAGATGAAACACTTGTCTCATCAAATGACAGTACACAAAGGCTCTCAAAATTTCAATTTTTTTTCAGTTTTTTGGCTCAAAAGTTGAATCACTGGCAATAGCATACCAGGTTCAATATGTAGTTTAGACTCACGGCGGTTAAGTGTACTAACAGATGGGAGAGGATGATTTTATTTTTTTTTGTCTTAGATATTTGTATGTTTTTAGACCAAGATATCAATATCACCATCCTTTCGTATTTGTTTTCCACCTAACATTGCATCAATTTGTTTATCTGTAAAAAATTTCCCTAGTCTGGTCTGCGTATCAAACGCCCCTTTGGTATGAAGTTTTAATCTGACCTAATATTTTTTCCTCTTTTTCCCAGTTTTCTTTTATCATTAAGCAGAGCAGTATTTTCTAGTGTTTACCTGTCTACCAGTTGCTGAAGTTTTCTATTGACCTCTATTAAGCGGACAGTAGATTTAGTAAGGTTACCAGTACCACTGACAGTCTGTGAAGGCTTGCAGAAATTTGATATAGACAAAGGCTTTGAAACAGACGACATCTTTCTAGGAGGTTGATTTTCTTTCAACACTGATGGTATCTTCCGTACGCATGCTGCATTACCTGAAAATTTAAGGAAAGAGTTATTAATCTCATTTAAAATTTAAAATTATTGATTAATATTTTTTTATCAATGATGGTAACACTTATATCTCCTGGGAATTCCCATTCCTGTATAATTGTGCTCACCAGTTGAGGAAATTCTGCATATTAGAAACACTAGAGAGATTCTTTAAGGTACGAATGGAAAAGACTGAGTAAATGCGTTATTTCATTTAATACAATTGTGATTTGTTGATCGAATATAATTCAACAATGAAAACATTGTGTTCTTTTCTTTCTGATTTCATCTGAAACTGCATTGGAGTTTCAAGCGTTGTAAATTGTGTATGCTTCCATTATCGCTGATTTTATGTCTTAAAGTTAATATAAGAAGACATCAAGAAAGGATGGCAGCCGCCATTTTGATTCGGTTCCATACAGTATCTTTGGTGGCGCAGTGATGCGCCCTACTTGACGTTATGGGAATCACGTGGTTCTGATTGGCGGGAACTGGGCGATGCTTCTCGCAAGACAGGCAGCCTCATTCGAGCTCAGTCAGACGAAGTGTCAACATCAGCATAATTGCTTTGTAGTCGATCACTTGATACATCGAAGAAAACTTTGTTTATTGTGTTGCAAGATGCAGTTTGAAGGGTAAGGCTGATTTAATAACAATTGTGTCATACATATTTTCTGTGAATTTTACTTTTTCGTGTTCAGAGATCTTGCGAACTAGGTGCGTTACTTCGGTATTATTTATAAGTAACCTCACGAGAAGTTACTACCGAGTTTTCTTTTTTTTGGAGGTTAGGTGATAATATCGCTTTTATAGCAAGTTCCAAAAAGCGATGTATATTGAAGAGTAATTCTAATGAAAGGTGTACCACAGGGCAGTGTTCTGGGCCCTATCTTGTTCAACATATACACTATTGAGCTATCACACATCTTGAAAAAACAAAAAGTGGGCTTTAAACTATATGCAGATGATACTCTGTTCTAACTTTCAATTTCAACAACACAAGATACAATAGAAGAAAATTGATGAGATAATGACTGAAATAAAAACATGGGTGCAGAGGAAAAAGCTTTAATTAAATGATGATAAAACAGAATGTATATTTTTTGGCACAAAGGTGGCTTTGAAGAATTACCAGTTAATTCAAAGTATAAAAATTGGTGACGCTGATGTTGGGATTGTGCCTGTTGTGAAAAATTTGGGTGTACTAGTAGATTGTAATTTTACCATGAGGGACCAAATAGTGAACACAGTGAAAGTGTGTAACTATCACCTGAGAAACAGCATTTATTAGAAAATATTTAACAAAGGGCAGTACAAAAATTTTAGTGATGAGTCACGTAATATCAAGGCTTGATTATTGCAATTCTCTGTACTATGAATTGCCCAATACACTACTAAGAAAGCTTCAAAATGTGCAAAACCGGGCGGCCAGACTGATGAAAGGCATTAAACTACGGGAGAGAATAACTCCTGCATTGATCAATCTACATTGGTTACCTGTTAAGGCTAGAATTTAATTTAAAATTTGCTTGTTGACTCACAAAGCACTTACAAGTGATAAGCCTAAATATCTTCGTGATTGGTTGGTCTCCTACCCTCAAGCTACCAGCGCTGCTGTAAGAGTTAGACATGCCAATGACCCACATAGACTATTCGAAATTAGAGTGAATCCTGCAATAGGAGGAAGAACGTTTAGTTATGCTGCACCGAGACTCTTCAATGACCTTCCACTTGATGTCAAAAATAGTAAAAATGTGGCAGCTTTCAAGAAAAACCTGAAGACTATCTTTTTAGAAAGTGTTATAATAGTGACCTGAAAACTATTAAGCCTGGATACAAATGCTAGCGAAATAACTGATAAGATACAGAGCAAAATATTAACTGGAAAGAAATTATTTTCACACACCAAGGCCCGCCTGAACAAACTTTTAGTGTGATGGAGGGCGAGAAATAAACCCGTAAAAGTAAGGATAGAGAACAAAGAGAGAGGGCAGCATATTTTCTGCTTTTCCCTTTTGGTACAGTAGTTAAATACAGGCTTATTCGGTCCTTGATCTCGCCTGTTTTGGATGATTTGGATATTTTTGGATGATTCGGATCATTTGATTGGCTGTTTTGGACCTTCGTTTTGGATGAACTATTTTATAAATCTTAATAAGTAAATGAGATTTTTTACCCAATATATCTAAATACCTTGCATGAAATTTCTCCAAGCTGTTACCTGGTATGAAAAGCCGAGATGACCCTGGGAGGCTTGACAAGTATATTTAGTGTGGGCCCCAATTTTATTCCTTTAGCCAACTTGAGTTCCCTTGCTAGTTTGTTTTTGGATTTTCTTTTTACTTTTTACCCAAATTCCATTTGCATTTTCAACTAGCGTTTTTTAAACGACAGTAAGTGTGCAATAAAGATTTAGTTTCCAACTGAATTTTCAATAAAAGTTAGAATATAAACGTGGAAGGAAAACTCTTGCTGGATAGAGATATAAAACGAAAATTTACAGTTACTTTTCGTAGCTGCAAATTTTCGTTTTATATCTCCATCCATGCGCTATACATTACTTTGCTATAAATCCACGGATCTCTAAATATACATAAAATGGTGTTGAACATCTAATTAATACGGAGCGTAATGTATGTCCATGAATGAGTTTTTTTTTCAGTCGTAATTTCAAATGTTACACCCGGTGTGTCCCAATCAATATTATCCTTACGTATTTACTTATATTCCTACACTCATTTCACATATACTGTATACATGCGCAAACATACATACACATACATATACACACATATATATATACACATACATATACACATATATATATATACACATACATATACACATATATATATATACACATACATATATACACATATATATATATACACATACATATATACACATATATATATATATATATATATATATATATATATATATATATATACACATACATATATATATACACATATACATACATATATGTATATATATACATATATATATACATACATATATACACATACATACACATACACATACACATACACATAATATACACATACATACACATACACATACACATATCTATACTATATATATATATATATATATATATATATATATATATATATATATATATATATATATATATATATATATATATATATTTGTGTGTGTGTGTATGTTTGCGCATGTATACAGTATATATAAAATGAGTGTAGGAATATAAGTAAATACGTAAGAGTAATATTGATTGGGACATACCGGGTGTAACATTTTGAAGTTACGACTGAAAAAAAAAATTTCAAAAGAGAAACCAACTCTAGAACACCGCCTAACCTGGTGTTTCTTCAAACCCAAATAGCAATCTTTCAACCGTTGCGTGGTGCAACAGAAACTTTGGGTTCTTGAATTGAGGAAGAAACCAAACAGGGCAGTCGCCATTGTGAAAGTGTGGCTATAGGCAATATTTATACTCGAAAGTAACCTCATTTGGCTGGTTCAAATTTTTTGAATTATTCGTTCGTCACTTCACTTGATCCGCTGTATAATTCTTTAGTATTTGCATGAGAGTTGGGCAGCAACGACTTGGTTGTGGAGCGTACTGTGGCGCATTAACTTCCCCAAGAGTAGATGTGCCCCAACCCTTACTGGGTGGACGGATTTGGTGTCGATGGACCTGCTACCAACGAGCCATGTCTTGTGTAGCTTTTTGTCCAATCCTCTCTCCCCTTAGTTATTTAACTTCTTTCTTCGGTTTTGGGAGACTGTCATTCTATAATTTTTGGCTATGATATCTTGCTGGCCCGGCTCTTCCTTTGTAGCACCTACTAACTATATCCTTTATCTATTCATTCAGTCATTCAGTTTGATTTTGGAGTTTTTGCCGATTGAGTGTTTTGTTTCATGCCTCCCTTTTCAGTCTGTCATTTGCCCAATGCTTTCAGGAACTTTGCATTTTCTGTCTCTACAGTAAATGCAGTGACAGTACATTTGCTGAAGATTCTGCTTCCAGTCGCCTCCACAAACAATGTCAAATGTGTAAATACTCTCATCTAGATCCATATATCTTCCATATGTGACAGGTTGGCCAGGGCACCAGCCACCCGTTGAGATACTACCGCTAGAGAGTTACTGGTTCCTTTAACTGGCCAGACGGTACTACCATGGATCCCTTTCTCTGGTTACGGCACATTTTGTTTGTGCCTACACATATACTGAATAGTGTGGACTATTCTTACCACATTCTCCTCTGTCCTAATACATCTGACAACACAGATTATCAAACAATACTTCGCTCAAGGGTTTAACTACTGCAATGTGATAGTTCAGTGGTTACTTTCTTCTTGGTAAGGGTAGAAGAGATTCTTTAGCCATGGTAAGCAGCGGTACTAGAAGTTTTTATAGTTTATATGTGAAAAATCTACTGCAATTTGATGACGTTGCTGTTCTTGAAATATTTCATTTTGATTGTTTATTCTTCTCTTTGTTTATTTCCTAGTTTTCTTTTCTCTGGGCATTTTCCATTTTTGTAGGAGCCCTTGGGACTTACGACATCTTGCTTGTTTAACAACTAGGGTTATAGCCTAGCTTATAATAGGAATATATGAAACTGACATTAATGTAAACGAGCATTTCGGCTTTAGAGATCATTTTATCGGAATAGTCTATCGTCTATCTTTCGATAGATGATATTGTGATTTTGCAGGCATACCAGTGTCATAGTGGAAAGCTCAAAGGCATTGTTTGAGGTTATGCGCTATATATGTTTCCACCAAGTGTACTCAGACTGCATTTGTTCTTGATCCTTTTTTGGCAGAGACTCAAAGCCCTGTTCAGCTTGTCCATTTCCTCGCAAACTTTTTGTTTTGAAATTATTATTCATCTAAAAGCGTGTTGTAGACACGAATATCTGCAGGCATCTTATTATCAATGAAAGCATTGCATAAACATGAGGTTTGATCCATGAAAAACGGGACAATAATTAACTAGTGAGGAAACTTCCAAATGCGTTTGTATGTTTCCTAATATAGAATTAAATGTATTGTTTTTAGTACATAACTTACCAATTGTTAGGAAGAAATTAGATTATTCATTCAATCCTGAGTAAACATTTGTATACAATATTATGATAATAAATATTTTAACTAATTTTCCTCTTTATTTTTCAGATCTGATTCCAATGTTTCGAAACGTCGCCGATGTACAGAATCAACGGAAAAATCAGGTTCTATTGTGAGTACACAGCATACACCCTTCGTTTTTTAGTACTGCTTCCCATCTTTTAACAGAAGTCTAGTTTATGTAAAATTTAATAACACATTTTGTATCTTATTCAGTTTTTATTTGTTCTGCAGTGCAATTTTGAATTTCCCAATGAATTTCTTACTGTTATACATGACAACCAGTTCATTCAAGAGTCTTCTTCCCATTGCAGTCCAGCGAGTGTCAAGAGCCGCAGAGGAAGAGGCAACGACTCAACGTTGGGCGTCGTTCCCTTCCCTTGGCTCCTTCACCTCCTACTGGTTTGCTACAAGAAGCATTTGAAGCCTTAGATATGTTTCTGAAGAAATTCCCTTCTGCTATTGGAGATCTTGAGGCATATCTAAGGCAGCAACAATATCATCAGCCACTACATCACCTGCCACTACATCAGCAGCCACTACATCAGCAGCCTCTACACCAGCAGCCGTTACACCAGCAGCCGTTACACCAGCAGCCTCTACACCAGCAGCCACAACACCAGCAGCCACTACACCAGCAGCCACTACACCAGCAGCCTCAACACCACCAGCCACTACACCACCAGCCACTACACCACCAGCCACATCATCACCAGCCACTACATCACCAGCCTCTACACCACCAGCCACATCATCACCAGCCTCTACACCACCAGCCACATCATCACCAGCCTCTACACCAGCAGCCACATCATCACCAGCCTCTACACCAGCAGCCACATCATCACCAGCCTCTACACCAGCAGCCACATCATCACCAGCTTCTACACCAGCAGTCGCAACATTACCAGCCTCTACACCAGCAGCTGCACCACCACCAGCCTCTACACCTGCAACACCACCAGCCTCTACACCTGCAACACCACCAGCCACAACACCACCAGCCACACCACCACCAGCCAGAACCATATGCAGTATATCTACAACACGCACAACAACAAACTTGTTGGAATGAATTTGTGAATTTTCAATAAAAATTTTTACCTGGAACATTTTTTTAACTATATATTAAACATCTTTCTTTGAATGTAAAATAAATAAAAGTACTTCGGCATATCTACGAAGAAAATGTCCAGATATTTTGATACAAAGAGACCTAACATTAACACTATTTTGATTGTCATAGTCTTTTTTTTTTTTTTTTCAGTTTTCTCCTTTTTAGATGTCGATAAGAGGTATGGAGTCAGGGCGGTTTGGCTCAAACCTTTTTTTTATCTCAAATAAAATAAAGATTTTTTTTTTCATCAAATCGAAGATGCAATAAAGAGGGTGTGATTTTCTGATTCGATGAAGGTCCTGAAACCATAATTTGATTATGAGAGTCATTGATTCCTTTTAATCCGCTTCATAGAGATTTAATAAAACTATACAGCATTTTGTAGTTGGTCTGTCAGTTTTGACTACAGACTTATGTGGAAGGAAGCTATAACCTGGATGATCTTCTAAAAACCAATTTAAATTATAAATGCTCTCAATAACACCGCTTTCCTCTTTGTTGTTTGAACGCTTCATCTATCAAATTCAAGAATGTTATTTTTGTATTTGTCATTTGATTTTGAAATTGCTTCAGCTAAACTGCAGTTTTTTACAGAGATGAGAAAGACCGTTCTAAAGTAGTCCTAACGGCATCTCGAGCCTACCATCCCCGTCTCTGCCTATGTTATTAAGTGCAAACCTTACCATGGCCTTTTCATATTTTTCTGTATCGTAATATGAGAATTTAAAACTATCTAAAATTTCATTAGTAGCCCTTTGTAATTCTAATACTGTCTTTATCATTCAAGACAAAGATTTTTCTAGTAAGTGAATTTCATCCGTCATCATTACCCAAAGTATCTTCACTAGTAACAAACAAGCCACATGAAAAATAATCCATGTTCATATCCTCAGTACTAATGACCGAATAATGAAAATTAAGTTTCAGAAATAAAAGTAAAAAATCTATAAATCATCTATGAACTCGTCTACCTTGCCCACAAGCATAATGCCAAAAGAAGTCTGAGAATATACACTCACAATCTTTCCTAAAACTCACCATAGACTAAAGGTGGTCCCACACACGGTCGAACAGTCTCTCTCTCGAACAAACAGTGTTACCATGTCTAAATTAAAAGAGAATGACGTCATAAGTGTTGAAATTAGGAAATTGATATGGTAACAAGCAATGGTACCAGATGAAGTTTACTACCAGGATGTCTACTCCTTTTACCAGACAAAGACCGGAAGAAATGTCCAAAGCTGATGTCCGCTGGCATCTCTGTTATCTATGTCCTGTTATAATCTGTACTCGAGAATCAAGCAGTAGATGTCAGCTTCAAGTACGAAGCATCATAACCATAGTACACCATAAAATAGAAGCACAATCCAATAAATAAGATTATTCCTTATGGTTATTCCTGATCTTTTGAGAACAATGGAATGGTACATGGAAGGACTAGTTGCAAAGACTGAGGGAATACAGAAGCCATTTATCCATTGTAAAGGAAACTCAAATTGATTATGACTTAGACTTTAAATTCTATATACTGATGGGCCCAAACGCTTTATAAATTTTATCGGGGACCTTAAAACCTTTTATAACTAAGCAGGATACATGTACGAGAGGAAGCATTTTTCAAGAGCACGTCTGGAGGCATTATATAATCACATATGACTAATTGAAATTAACCTTTCAGTGAACTGAGGATGTTGATTGTTATTAACGTGCAATGTGTAGCATATATCATTCCAAGAAATAACTGAGACTGGTCATGCTTCGGATTATGTGTTATTAAAATTGTTTCAGTGATAAAGATAAAATGTTCAAAATTTGTTTCCACTGTTCTAGTAGAAAGAGAGAGAGAATTGTGTATTTTCCTCATGATCAAACACTTCTTCGGGTAAATGAGACTTCGGTGTCTACTGTATATCTGAAATAGATTCTGTTGAGCTATACTCGTATATCTTAATGCCATAATTTGGTTGTGCAAATGTCTAATGCACCACCCTCCATCTTTTTTATTTCTCCAATTTGCGTAGCTTTTCCTTGTAATGATGGCCCATTATGGGTTCCATGTTCTTTTCGACTTTTAAACCAGTTACACATTCCACTTCTCTGAAGTTCTGACGTTATTCTACTTATTGCTGCTACACGTTTATTTCTGTCATTGTAAACATTTACTTTGATAGTTTATAAGCATGGCCTCTGCCAGTACTGTTCGATTAGCAACTGAGCCTTTCTTCTATCTCAAAGTCAGCTTTCTTCCGTAACTGGATTACAAATAGTCATGTTTATAGGGAAGGCGATACCTAATCTTCTAAATGTTAAAGTTGATCCGGTAAACAAGTAGAACTCCGTCCATAGTGCCACTTCGCCTCCGGAGAGTGTCTGAAGCTCAGACTCTACGAGCAAAGTCACTGTTCGGCACACCCCTAGGTGCTCGTTATTGACGTCATTAACGCTTCTTTCATAATGGTAACTGGTAACAATTCTGTTCGACCGTGTGGACGTACCTTAAGATGCAATATCTGGACCCTATTCTTGGTATATAATTAATATTATTGAATTCATCTCCTCCATCGAGTAAAAGCTCATCAGTTAGCGAGTATCCACGTTTGATTTCTTTCAACCCAGGTAAATCTAACTTTGTTTATATCAGATAAATGTTTGTAGAAGGTGCACAGATGGCTTCTATAATATACTCAGAATTTCCAAACTTTACTTCAACTTCGACAACCTTTGTATCATATTGTTTAGATGCGTTAAACCTATTTAGCTATACATCTTCCAAAACTCTTAGGTTTTGACTTTCCACTACTTCGTCTGTAATGAAGATTGCTTGGCTACCTCAGTCTTTCAATCCACGAACCTGAAAACCATTGTGTAATGCACAAGTAAACTTCTGTTCTTATGTGACTCGACAGCGCATTCGTTATCACAGTCTTGCTACTCGTTATATGACTTTTTGACTTTTCATTACAGATTTCACCCGAAACTATCTTACATGCACTTGGGTTGTCTTTTGGCCTTTCGCCCTTCAAAGGTTTCTTTGACAGAAAATCCCCAGTCCTCACTTCACTCCGCATTCTCTACAGGTATAGACATAATAAAACATTAAATTGCATTAAACCACATCGTGCCAGTTGACCCTAGATAATACCAAAGGAAGGGAGAGAAGGAAAGAAATGGAGAGAAAGGAAGTCCTTGACAAACATCATAAACATGTTTACTTGAAACAGACTACCAACGCTCGTGTCTATGGAGACACCTAATTGACGCTATTGTTTGCAATGTTTGAACTTATAGCCACAGTTTTTTGTTTGGTTACATAACCGCAGTGCTTCACTTCACTTTAACCTATTCGGAAATAAGGGAGCTTTTAAAGCTATTTAAAAATAAATTGATCAAAGGACAAAATCATTGCAGCTTCCTCTGTATCAAACAAAATACATCAAATATGGAAAAGCATTTGTGACAACTTCTGATATCAAAACTAAAACTTCACAGTATTGGTGATTTTTCTTTGTTTTTTTATGCTGTTCACCAAAGAAATCATCTTCTTTGCCGTATATAATAAAGCTTTTTGTTAAGTAAACACTCACAAAATTTAACAATAAAGCTTCCCTCGATAATATCAAAAGTCAAGATGGAGAGGACTTCCACTCTGGAATATTCAATTTAAGTAAAGAATTTCTACCTCCACTTTATTAATAACCTTTGGTATGAAACTAAATGGAGATATTAACCTTTTTTTTTCCTTTGCCAAACCTCAAATTAAAGCATCAATTGCCTCTGTACCTGGACACCAATATTCGAGATTAAAAACCTCTCGACTTATTTTTAAAAGTAGCAAAACAGTCTGAAGAATGAAAAACTCTCGCATGTCCATAACTGAAAAATGTAAGCAGGAATTGACCATTCATCCATGTTAGTTGAAAACCCTTTTTAGAAAAAAATCTGCTCGTTTGTACTCTTTTTGGGCTAACATACATTGATGACCTGCACAGTGTATTCAGTACAAGTTTAAAATCTTTGGTTTTCTATGATTTCTAAATCTGGCTTTTTGCTACCTACTTGCATTAAAATCGAAAAATTTTTGTTATTGGAATTCTGTCGACAGCCTCCGGCTTCCTTCATGTTTAATTTTGAAGATTCATTTACTGTCGAGTTTCCAACCATACTTTTCATGATAAAAAATGGTCACTGTATTCATCGCCAAACACTTCAAAATGACTCCCAAAACCTACTACTGAGGTGTCACAACACAGCAATAAATCTCCCTACACCAGAGGTGTCACAATATAATGATAAATTAAATCTGAGGCGTCAAAATATAGCGGTAAATTTCCTATGTGTGAAGCTTCGCAATATAGCGGTAAATTTCCTGTCTGAGACGTCACAATATAGCGGTAAATTTCCTATGTCTGAGACGTCACAATGTAGCGGTAAATTTCCTATGTCTGAGGCATCGCAATACAGCGATAACTTTGCCTACATTTGAGGCTTCGCAATATTGCCTACATCTTTGGCGTCACAATATAGTAATAAAGTGCCTATATCTGAGGCATCACAATATAGTAACAAAGTTCCTATATCTGAGGCATCACAATATAGTAATAAAGTGCCTATATCTGAGGCGTCATAATATAGTGATAAATTGCCTACATCTGATGCATAACAATATAGTGATAAACTGCCTACATCTGATGCGTCACAATATAGTAATAAACTACCTACATCTGATGCGTCACAATATTGTGATAAATTGTCTACATCTGATGCGTCACAATATACTGATAAATTTGCCTACATCTGAGGCTTCACAATATAGTGATAAATTGCCTACATCCGAGGCGTCACAATATAGTGATAAATTGCCTACATCTGATGCATCACAATATAGTGATAAATTGCCTACATCTGATGCATAACAATATAGTGATAAACTGCCTACATCTGATGCGTCACAATATAGTAATAAACTACCTACATCTGATGCGTCACAATATTGTGATAAATTGTCTACATCTGATGCGTCACAATATAGTGATAAATTTGCCTACATCTGAGGCTTCACAATATAGTGATAAATTGCCTACATCTGAGGCGTCACAATATAGTGATAAACTGCCTATATCTGAGGCGTCACAATATAGTGATACGAACTAGAAAGGTGAAAGAATTCGGTAAACCTAACGTATCTATGTAGTTCAAGACTAGAACTCTGGGATAAGAGATCAACCCACAGAGGTTTAAGTAACTCAAAAAATGTGTGTCTTTTCACTTCTGATCCAATAAGTTCGTTCGTTTTAGATTGCCCTACCTTATGCAAGACACGGGCTCTTGCCTTGGCAATCCATAATCTGATCCAAGAAAGTAGTTTGCTAGAATGGCTGTTTGCCATTTAGAACTCGTTCTGCGTATACAGGTGATTGACCTCGTAAATCTGAGTTTGTAATTTCTCCCGTTCTTACAGCTTTGTAGTTCGTGTGATGACAACTCTTCAGTAATTTCCAAGAATTCTTTTAAAAAGTGTCATTTTCTGCTTTCAAATGACGTGTAGCTTTGATGTATTTTGTGCTTAACATAACCTCACGATAATTTACAACTGTCTTCTGTTTTCATTTGAGTGAAGTCAGTTGCCGAATAATTTTGAAGTTTAGATGACATATTCATGAAGCTACTTACAAGCAAGGCCAATAGAATTTTACAGGTCAACCCATGCGCAGCTTTCGCTCGGATAGCCGTCATTAATGTGACGTCACTAGGTTCAACAACTGAGACACGTGTCCTCTCTCTCTTGCTTTCTTTCTCTCCTCTGTGTCTCTGACTGCTTATCCATGATCTCATTTAATTATACTGTTATTATTATTATTATTATATTATTATTATTATCATCATCATCATCATTATCATACTTTTGATAATTATAAAATAGATAATAAAGATAATAACAGCAACCAACAACAATAATAATAATAATAATATTGCTATGATTATCATTATTCTTTTACTCTTGATACTATTATTACTATTATTATAATTACACTCCTTATATTACAATTAAATTGTTTTTATTATTATGGTTATCATTATTATTATTAATTATTACCGTTATCATATGTGATGGAGGCGATTCATATTTATACAATGGTGACATCTCAATAATCATATCTGGAAATTTAAGAAAAAAATATGTTAAGGTGCAAAATTGACCAGACGACAAATATTTGTGATCTAATTTATTTCATAATATTGCATATTACACACAACTGTACTTTACATGCTTTAATCTATTAAAGCTTATTTCTACAATTGATTTTCTTTTTTACACTTAACAAAATTTATAATTATTATTTTTTTTACTAGTTTGGTTTTTACTTATGCACTTGTGCTTTATTATTTTCTTCTTCTATGTGTACATTTTCTCTGCACTGGAAAATTCTTTGTTATTAATTTTGAAATTTTTTTCTGATATTTTTCTTTTCTGATATTTTTCTGCTCAGATTTCTCATTCTGAAGAATATTCTGCACTTTATGAAATATGCAATGACATCGTCAGGTAAAGAAACCAAATTTACTATGCACTTTGTCATTTTTTTTAGAGCATTTTTTTTCACCTTTTAGTGGGGTCTCCCCATGGTAACAGTTAAACAATATTTCCATGGTCTGTAACTGTTTAAAAAATCCTGGTTTGGGTTTTTTTAGTTTCCCTTCACTCCTGCTTATGGCTGAAAGCCAAGTGTTATCATCCTTTGTAACACTGGATCCTAAGAATTCATATTGAAGGAATTTTTTTACCAAGAAACCGTCAACATACCTGAGTGCCTCGGTTTCCATGGCCTCCTCAAAAGTCATACCTTTTACATCAAATGAAGGAGGTTCATCACATTGTAGCTCATCATCATCAGCTGCAAAAATCATTACAGATAAGCAAAGTTCTTCCTCTAAATTTTCTGTGTTAATGCTAGGAGCAGTGGTATCTATTTTAGGAAGTGCTACATCTGAAATATTGGTATCATTGCATTCTTGTTCAGTGTTATACCGAGATCCTATCAGGGCAATTTCCTTTCCAAGAAGAAATTTCTTTATTCTGTACTTTATTTGCACAGGGGATGGGTGGTCACAATTTCCATTCATTTGTCTAAGGCAGCAGAAAAAATGCTCTAAACAATCTTGGTTCAATCTGTAAGTCAGCAAGTAGGTTACATTATATTTCTCATTTAACATTCGGTACAGCTTAGAGAGGGATTTTGAAGAAAGTATTAGCCCTTTCTGAAATTGATATAAGAAATTCTTCCCACAAACTCATTTCTTTTGCAGTCTCAATCATTTGTTCCAAAACCTGATTTTGTGTTGCCAAATTTGCCCCATAGGAATTTCTTGAAGATTTATTTGAATCTGTGAATACCCTTGAATTAAAAAATCAACCACATATCTGCTAGAAATATGAATTGACTAGTGGTATCCCAATCCTTACTCTTTAATAGTCCTTGCACACCAAAAAACTGTATAGATTTGGCTGTTGTTTCAGATAACGGCTGTGCAGCAAGACGAACATTCATTCTTCTAGGGCCTTCTACATCAATACGATTATCATTTAACTTGAATGATGTCCAAGTCTTTCCTACTTCTCTTCATTATCTCTCGTAAGCTTGAATTTGTCACATATTTGCATCCTTTGCTTCTGTTGGGGGTGTTCCTGCGAGGTTGGGAAGGAAACACAATCTTGAAGTTAACATAAGTTCTATTGAGAAGGTGCAATACTAGAGTTAAATACAACAGGCAGGAAATACGTCTGCCTTGGGTGACTAACAATAATACAAGGCTGCTGTGTGATGCCCCTAGGCTGGGAAGTACATTGTTGCCATGTCTTCGGGGCAGTGCCATACTTAATGTATGCATAATAACAAGGTAATATAAGCATATACACATAAGAGTACAAAGGGGGTGTATTTATTTACAAGAGACATTTAATAAATGAGACATGATAAATGAGACAATACAATACATCAGGTGTGAAAATACGTTAACGTCAGCTAATGTAATGGACTCACATTTTATATATCTACAGCTTCCATCTAATTTTAAACCTGAATCTAACAGATTATTTCTGATTAGTTTGATTAGATGAGGTGCATCTGCAAATGCAAAAATGTCCCTGTCATTAGATACTGGATTTGTAAAGCTTGGGTTTTCAATGTTTACACCAAGTGTTTTCAACAGCTTAGGATTTGTCGATCCCATGTCAGACACCATAGCAACTACAATCAATCCAGCCTGTTCCACTTTAATAATGATGTTATTCAATATGTCTTTAGTCATGTCAATGTCAAAATCGTGATACACTAACTGCTTCCAAAGGGTTGTCAATCCCCTTAACATAGCACATTGAAGTTTCTTTTTGGGCTCGTGTATATGTCACTACCTTACTCATACGTCCAGTCAGATGAAACACTTGTCTCATCAAATGACAGTACACAAAGGCTCTCAAAATTTCACATTTTTTTTCAGTTTTTTGGCTCAAAAGTTGAATCACTGGCAATAGCATACCAGATTCAATATTTAGTTTAGACTCACGGCGGTTAAGTGTACTAACAGATGGGAGAGGATGATTTTATTTTTTTTTGTCTTAGATATTTGTATGTTTTTAGACCAAGATATCAATATCACCATCCTTTCGTATTTGTTTTCCACCTAACATTGCATCAATTTGTTTATCTGTAAAAAATTTCCCTAGTCTGGTCTGCGTATCAAACGCCCCTTTGGTATGAAGTTTTAATCTGACCTAATATTTTTTCCTCTTTTTCCCAGTTTTCTTTTATCATTAAGCAGAGCAGTATTTTCTAGTGTTAACCTATCTACCAGTTGCTGAAGTTTTCTATTGACCTCTATTAAGCGGACAGTAGATTTAGTAAGGTTACCAGTACCACTGACAGTCTGAAGGCTTGCAGAAATTTGCAATAGACAAAGGCTTTGAAACAGACGACATCTTGCTAGGTAGATTTTCTTTCAACACTGATGGTATCTTCCCTACGCATGCTGCATTACCTGAAAATTTAAGTTAAGAGTTATTAATCTCATTTAAAATTTAAAATTATTGATTAATATTTTTTTATCAATGATGGTAACACTTATATCTCCTGGGAATTCCCATTCCTGCATAATTGTGCTCACCAGTTGAGGAAATTCTGCATATTAGAAACACTAGAGAGATTCTTTAAGGTACGAATGGAAAAGACTGAGTAAATGCGTTATTTCATTTAATACAATTGTGATTTTTTGATCGAATATAATTCAACAATGAAAACATTGTGTTCTTTTCTTTCTGATTTCATCTGAAACTGCATTGGAGTTTCAAGCATTGTAAATTGTGTATGCTTCCATTATCGCTGATTTTATGTCTTAAAGTTAATATAAGAAGACATCAAGAAAGGATGGCAGCCGCCATTTTGATTCGGTTCCATACAGTATCTTTGTATCTTTGGTGGCGCAGTGGTGCGCCCTACTTGACGTTATGGGAATCACGTGGTTCTGATTGGCGGGAACTTGGATATGGTTATCGCAAGACAGGCAGCCTCATTCGAGCTCAGTCAGACGAAGTGTCAACATCAGCATAATTGCTTTGTAGTCGATCACTTGATACATCGAAGAAAACTTTGTTTATTGTGTTGCAAGATGGAGTTTGGAGGGTAAGGCTGATTTGATAACAATTGTGTCATACATATTTTCTGTGAATTTTACTTTTTCGTGTTCAGAGATCTTGCGAACTAGGTGCGTTACTTCGGTATTATTTATAAGTAACCTCACGAGAAGTTACTACCGAGTTTTCTTTTTTTTGGAGGTTAGATGATAATATTGCTTTTATAGCAAGTTCCAAAAAGCGATGTATATTGAAGAGTAATTCTTATGAAAGGTGTACCACAGGGCAGTGTTCTGGGCCCTATCTTGTTCAACATATACACTATTGAGCTATCACACATCTTGAAAAAACAAAAAGTGTGCTTTAAACTATATGCAGATGATACTCTGTTCTAACTTTCAATTTCAACAACACAAGATACAATAGAAGAAAATTGATGAGATAATGACTGAAATAAAAACATGGGTGCAGAGGAAAAAGCTTGAATTAAATGATGATAAAACAGAATGTATATTTTTTGGCACAAAGGTGGCTTTGAAGAATTACCAGTTAATTCAAAGTATAAAAATTGGTGACGCTGATGTTGGGATTGTGCCTGTTGTGAAAAATTTGGGTGTACTAGTAGATTGTAATTTGACAATGAGGGACCAAATAGTGAACACAGTGAAAGTGTGTAACTATCACCTGAGAAACATAGCATTTATTAGAAAATATTTAACAAAGGGCAGTACAAAAATTTTAGTGATGAGTCACGTAATATCAAGGCTTGATTATTGCAATTCTCTGTACTATGAATTGCCCAATACACTACTAAGAAAGCTTCAAAATGTGCAAAACCGGGCGGCCAGACTGATGAAAGGCATTAAACTACGGGAGAGAATAACTCCTGCA
>NC_090748.1:12181730-12239230 GCF_036898095.1 Palaemon carinicauda | reverse complement strand
ATAACTTGCCAATTGTTAGGAAGAAATTAGATTCATACAATCCTGATTAAACATATGTATAAAGTATTATGATAATAAACATTTTAACTAATTATCCTCTTTATTTTTCAGATCTGATTCCAATGTTTCCAAACGTCGCCGATGTAGAGAATCAACCGAAAAATCAGGTTCTATTTTAAGTACACAGGATACACTCTTCATATTCTAGTATTGCTTCTCATCTTTTAACAGAAGTTTAGTTTATGTAAAATTTAATAACTTGTCATTTTGTATCTCATTCAGTTTTTATTTGTTCTGCAGTGCAATTTTTGAATTTCTTACTGTTATACATGACAACCAGTTCATTCACTAGTTTTCTCCTTCCTATTGCAGTCCAGCGAGTGTCAAGAGCCGCAGAGGAAGAGGCAACGACTCTACGTTGGGCGTCGTTCCCTTCCCTTGGCTCCTTCGCCTTCACCTCCTACTGGTTTGCTTCAAGAAGCATTTGAAGCCTTAGATATGTTTATGAAGAAATTTCCTTCTGCTATTGGAGATCTTGAGGCATATCTAAGGCAGCAACAATATCAGTGTCAACAGCCGCTACATCACCAGCCTGTACACCAGCAGTATCAACATCACCAGCAGCCGCAAAATCACCAGCCTATACACCAGCAGCCGCTACATCACCAGCCTATACACCAGCAGCCGCTACATCACCAGCCTATACACCAGCAGCCGCTACATCACCAGCCTATACACCAGCAGCCGCTACATCACCAGCCTCCACACCAGCTGTCTCAACACCACCAGCCTCCACACCAGCAGTCTCAACACCACCAGCCTCCACACCAGCAGTCTCAACACCACCAGCCTCCACACCAGCAGTCTCAACACCACCAGCCTCCACACCAGCAGTCTCAACACCACCAGCCTCCACACCAGCAGTCTCAACACCACCAGCCTCCACACCAGCAGTCTCAACACCACCAGCCTCCACACCAGCAGTCTCAACACCACCAGCCTCCACACCAGCAGTCTCAACACCACCAGCCTCCACACCAGCAGTCTCAACACCACCAGCCTCCACACCAGCAGTCTCAACACCACCAGCCTCCACACCAGCAGTCTCAACACCACCAGCCTCCACACCAGCAGTCTCAACACCACCAACCTCCACACCAGCAGTCTCAACACCACCAGCCTCCACACCAGCAGTCTCAACACCACCAGCCTCCACACCAGCAGTCTCCACACCAGCAGTCTCAACACCACCAGCCTCCACACCAGCAGTCTCAACACCACCAGCCTCCACACCAGCAGTCTCAACACCACCAGCCTCCACACCAGCAGTCTCAACACCACCAGCCTCCACACCAGCATTAGCAGCATCACCAGCCTCCACACCAGCATTAGCAGCATCACCAGCCTCCACACCAGCATTAGCAGCATCACCAGCCTCCACACCAGCATTAGCAGCATCACCAGCCTCCACACCAGCATTAGCAGCATCACCAGCCTCCACACCAGCATTAGCAGCATCACCAGCCTCCACACCAGCATTAGCAGCATCACCAGCCTCCACACCAGCATTAGCAGCATCACCAGCCTCCACACCAGCAGTCTCAACATCACCAGCCTCCACACCAGCAGTCTCAACATCACCAGCCTCCACACCAGCAGTCTCAACATCACCAGCCTCTACACCAGCAGTCTCAACATCACCAGCCTCTACACCAGCAGTCTCAACACCAGCAATCTCAACATCACCAGCCTCTACACCAGCAGTCTCATCATCACCAGCCTCTACACCAGCAGTCTCATCATCACCAGCCTCTACACCAGCAGTCTCATCATCACCAGCCTCTACACCAGCAGTCTCATCATCACCAGCCTCTACACCAGCAGTCTCATCATCACCAGCCTCTACACCAGCAGTCTCATCATCACCAGCCTCTACACCAGCAGTCTCATCATCACCAGCCTCTACACCAGCAGTCTCATCATCACCAGCCTCTACACCAGCAGTCTCATCATCACCAGCCTCTACACCAGCAGTCTCATCATCACCAGCCTCTACACCAGCAGTCTCATCATCACCAGCCTCTACACCAGCAGTCTCATCATCACCAGCCTCTACACCAGCAGTCTCATCATCACCAGCCTCTACACCAGCAGTCTCATCATCACCAGCCTCTACACCAGCAGTCTCATCATCACCAGCCTCTACACCAGCAGTCTCATCATCACCAGCCTCTACACCAGCAGTCTCATCATCACCAGCCTCTACACCAGCAGTCTCATCATCACCAGCCTCTACACCAGCAGTCTCATCATCACCAGCCTCTACACCAGCAGTCTCATCATCACCAGCCTCTACACCAGCAGTCTCATCATCACCAGCCTCTACACCAGCAGTCTCATCATCACCAGCCTCTACACCAGCAGTATCATCATCACCAGCCTCTACACCAGCAGTCGCAACATCACCAGCCTCTACACCAGCAGTCGCAACATCACCAGCCTCCATACCAGCAGTCGCAACATCACCAGCCTCCATACCAGCAGTCGCAACAGTACCAGCCTCCACACCAGTAGTCGCAACACCACCAGCCTCCACACCAGCAGCTGCTACACCAGCAGCTAGAACCACATGCTGTATATCTACAACACGCACAACAACAAACTTGCTGGAATGACAAGTTTGTGGCAGCCATGGGCCACATCTGATTGAAAAAGACTAATTTTGTTTTGTAAATTTTCAATAAAATTGTTTACCTGTAAAATTGATTTATTTTACATTCCATGTAAAAAAAAATAATTCGGTATATCTACGAAGAAAATTTCTAGATGTTTTGATACGAAGAGACCCAACATTAACACTATTTTGATTGTCCAGTCTTTTGAGCTCTTGTTTTCAGTCTTCTCATTTTTAGAAGTCGGTAAGAGGTATGGAGTCAGGGTGATTTGATTCAAAGCTTTCTTTATCTCAAAATATAAGATTTTCTCATTAAAACGAAGATGCAATAAGGAGGATGTGATTTTCTGATTCGATGAAGGTCCTGAAACCATTACTTGATTATGAGAGTCATTGCTTCCTTTTAATCCACTTCATAGGGGTTTCATAATACTATATGGCATTTTGTAGTAGGTCTGTCAATTCATCTAAATTGCGGTTTTTACATAGATCAGAAAGATCGTTCTAAAGTAGGCCTAAAGGCATCTCGAGCCTACCATCCCCGTCTCTGCCTATGTCATCAAGTGCAAACCTTCCCAACATATTCAGTCCCATGGACTTTTCATATTTTTCTGTATCGTAATTTGAGAATTTAAAACTATAAAATTTCATTAGTAGCCCTTTGTAACTCTGGTTCTAATACTGTATCATTGAAGACAAATATTTTTCTAGTTAGTGAATTTCCTCCGTCATCGTTACCCAAAGTATCTTCACCAGTAACAAACAAGCAACATGAAAAATAATCCATGTTCATATCCTTAGTATTAATGACCGAACAATGAAAATTAAGTTTCAGAAATAAAAGTAAAACACTTATAAATCATCTATGAGCTCGTCTACTTTGCCCACAAACATAATGCCAAAAGAAGTCTGAGAATATACAGACCCACAATTTTTCCTAAAACTCACCATAGACTAAAGGTGCTCCCACACATTTAACAGAGTTTCTCTCGAACAAACACTGTTACCATGTCTAAATTAAAAGAGAATGACGTCATAAGTCTTGAAATGAGGAAATTTATATGGTAACAAGCAATGGTACCAGATGAAGTTTACTACCAGGATTTCTACTACTTTTACAAGACAAAGACCGGAAGAAATGTCCAAAGCTGATGTCCGGTGGCATCTCTGTTATCTATGTCATGTTATAATATGTACTCGAGAATCAAGCAGTAGATGTCAGCTTCAAGTACGAAGCATCATAACCACAGTACACCATAAAATAGAAGCACAATCCAATAAATTAGATTATTCCTCATGCTTATTCCTGATCTTTTGAGAACAATGGAATGGTACATGGAAGGACTAGTTGCAAAGACTGAGGGAAAACAGAAGCCATTCATCCATTGTAAAGGAAACTCAAATTGGCTATGAATCAAGACTTTAAAAACTATATACTGATGGGCCCAAACGCTTTATACATTCTATCGGGGACCTTAAAACCTTTTATAACTAAGCAGGATACATGTATGAGAGGAGGCATTTTTCAGGAGCACGTCTGGAGGCATTATAGAATCACATACGACTAATTGAAATTAACCTTTCAGTGAACTGAGGATGTTAATTGTTATTAACGTGCAATGTGTAGCACATATTATTCCACGAAATAACTGTTTGAGACGGTGGCAGGACAAAATCCCCCTGGACTAAATGTCTAGCAAAAATAGCAGGGCAATTATTTGCTCATCTGTAACTATATATATATAGATATATATATAGATATATATAGATATATAGATATATATATAGATATATATATATAGATATATATATATATAGATATATATATATAGATATATATATATATAGATATATATATATATAGATATAGATATATATATAGATATATATATAGATATATATATAGATATATATATAGATATATATATAGATATATAGATATATAGATATATAGATATATAGATATATATATATATATATATATATATATATATATATATTTATATATATATATATATATATATATATATATATATATATATATATATATATATACATATACGTATTATAGGTAAAGGCGTTTACTAATTTTTCTAACAAGGTAATTTTTTTTTTAACTTACATAGTTCAACATATTTTCACAAAATGGCAGTGAAGTCTTACGTATTTTTTTTTTTTACTTTTTTTAAAAAATTTAACTGAATAGTCTTCTAAAATTAATTTACAAATCACTTTACATCCACCCAGAGAAGATAGAGTTCGTGACTAGTAATAAAGGCAAGCTGAAGTTAATTCGTGAAGGATATATTTGTATTAAGCAAAAAGAATTGGCAAACGGTGTGGTATCTTACGAATGTGAAAGGAGGAGATCTAAAGCTTCATATAATGCAAAAGTCAAAGTGAGGCAAGATGAGGTTATCGAAGAGTTACATAGTCTCACACACATGCACCACATACAGTGAACCCTCGTTTATCGCGGTAGATAGGTTCCAGACGCGGGCGCGATAGGTGAAAATCCGCGAAGTAGTGACAGCATATTTACCTATTTATTTAACATGTATATTCGGACTTTTAAAACCTTCCCTTGTACGTAGTACTGTTAACAAACCACCCTTTAATGTACAGAACACTTAATGCATGTACTACAGCACCCTAAACTAAAACAGGCACAAATATTAAAGGCGATTTTATATCATGTGTTTCCTAAACACCTAAAAAGCACGATAAAAAATGGCAACCAATGTTTTGTTTACGTTCATCTCTGATCATAATGAAGAAACAAACTCATTTAGTGTACACATATATGTATAGGTTAGTTTTTGCATCGATTATATTGATTATACAGTACTGTATGTTGATTTTTTTATTACCAATTTTTTAGTTTACGTATTTTTCTTAGGACTTCCAAATGAAATCTTTTTCTTTATGACGCCGCCTGAAACGACGGCGTGTACGCTCAGTAAACAACCACGCTCAGAACAAACAAGGCATTTAACGCGCATGATGATAGTGATAAATAATGATACAGTACATACAGTATTTACAGTAAAAGCATTTACAAAATATGTTACCTTACAAATATAAATTATACAGTACTTGTACGTAGCAAAGCAGGAAAACAATTTGAGAGAGAGAGAGAGAGAGAGAGAGAGAGAGAGAGAGAGAGAGAGAGAGGAGAGAGAGAGAGAGAGAGAGAGAGATTGTTTTACGTACGAATGTAAATTTTAAACAAAAAAAATATGATAGGTTACAACATGTAGACTTTTAAAACCTTCCCTTTAACTTAATGCATACAGTACGTACATTACTAAACTATAAAACAGGTTAAAGTAAAAAATAAAGATTGTTACTGTACTCGCCACGAAAGAAGTTCAAGAAAAACTTGAATGACGATGGCGATGAATTTGCTGCACAGTAGAAATGATGATGATGAAGCTGATGATGTGTTCTACTGTGCAGTCAATGATAGTATTTTACGTCTCTTCAGACGGAGGTGTCTTTTCCTGGGACACCTCTTCAACTTCTTCCTGGGAAACTTCTTCAATTTCTTCCGAAGGCGTACTAGCAGGAGGAACTGGCTCTTTTTTGCGAGGCTGGAAGAACATTGTGATCGGAAGTTGTTGCCGCTGCTTCTTTTTTCGATCCAAGAGCATCCTGTAGGGAGTCATGATGTCATCGACCTTATTTGAGAATTGCATCGAGCGAACCATATCCTCGTCCCACTCTTGTAACATTTCTTTCGCCTCCTTCATATGGTTGCAGAACTTGGCAAGCCGTTCTAATGTTAAGCCCGTTTCTTCGACATTTTCTTGGGTCTCTTCCTAGGTACCCTCACTCTCTTCCTCACTTGCCGATTTCGTCAGGTCTTCGAGGTCTGCGTCAGTTAGGGGCTGGGAATGGCAGTCCAACAACTCGTCGACGTCTTCAGTCATCATGTCGCCAAACCCGTCACCTCCAATTATGGCAGCCAACTGCACAGATTTCCGTATTGCAGAGTGTTGGATTTCCGATGGAGTAAATCCCTTGTCGTCGTAAACAATATCGGGCCACAGCTTCTTCCAGCTCGCATTCACGGTTGCAGGTTTCATCTCTTGAAGTGCCTTTTGAATATTCTGCAGGCACGTGGCTATGGTGTACTGCCGCCAGTACGCCTTCAAGTTGAAATCTTCATCCTCGTCATCTTGGGCAGCATCCACACACGCAACGAGGTCCGCCAAGGTATTCTTCGTGTAGAGGGCCTTGAACGCCCTGATAACCCCCTGGTCCATCGGTTGAATTAATGACGTGGTGTTGGGTGGCAGGAACTCAACCTGAACGCCCTCACGCGACAGGTCAGTTGCGTGTCCACCAGCGTTATCCATAAGGAGAAGGATCTTGAATGGCAAGCCCTTCTCTAAGAGATATTCATGGACTTGCGGGATGAAACACTGGTGGAACCAGTTGGAGGTCAGCATCTTCGTAATCCATGCTTTTTGATTATGCATCCAGTACACGGGAAGGAGATTCTTATTTTTATTTTTCAAAGCGCGAGATTTTTCGACTTATAAATAAGCCCCGGCTTTAACAAAAATCCAGCAGCATTGCCACACATCACGAGGGTAACGCGATCCTTGAATGCCTTAAAGCCAGAGGCTTTGGCTTCCTCTTTGAACAGGAAAGTTCGCGACGGCATTCTCTTCCAAAACAAGCCGGTTTCATCCATATTAAACACTTGTTCCGGCTTGTATCCACCTTCAGCGATAATGTTCTTGAAAGTCTGGTTCACGTAAGTTTCAGCAGCGGCAGTGTCAGCGGAAGCAGACTCCCCATGCAGGGAAACGCTTTTCAGGGCGAAGCGTTTCTGAAACTTCGCGAACCATCCTTTGCTTGCGGAAAAAAGTTTCTGAGGCTGGGAATCAGTGGATGTCCCTGGTTGAGGATCATCTGCATCATCATCATCTTCAGCATGGTTGCCGTTGTCGTCTTTAGGTTCCTTTGCAGCAAAATTCTCATATAAGCTCAAATCCTTTGTTTGGATGGTGTTCGTATCCAACGCTATGTTCTTCTTCCGGCAGTTGGCAATCCACACAGCTAAAGCACCTTCCATGCGTACGATCGTTTTATTACGCGTTGTAACGACTCGCTTCGCTGATCTGCTAAAGGTGATTGCAGCAGTCTTTCTAATGTTCGCCTCGTCCTTTTTGATATAGCGAACGGTGGATTCGTTGATGCCAAAATGGCGGCCGGCGGCCGCGTAACTTCTACCATCTTTTAACATGTCGAGAAGCGTAACCTTCTCAGCTATCGTCATCATCCTTCGGTGGCGTTTAGGCTCACTACCAGCCTTACTAGAAGCAGAACGCTTGGGAGGCATTGTACAGTAGGATTTAACAGAAAGTTCAACTTAAAACAGTCGCACACAGCACAGATTAAACTTCACAAACTTAAGAACGTCTACTCAGCAATACGCGGAAAGAGAAAGTGAACGATCCAGCCCCGCGAGAACTTTGATGCTGCGGGTAGAAGATGCGGGCAAAACACCAATCACGGGCTAGATAACAAAACTTGAGTTTTGATTCGTCATCTATCAGCGCTTGAACCAATCACAACCCGTCTTACAGTATTATGGTGCGTTGGTTACTCATAGAAGATGCCCCGCGCATAATGAACGTACGTAGATTAAGTACAATACCGTAATAATAAAAAATAATGATAATAATACTGTACAGTAATAATAATAATAATAATGATTAATAATAATAACAATAATAATTTTATTAACAACAACACCAATAATAATAATAATAACAATAATAATAAAAATTTACGTACGCTATTTTACGCCTCTCTCTCTCTCTCTCTCTCTCTCTCTCTCTCTCTCTCTCTCTCGTATGCTTACAGTATTCGAAATGTGATTTTTGCAACAAAGAATATTATTGGATGCAGTACTGTACTACGTACGTATACATACAAAAGATTCATGGAAAAGAAGCACATCCATTACAGTACACACCATTCTAATATGGTATGACTGCATCTGATTTGCGTTTCATGTTCGATTTAATTTTACTACGTACTGAATTATCGTATGATCACATTCTCTTTTCGTGTTTTATTTCTTTCTGTGCTGAATTATATATCATATGTAATGCAATGAACAATCAGTAAGAGCAGATATTACTAATTACAGTATTAATGGAATTACACAGGTAACAAAATATCGTATTTGGTTGTCTTCAGATTTCGCGGTATTTTCGAATTTTCCGGAAAATCCGCAATATGTATATATATATGGGTTATGGGAAAACCCCGCGAAGTGGTGAATCCGCGATTGTCGAACCGCGAAGTAGCGAGGGTTCACTGTACTGCAAAATGTGAAGTCACAAAAGTATTACAAGAAATTAAAGAACGTGCACAACATACAGAAGAGACCACTCAACAAATAATCTCTGATGGTTTTGCATCTATATCAGACGAGGTATCTACAAAATTACCTTCAATCCATTTCCTTCGAAGAGATGTTCGACGCTATAAGCAGAAAAAGAGAAACTATTTACCGTTACCATCAAGTGCCCTTGAAAACTATGTAAAAACAACTGGAGGTGAAAACTTCTAGTTGCATGACTCAACGTTTGACGGCAATAGGAGCGACCAAAAGCATTGCATTTTTAAAAAGATAATCATCATTGGTGTTTGGATGGAACATTTAAAGTGGTACCTGAAATATTTGTCCAACTATATACAGTTCATGCTTTGGTGGATCATCACACTATATCCTGTATCTATGCACTATTGCCGGATAAAACCAAGACAACATATAACAAATTCATAGAGGAAGTTAAAAACTTGACTAATCTTTCTCCTACGAGTGCAATGATCGATTTTGAAAGAGCAATGCTGAACACGTTGATAGTGCTCTTTCCTGACGCTGATGTTAAAGGCTGCTTTTTTCATTTGGGCCAGAATATTTACAGAAAAATACAAGAGTTTGGTTTCCAAAAACATTATCAAGAAAATGAAGAATTTTCTCTTAAAATGAGAATGATAGCAGCCCTTGCCTTCATTCCCCCTGAATCTGTTCATGAAGCGTTTGAAGAGCTTTATGATATTATGCCAGAAGAAAGTAAGCCAATTTTAGATTATTTTGAGGATCACTCTATTGGAAGGCCAAGTGGATGAGGACGCTGAGAACCCACATTTAACATACCCCTGTGGAATATGTATGTCGGAACAAGCGATCAACTTAATCGCACAAATAATTCTGTGGAAGGTTGGCATCGAAGCTTCGTATCATTTGCTGGGCGTTCCCATGCACTGATCTGGAAATTTATTAAGCTGTCAGAGCGATAAATCAACGTTCATGATGTTAAGATAACTCAGATTACTGCTGGTATCGCTAGTGAACCACCCAGAAAAAAATATAAGGATGCCGCATCACGAATCAATTCAATTGTGCTATCATGCCAAAAAAGAACTTTTTTAGATTATCTTAGAGGTATTGCATTTAACTTGGGATTTTAGAAAAATTGCATTTTAGAAATTAACCCAAATATATATTTTTAAAGAATTTGTAAAGAAATTATATTTTTCGTAAATAAATGTTTCTGCATTTTCTGAAATTTTCACTTTTCACAAACACTTTTTGTTAAGAATTCCTTCTTTTATAGACAGAAGGTAAGTATGGATTAAAAAATATTGCCCGCAATAATGCTCAAATAAGGTAAATAGAACTAGATATTCAATAATAAATGTAAAACAATCAAAAGACGGCACTAGTATCTTATCTTTTTCCTGTTTCGAACTATATACAGTAAGTATTTAAAAAATAACAGAAAAAAATACCTTTTGGAAAAAATAGCTCGGACGGGGATTTAGTCCTACGGGGAATTTTGTCCTAGTACCGTTTGAGACTGGCCATACTTCGGATTATGTGTTGTTACCCAAATCAAATTGTTTCAGTGATAAAGATAAAATGTTCAAAATTAGTTTCCACTGTTCTCGTAGAGAGAGAGAGAGAGAGAGAGAGAGAGAGAGAGAGAGAGAGAGAGAGAGAGAGAGAGAGAGAGAGAGAGAGAGAGAGAGAGAGAGAGAGAAATTGTGTATTTTCCTCACGATCAAACACTTCTTCGGGTAAATGCGATTTCGGTGCCCATAACTGAAATAGATTCTGTTATGCTATACTCTTATATCGAAACGCCATAATTTGGTTGTGCAAATGTCTTCTGCTCACCGTTTTTTTTTTCTCTCTCTCTATATCTTCAATTTGCGTAGCTTTTCCTTGTAATGATGGCCCATTATGAGTTCCATATTCTTTTCGACTTTTAAACCATTTACAGACATTCCACTTCTCTGAAGTTCTGACGTTATTCTACTTATTGCTGCTACACGTTTATTTCTGTCTCTGTAAACATTTGCTTTGATGGTTTATGAGCATGGGCTCTGCCAGTACTGTTCGATTAGCAACTGAGCCTTTCTTCTATCTCAAAGTCAGCTTTCCTCTGTAACTGGATTACAACTAGTCATGTTTATAGGGAAGGCGATACCCAATCTTCTAAATGTTAAAGTTGATCCGGTAAACAATTAGAACTCCGTCCATAGTGCCACTCCGCCTCCGGAGTGTGTCTGAAGCTCGGACTCTACGAACACAGTTACTGTTCGGCACACCACTAGGTGCTCGTTATTATCATTATTATTATTATTACTAGCCAAGCTACAACCCTAGTTGGAAAAGCAAGATGCTATAAGCCCAAGAACTCCAGTAGGGAAAAATAGCCCAGTGGGGAAAGGAAATAAGGAAATAAATAAATGATGAGAATAAATTAACAATAAATCATTTTAAAAACAGTGACGACGTCAAAACATATGTCCTATATAAACTATTAACAACGTCAAAAACAAATATAGACAAGACGTCATTAATGCTTCTTTCATAATGTTATCTGGTAACAATTGTGTTCGACGGACACTGTTCGACCGTGTGGACGCACTTTAAGATGCAATGTATGGACCCTGTTCTTGTTATAAAATTATTGATTTCATCACTTCCATCGAGTAAAAGGTCATCAGTTAGCGAGTATCCGTACTTGTTTACTTGTTTTGGGTTTAAATCCAACCCTCCACTGAAGTCGAGTGAACTACTTCTCAGGCGGGTCCATATCAATCATCTAACGAAACATTTTCATTATAACTTATACAATTCTTTGATTGTAGCATCTTCCAAATCATATGATCTTGTGAAAATTAAGGTGTTTAGTTTCTTCTTAAATTCAATTGCTCCCTTTAGGTCCTTCATTTCAGTTGGCAGTTTATTATAATGTCTAGGCGCACAGTAGCTAAAAGCTCTTTCACCAAATTTACTATTTGTTCTTGGTTCAGATAGCCTATGTTTGTCACTCGTGTGTCTTATGATAACATTTGTTTCTAGTTCTAGTTTGTTCAGGCATTCTTTTAGATATTTTGGTTCAGTATCTTAAACGTTAGTAAGAGTAGCTTGTATTCAATTCTCGCCTTTACTGACAGCCAGTGTAATTTAATTAGTGCAGGGGTAACTTTCCCTATTGTGTAGTCCTTTTAATAATCTAGCGGCTCTGTTTTGTGTACTCTGAATTTTCTTCAGCTGATAATTTGGTAAGCCATAGAACAGTGAGTTGCAGTAATCAATTCTTCAAAATATGTGGTGATTAATGAGTATGGCATTGATTTTTCATTTAAGTATTTACTAATAAACACTATGTTTCTAATATGATAGTTACAATTTCTTACCATATTATTTATATGTTCATTCATTGTCAGTATCAACCATGATTACTCCAAGATTTCTGACAGATTTCTTTAGGTCAATGATCGATTGACCTATTTCAATTCTTTGGAAGCATTCAATTCTTTTTATATCTTTTTCATTTCCAAAAATAATACATTCACTTTTATCTTCATTGAGCTTGAGCTTTTTTGTTAACATCCAAGCCTTAATGTCATTCATTATTTCATGTATCTTTCTTTTAGCTTCATCAACTGATTCTATTGGGAAATAGAATTGTGTATCATAAGCGTATATTTTAAACTTAACTCTGTGAGTTTCAAGTATATTTGCCAGTTCAATCTTGTAAATTTCAAACAAGAGAGGACCTAGTACACTGCCTTGAGGCACCCCTTTGCTTAGTTTTCTTGTCTCAGATTCAACATTTGATATTACTACTTTAACTTTGCGGTTTTCAAGATAACTCACAAACCAGTCGTATGCTCGTTCTAAGATGCCCACAGCTTTAAGGTCTTCCATCAGATATGTATGTTCTACAGTATCAGATGCTGCACTTTGATCAAGCATCACAAGAATGCAACACTTACCATTTGTTATAATTTCTGTTATGTCATTTTTAATCGCTAACACTGTTGTTTCTGTGGAGTAATTTTCTCTGTATGCAGATTGATCATCAGGTATGGCATTAGATTTTTTCAGACATTTCCAGGTTTGGTCGTGTACAGCAGTTTCAATAATTTTCGAAAAATATGACAGATTTGATATTGGCCTATATGAACTTCAATTGTCTGTATCACCTTTTCCTTTATACATGCAACGTATGATTTCTTTCAACCCAGGTAAATTTAACTTTATGTTTATATCAGATAAATGTTTGTAGAAGGTGCACAGATGGCTTCTATAATCTCAGAATTTCCAAACTTTACTTCAACTTCGACCATCTTTGTATCATATTGTTTAGATGCGTTAAACCTATTTAGCTATACATCTTCCAAAACTCTTAGGTTTGACTTTCCACTACTTCATCTTTAATGAAGATTGCTTGGCTACTTCAGTCTTTTAATCCACGAACCCGAAAACCATTGTGTAATGCACAAGTAAACTTCTGTTCTTATGTGACTCGACAGTGCATTCGTCATCATAGTCGTGCTACTCGTTATATGACGTTTTGACTGTCCATTACAGATTCCACCTGAAACTATCTTACATGTACTTGTGTTGTCTTTTGGCCTTTTGCCCTTCAAAGGTTTCTTTGACAGAATATCCTCAGTCCTCACTTCACTCCGCATTCTCTACAGGTATAGACATAATAAAACATTAAATTGCATTACAGCGCATCGTGCCGGTTGACCCTAGATAATACCAAAGAAAGGGAGAGAAGGAAAAAAATGGAGAGAAAGTAATAAAGGTTCCGACTATATTATTTATACACATTTAACCTCTTCTTTTTGAAGTCCTTGACAAACATGTTTACTAGAAACAGCCTGACTACTGGTCGAAAGACAATTGGTAGAATGACAACTCGTCGAATGACAATTCGTCGAACTGACAATTGGTCGAATTGTCCATAGTCTATCATAATGGATGAAACATTCAAAATTTCGACTTTGATTTATAAATGTGAAAATGTCAAAAGTCCCTTCGTCCTTTGACCCCGACAAAAAGTATAGCAATGGTAAGGTTTTATTTTTGGCAATTAGAGCATGGTTAGTGTACAACTGTGAATTAACTGGAGCGCAGTCAAATGTGCCATCACAAAACCAAATACAGTTTTGGAATGAAAGGTCATATTTCTAGCAGTTCCATAAATAGTCACTTTTTTTCTCTAGACAACTTGAAATTCTAACCTCTAGTCTTAACGTTTAAGTCTTCATCCTCTTGTACGGACGTTTTCCTATTCACTGTTCTCAAAAGAGAAGATTTTTTTGGGTAGTGCTCCTGCAACACTTAAAGGCATATTACATGTTGCATTATATACTATGCAGGCCAGCAACTTCTTCGATTTCGCAAGCCCTTTCTTAATTTCATTTACTACTTTCAAGGCAGCATTTCAAGTATCATTTGGCGGATGGTAATCCCTTGAAGGATTTCCTTGAATCATATCATTAATAGTTTATGATCTGGCTCCACACTCACTCCGTTTTTCACATCTCCAGTATGTTTTATCATAATGTTTCTTATCAATTATGTCAGAAACCTTCATGCATATGTTTTCTAGCACCTCGTTCGGTCTTGATGAATTTCATTTAGCTCATGGGCTATAGTGAAAACAGAAATTATTTCAAACATCCATTTATTTCGACGAATTGTCATTCCGACGAGTTGTCAGTTTCACGAATTGTTATTTCAACGAATTGTCTTTTGGACGAATTGACATTTCGACGAATTGACATTTCGACGAATTGACATTTCGACGAATTGACATTTCGACGAATTGACATTTCGACGAATTGACATTTCGAGGAATTGTCATTCTACCGATTGTCTTTCGACGAATTGTCTGCATACCATCATTGACGCTATCGTTTGCAATGTTTGAACTTGTAGCCACAGTTTTTAACGAAAAATTCTGTTTGGTTACATCACCACAGTGCTTCACTTTACTTTAACCTATTGGGAAATACGGGAGCTTTTAAAACTTCTTAAAAAGTAAATTGATCAAAGGACAAGATCATTCCAGCTTCCCCTGTATCATGCAAAATACATCAAATATGGAAAAGAATTTTTGACAACTTCTGATATCAAAACTAAAATTTCACAGTATTGGCGAGTTATTTTTTTTTTCTTTTGCTGTTCAACAAAGAAATCTTCAAATTACAATAAACTGAATTCCGCAAATCTCAGAGATAAGAAAATTTAATGATCTATTAAAACAACGAAGAAGTTTTTCAATATAGGAAAATATAAACCGCGCAGATTCTGCAACAGCTGATTATCAAAAAGATACTTTGTACGCAACGATCTACCAGTTAAATTCTTCACAAGTTCTTGCAAAGATTTAACAACTGAATTTTTCCGTAGGATCTAAGTAACCCCTCATTTCATGCATCCGCTTTATGGTATAAATAGTTTGATCACTGGAGATTACGAAAGCACCGGAATCTAATAAAAGCGTGACCATTATTGGATGTCTCTCTTCATTGAAAGCCAAATTAGTCAAAGTTTTAAATTTCAGCGAGAATTTTCCAAAAAACCTATTTTGTTTCTTTGCCGTGTGTAATAAACCCTTTGTTACGCAAACACTCGCAAAATTTAACAATAAAATTTCCCTCTATAATATCAAAAGTCAAGATGGAGAGGACTTCCACTCTGGAATATTCAACTTGAAGAATTTCTACCTCCACTTCATTGATAACGTTTGGTATAAAGCTAAATGGAGACTAACTTTTTTTTCCCTTTCAAAACCTCAAGTTAAAGCATCAATTGCCTCTGTACTTGGACACCAATATTTGAGATTAAATACCTCTCAACTTATTTTTAAAAGTAGCAAAACAGTCGGAAGAATGAATAACTCGCACCTGTCCATAACTGAAAAATGTAAGCAAGAATTTACCATTCATCCATGTTAGTTGAACACATAAAAAATCCGCTCTTTTGAACTCTTTGATGACCTGAACAGTGTATTGAGTAAAGTTTAAAATCTTTGGTTTTTCTATGATTTCTAAATCTGGCTTTTTGCTACCTACTTGCATTAAATTCGAAAAAATTTTGTTATCTGGAACAACGTTTAAACATTGTCAAAGTACTTTACTTTAAGTAATTCTGTCGACAGCCTCTGCTTCCTTCATGTTTAATTTTGAAGATTCATTTACTGTCGAGTTTCCAACCAATCTTTTCATGATCAAAAATGGTCACTGTCTTCATCGCCAAACACTTCAAAATGACTCCCAAAACCTACTACTGAGGTGTCACAACATAGCAATAAATCTCCCTACACCAGAGGCGTCACAATATAATGATTAATCAAATCTGAGGCATCATAATATAGCGGTAAATTTCCTATGTCTGAAGCTTCGCAATATAGCGTAAATTTCCTATGTCTGAGGCGTCACAATATAGCGGTAATTTTCCTATGTCTGAAGCTTCGCAATATAGCGGTAAATTTCCTATGTCTGAAGCTTCGCAATATAGCGTAAATTTCCTATGTCTGCAGCGTCACAATATAGCGTTAAATTTCCCATTTCTAAAGCTTCGCAATATAGTGATAAATTTGCCTACATTTGAGGCATCACAATATAGTGATAAACTGCCTACATCTGAGGCATCACAATATAGTGATAAACTGCCTACATCTGAGGCATCACAATATAGTGATAAACTGCCTAAAACTTAGGCATCACAATATAGTGATAAACTGCCTACATCAGATGCATCACAATAGTGATAAACTGCCTACATCTGATGCATCACAATAGTGATAAACTGCCTACATCTAATGCGTCACAATATAGTGATAAACTTCCTACATCTAATGCGTCACAACATAGTGATAAACTGCCTACATCCGAGGGGTCACAACATAGTGATAAACTGCCTACATCCGAGGCGTCACAACATAGTGATAAACTGCCTACATCTGAGGGGTCAATATAGTGATAAACTGCCTAAATCTTCGGCGTCACAATATAGTGATAAACTGCCTACATCTTAGGCGTCACAATATAGTGATAAACTGCATACATGTGAGGTGTCACAACAGTGATAAACTGCCTACATCCGAGGTATCACAATATAGTGATAAACTGCCTACATCTGAGGGGTCACAGTATAGTGATAAACTGCCTACATCTGATAAGTCACAATATAGTGATAAACTGCCTACATCTGATAAGTCACAATATAGTGATAAACTGCCTACATCTGATAAGTCACAATATAGTGATAAACTGCCTACATCTGAGCCGTCACAATATAGTAATAAACTACCTACATCTGAGGCGTCACAATATAGTAATAAACTACCTACATCTGAGGCGTCACAATATAGTAATGAACTACCTACATCTGAGGCGTCACAATATACTGATAAACTGCCTACATCTTAGGCGTCACAATATAGTGATAAACTGCATACATGTGAGGTGTCACAACAGTGATAAACTGCCTACATCCGAGGTATCACAATATAGTGATAAACTGCCTACATCTGAGGGGTCACAGTATAGTGATAAACTGCCTACATCTGATAAGTCACAATATAGTGATAAACTGCCTACATATGATAAGTCACAATATAGTGATAAACTGCCTACATCTTAGGCGTCACAATATAGTGATAAACTGCCTACATCTGAGGCGTCACAATATAGTAATGAACTACCTACATCTGAGGCGTCACAATATAGTGATAAACTGCCTACATCTTAGGCGTCACAATATAGTGATAAACTGCATACATGTGAGGTGTCACAACAGTGATAAACTTCCTACATCCGAGGTATCACAATATAGTGATAAACTGCCTACATCTGAGGGGTCACAGTATAGTGATAAACTGCCTACATCTGATAAGTCCCAATATAGTGATAAACTGCCTACATCTGATAAGTCACAATATAGTGATAAACTGCCTACATCTTAGGCGTCACAATATAGTGATAAACTGCCTACATCTGAGGCGTCACAATATAGTAATGAACTACCTACATCTGAGGCGTCACAATATAGTGATAAACTGCCTACATCTTAGGCGTCACAATATAGTGATAAACTGCATACATGTGAGGTGTCACAACAGTGATAAACTGCCTACATCCGAGGTATCACAATATAGTGATAAACTACCTACATCTGAGGGGTCACAGTATAGTGATAAACTGCCTACATCTGATAAGTCACAATATAGTGATAAACTGCCTACATCTGATAAGTCACAATATAGTGATAAACTGCCTACATCTTAGGCGTCACAATATAGTGATAAACTGCCTATATCTGAGGCGTCACAATATAGTAATGAACTACCTACATCTGAGGCGTCACAATATAGTGATAAACTGCCTACATCTTAGGCGTCACAATAGTGATAAACTGCATATATGTGAGGTGTCACAATATAGTGATAAACTGCCTACATCCGAGGTATCACAATATAGTGATAAACTGCCTACATCTGAGGGGTCACAATATAGTGATAAACTGCCTACATCTGATAAGTCACAATATAGTGATAAACTGCCTACATCTGATAAGTCACAATATAGTGATAAACTACCTACATCTTAGGCGTCACAATATAATGATAAACTGCCTACATCTGATAAGTCACAATATAGTGATAAACTGCCTACATCTGATAAGTCACAATATAGTGATAAACTGCCTACATCTGATAAGTCACAATATAGTGATAAAATGCCTACATCTTAGGCGTCACAATATAGTGATAAACTGCCTACATCTGAGGCGTCACAATATAGTAATGAACTACCTACATCTGAGGCGTCACAATATAGTAATGAACTACCTACATCTGAGGCGTCACAATATAGTGATAAACTGCCTACATCTTAGGCGTCACAATATAGTGATAAACTGCATACATGTGAGGTGTCACAACAGTGATAAACTGCCTACATCCGAGGTATCACAATATAGTGATAAACTGCCTACATCTGAGAGGTCACAGTATAGTGATAAACTGCCTACATCTGATAAGTCACAATATATTGATAAACTGCCTACATCTGATAAGTCACAATATAGTGATAAACTGCCTACATCTTAGGCGTCACAATATAGTGATAAACTGCCTACATCTGAGGCGTCACAATATAGTAATGAACTACCTACATCTGAGGCGTCACAATATAGTGATAAACTGCCTACATCTTAGGCGTCACAATATAGTGATAAACTGCATACATGTGAGGTGTCACAACAGTGATAAACTGCCTACATCCGAGGTATCACAATATAGTGATAAACTGCCTACATCTGAGGGGTCACAGTATAGTGATAAACTGCCTACATCTGATAAGTCACAATATAGTGATAAACTGCCTACATCTGATAAGTCACAATATAGTGACAAACTGCCTACATCTTAGGCGTCACAATATAGTGATAAACTGCCTACATCTGAGGCGTCACAATATAGTAATGAACTACCTACATCTGAGGCGTCACAATATAGTGATAAACTGCCTACATCTTAGGCGTCACAATATAGTGATAAACTGCATACATGTGAGGTGTCACAACAGTGATAAACTGCCTACATCCGAGGTATCACAATATAGTGATAAACTGCCTACATCTGAGGGGTCACAATATAGTGATAAACTGCCTACATCTGATAAGTCACAATATAGTGATAAACTGCCTACATCTGATAAGTCACAATATAGTGATAAACTGCCTACATCTTAGGCGTCACAATATAGTGATAAACTGCCTACATCTGAGGCGTCACAATATAGTAATGAACTACCTACATCTGAGGCGTCACAATATAGTGATAAACTGCCTACATCTTAGGCGTCACAATATAGTGATAAACTGCATACATGTGAGGTGTCACAACAGTGATAAACTGCCTACATCCGAGGTATCACAATATAGTGATAATCTGCCTACATCTGAGGGGTCACAGTATAGTGATAAACTGCCTACATCTGATAAGTACCAATATAGTGATAAACTGCCTACATCTGATAAGTCACAATATAGTGATAAACTGCCTACATCTTAGGCGTCACAATATAGTGATAAACTGCCTACATCTGAGGCGTCACAATATAGTAATGAACTACCTACATCTGAGGCGTCACAATATAGTGATAAACTGCCTACATCTTAGGCGTCACAATATAGTGATAAACTGCCTACATGTGAGGTGTCACAACAGTGATAAACTGCCTACATCCGAGGTATCACAATATAGTGATAAACTGCCTACATCTGAGGGGTCACAGTATAGTGATAAACTGCCTACATCTGATAAGTCACAATATAGTAATAAACTACCTACATCTGAGGCGTCACAATATAGTAATGAACTACCTACATCTGAGGCGTCACAATATAGTAATGAACTACCTACATCTGAGGCGTCACAATATAGTAATGAACTACCTACATCTGAGGCGTCACAATATAGTAATGAACTACCTACATCTGAGGCGTCACAATATAGTAATGAACTACCTACATCTGAGGCGTCACAATATAGTAATAAACTACCTACATCTGAGGCGTCACAATATAGTAATGAACTACCTACATCTGAGGCGTCACAATATAGTAATGAACTACCTACATCTGAGGCGTCACAATATAGTAATGAACTACCTACATCTGAGGCGTCACAATATAGTAATGAACTGCCTACATCCGAGGCGTTACAATGAAGTAATAGATTAAATATCTCTGATGCAAAGAGAGAGTTAAAGTAACGACCATTATAAAATAAAAAAAGAATAATTTCTGCGTCAAAACGTGACCTCAACCAGAGCATCTGCTATTTCGCCATTATGTTCCTAACTCACTATGTAAAAATACAGAAATACTTTACCGTTTTCATTTTAACAATAACTCTGACGACAAATCTCGTAGAAATTACGAAACAGACAATTCTAACCAAAAGACTTGCGTGAAAAGAGTTTTTATTAATTCAGAATGTTTGGCATCGAAACAAGGTCCTTAACGGCATAGTTTATCCTTACAGTTACGAAATTTGCCTTCAGTACGCGTCCGATGTAAACCTTTTCTAAATACAATTCAGAGTCTGAAAACCAATTAAAATTTCTCGTAAATAAATCCAAATCTTGAAAAAGCTTTTAAAGTAAAGAGCTAACATCCAATGCCCCTTCAAAACAACCATCCGCAGCTATGCCATCATCTAAAAAACTTCAATCTTCACTTCCTTCGATCTCAAATATCTAACAGACTCTTTAAGAACTTTGGTCAAGATTTACCCCCACTTTTAAAAAAATACCGAAAGATAATTCATTATAAACAAAATTTGTCATTTTTTTTCCAATGAGAAAGATATTGCCAAAGTTTTGATGAATTTCTATGCGATTAGCAGACTTTAGATCAAAAGTAAATATTAAATCCTAAACAATTTTGTAATAAAAAACCAGCCTTTGCTTACCATTTCCATTCTTGGGTTGTCAAAGGAATTAATTTTTCTTTTCTCAGATAGCAGTGTCACCCATTCACTTTATATCAAGCTCTAAACTTGTGATAAATTCCGATCCACCCTCAATGACCTATTGTTACCCAATCCAATAACTATAGTAACTGTTTTGGGTGGAATTTTGTAATCGCCCTTTTAGACGTCAATGACTATCCTACCGGACCCAATCTAATTCCGTTCAATGTATTGTGAATAAGAACCAACAGACGATTTAAAAAAAAAAAATAAAAATAAAACAAAGTTCCAATTTCCTTGTACCAACTGCAAAGTATACAAAATAAAAACAGCTATATTTTCACTTATCTTTTCGAATTCTTTCTTGGTACATTCCCGGCTCCAATGTCCCTTCTCGGCCTTCATTGAGCTCTAGACCTCTTCCATCAAAGTTGATTTGAATCCACAGACTTTCCCTCGATCTTTAACTACCTTGATACTTTCGGCGATGCTGCTCTTTGCTTAATAACTCATTTCTCCAGCAGTTTTAGATGTTCCTTGTCCTCCAAGTTGATCAACAATCGCATCTATTGCTAACATTTTCGTATCAGTTTCTTCAAAATAAAGCGGTGCTCGTTCAAATGTTTTTCCATCTTACTTTATTGAGGTGCGGTTACTTGTTGAATATTATGCTGGAAGAGAATGTCCATCACTTCTTGAAACTGTTTCAGCATTCTGATTGCTAGCGTGAAAACACTATTCACACCTGAAACTGTAATTTGACTCTGCCTGGCATCCTGGCTGATAAATTCGACATGCTCGGGCTAGCGTGCGCTAGAAAGTGACCACTTAGCTAATAGCTCTTAAAACATCGAATATATTTCACCACACACTAAAATCTCCTTCGTCACTGCCTACATAACAACTGAACTTGAGTAACAAGACACTAAGATTGTTAGGACAATTACTTTTCGCTATACTTCGTAAAGCAAAAAAATTCTATTCTTAATACACAGGAAACTGAAATGCCATTGAGCAATTTGCGCAACGCTTTTTTTAGACTAAATTAAGTTATTCTTGCAGCGATTCGTGATACCGCATTTTATAAAAGAATTCAAACTCTTAGTTTTTCAACTTTAGTTTGTGGGTTCTCAAACTTTCCGCAATTCGAGTGAATAAGAGGCGTTTTTACCATCAATCTTATGGCAAATTCTGAAACCAAAATATTTTTAGGCTTTCCCTCCTGAATACAGAGATTATCAGCAAAATTTGAGGTTGATTTTTCAGAAACAAAATTACAAATTTCTTTAAGTCTTATCACCTTTCTTCTTACTGAATACTCTAATACAGTTTGTAACATTCAACTGCTTCAAAGAAAGTTATCATTTATTTCCTGTAAAGTATCGTTTAAACCTGTCCAAAAAATATTGTAAAAAGGAATCTGTATCCATATCAAGACTTCTGACAGACTCTGTAAGCGTTCTCATTTTACTTACATATTCAAAGAGATCTTGGTGAGTATTAAAATTAGTCTCTCAATTTATTTTAACAACGTTAAACTTCAAAATCAAAAGGGAAGCAAATACACTTAACAACGAGGATTTTTTATTTATTTATTTTATTTATTTTTTTTTTGCTTCAGAATAAGATTGGTTATTAGCTTCCAAAGAATCCACAAGCATAGAAGCACTACCACAAATTGGCTGTTTTAGCAACAGTAATTTATCATACCCGGGATGTGAAAATCTTAAATTTCCCCAAATTGTGCCAAAAACGTACTCTAATCCTCTCTTCTTAACTTGTGAATCTAGGGAGAGGGGCAATTGGGATCTTTAGCAGACTAATAGTACTTTCAATAAAAAGAATCTAAGCAGGATACCTTCTTTACTAAAGTTGAAATACATTCTACTACTTTTAAATGGTACTGGTGACACTCTTGTTAGATCCAATGTAAGATAATTCTCATTTTCCCTTTCAGTCCATTTCATAGCTTGAATATTAGAACTGACAATCTTCAATTTCACTACAAAGTTCTCCAAGCAAAATTAACGTCGTTGACTCTCTAGATCAGACTTAATAAAAAAGTTACCCAGTTTATTATGCCACTGTGTTAACTGATTGCATATGCTTCCTAGAGTTAACCAACCAACAACTTTCTTTCAGACATCATGAGAAATGTAACTATTTAAAACCCGTGAGAAAATTGTAATCTAAAAGCGTTCAGGTAATAATAAACATAATTATCAAATATCCAATACCTTTTAATCACAACACTACACGTACCATCAAATATAAGCGAATGAAGGGAAAATTTAAAGTATATGTTGACCACCCTAGGACAGCCCCCTCGTGGAAACCAGTCAACCAATATTTTTGCAATAAGCTTTACTCTCATACCCTACTGAGGATGCCATGACTTAGACTTTGGGCATGTGGACAATTTTATTTTACCTTTAATGTAGAAATGAATAAGAAATATCACAAATCATAATTTATTTGCTTAACCAATCAAAATTTACATGGTTTTTATACTAGATTATTAAGAAGTGAATGAAACTGTAGGTCGAGCTGGATAGGAACAAAACCTTCCAAGAGACAACTCCCCAGCGACAGTGACACCATCATTGAAGATGGTGATGCAGAGCCTCCTGGATGCACTGGAAGACATATTCAGTCTTTCTTATTCAAAGCATTTTTGAATTTCCAAATGAATTTTCTAGACTGTTATACCTTATAGTCATTGCAACAAGTTCACTCACGAGAGTCTTCTCCTTCCCATTGTAGTCCAGCGAGTGTCGCGAGCCACTGAGGAAGAGGCAGCAGCTATACGTTGGGCGTCGTTCCCTTCCTCGCCCGCCTTCGCCTCCTTCTGCACATCGTGTTCCTGGTTTGCTTCAAGAAGCATTTGAAGCCTTGGATGTGCTTCTGGAGCGATTTTCCCTAGATATTGCAGATCTTAATATAGGAGGCCAGAGTCGTAAGACAGAACATTCATCTACAAGAAAATGAAAGAAAGTGATCGTCAATAGCAAATTATAACATTATTTTGACGAAGCATTTTTTTTATATTTTGGGGATCGCTTTCTCTTTATTTTTTATCATGTGCATGTTTTTCATAGGAATACTGGTTTCTATAAACTTACAGGCTATTAAATTTCATATTCCTGATGTAGATATCAATCTTTGGCACCGTCGTTCATTTAGTTTATTATGCATGGTGCATAAGATTTTTCATAACTCTGACCATCCTTTACATTCAGATCTTCCCTGATAGTTCCATCTTGTTCGTAATACTAGGCAGGCAGTTAATTGTAATAGCCAGGCCTTCTTCATCATGAGGCTCAATACTATACAAAATTTTATAAATTTTATTCCAGCCGGTACCAAGTTGTGGAATAATCTTCCTAATTGGGTAGTTGAATCGGTAGAACTTCAACAGTTCAAACATACAGAAAATGTTTTTATGTTGAACAGGATGATATAAATCTCTTTTTATAATTTACATATGAAATACCTGTTTTAATGTTATTAGTGTTCTTAAAATATTTTGTTTGAATATTTTATTACTTTACATATAATTTGTTTATTACCTTACTTCCTTTCCTCACCGGGCCTTTTTTTCCTGTTGAAACCCTTGGGCTTATAGCATCCTGCTTTTCCAACTAGGGTTGTAGCTTAGCTAATAATAATAATAATAATAATAATGATAATACTAATAATAATAATAATAATAATATGCTTCATTTCTCACTGGAGGTTTCCTTCTGTTTGCGTTTGATATCAAATGGAATCTTGTTCTCATAATAAGGATTATTCCTTGCGTAAGCAGCTCTTCTGGTCTTGGGTAATGTCATAACCTCTGTAGGCTGTCATGGTCTTCCACTGTTCTTAGGATAGAGTTCGCTTGCTTGAGGGTACACTCAAGCACACTATTCTATCTGTTTCCTTATTTCATTTCCTCACTGAGCTAATTCCCCTGTTGGAGCCCTCGGGTTTATAGCATCATGCTTTTCCAGTCAGGGTTATACCCTATTTAGTTATTATTAGGACAAATTTGGAATCCTTAGGCTTTTAGCATCCTGTTTTTACAACCAGGATTGTAATAATAATAGTAATGATTGCAAATACCACATTTCTTACAGATGGTTAGGCCTACTCCAATGTTTATTTCATGTGCAGGACCCTCCAGGCGGAAAATCTTTTTGTATAGGCCTATAGCCTCATATATAAAGTTCTCAAGCCTGATTTTTCATATATAGTTATTTTTTTCTTACTTTTCGTTTTCGGGTCTCCTCGATGTATACATGTGGCATATTTAGTTACAAACGATCATTTACTTCATATTCATTTGCACGAATCTTCTGGCCAATGATTCTATCACTGTATTTCTGCAAGTGGTGTATTTGATATAGAATGTTAATTTCCTTTCTTTTTATAGACAAGATCCTTCAGGAGGAGGACTGACTATTACTATTTACTTTTGCTTTTATAAACACTTTTAAAATCTGTATTTTAATCGGAGGTTGTCAGCAAAATAATACTGTTCCCAGCCGTATTTCAGTAAAATACAGGCGACTGTAATCTTACCATACTTTTTTTATTATCTTTTATGGGTTGGTGACCGTAATATCACTCCTTCACGTCAATAAATCCGTTTTTAAAACTAAAAATCCTGGAATAAAAGATGCCAGGCATTTACCGATCATTGCGGCAAATCTTTAACAGTGTATGTTTTTAAATAAGATTTCCCATGGATTGTTTTAAATCGGGAACAATCCTATTGTGAAAGAAGATTCCAAATTGTTGAAAATAATCCCTATAATATTATTAGGGACTAATTTTGATGCGTCTCCGTTAAACTGAAACTTATTGAATTTCGACGTACGGTTGGACACAGGAATTCCTGGCACACCATGCTACAAAGAAGTGCAACCTTGCCGCGCGTTGAGTAACCAAACAGACAGTGTAGGGAGAGATGACATCAGTCCTTGGAGAAGGGCACTCCAAATTCAACCCATTGTTCTCTAGTCTTGTGTAGTGCCATAGCCTCTGTACCATGGTCTCTCACTGTCTTGGGGTTAAGTTCTCTTGCTTGAGGGTACACTCAGGCACACTATTCTATCTTAATTCTTTTCTTTTTGTTTTTTTAGTTTTTATAGTTTATATATGAAAGATTTATTTCAAAGTTATTACTGTTCTTAGAATATTTTATTCTTGTAGTTAATTAATTCTCCTGTAGTTTATTTATTTACTTTCCTCATTGGGCTATTTTCCCCGTTGGAGTCCTTGGGCTTATAGCATCCTGCTTTTCCAGCTAGGGTTGTATCTTCGCAAGTAATAATAATGATAATAATAATAATAATAATCAATAAAAGAAAAAATCGCCCCAAAGAAACCAAAGTGAGAAACTGGAAGATCACGTTAAGGGAGTCTGAGGACGGAATTGGGCGGGGCTAAGATTAATGAGGAGTTAGTGGGCGGAGCTGTAATGCTAGCGGTGGTGTTTGATGACGAGAAAGTGGGCGTAACTGAGAGGCTGCGGACTGTGATTGATGGAGAGAGTGGGCGGGACTATGTGCAGGAAGAGAGAGAAGGGTGTCAAATAAAGTGGTGAATGAGCAAGTTTGTGAGACATCTGGTGATTGGTCGAGACTAAAAGGGGTGGGGTGATGATAAGGAGAGAGAGAGAGAGAGAGAGAGAGAGAGAGAGAGAGAGAGAGAGAGAGCCAATTTGTCACTGGTTCTATGGAACTCTGTAGGCTATATGGCCTTTACCTGAAATTAAGATTATTATTATTATTATTATTATTATTATTATTATTATTATTATTATTATTATTATTATTATTATTATTATTATTATCTAGAGCACATTATGATTTGAAAGCCAAAAGTGAGTATTCTTATGACTACGTATTTCTCAGGCTTTGTTAAGGCGGTTTCTAAAATTGAGTAATTGGGGCTACTTTTAGTTTGGAATTATTCATTTTATTAACCTTGAAGATTTTATGTAATTCTTGAACAACTAGTCAGCCACTTAGAAGTAATAGAAGCTTTGCCTGACAACCAATCTGCTTATAGAAAACTATTCTCTACGGAGACAGCCATCTGCTCTTTTGTAAATGATATGCTGGAAATGATGGATGAAAATAAATGTGGCATCTTAATACTGCTCAATCTCAGTGCTGCTTTTGATACAGTGGTGCATGAACTGCTACTAAATGATCTACAGTCCATCGGCATTGGAGATCAAGCCTTCGAATACCTAAAAGACTACTTGGTAGAAATTACTGTGTACAAATTGGAAACTCTTATTCATCATATGAACCCTTAAACAGAGGGGTACCCCAGGGGAGTGTACTTGGCCTAATCTTATTCTACATCTATACTATTGGTGTATCGAAAATGCTACAAAGTCATGGCGTGAAGTTTGAACTATTTGTAGCACACAATTTTACTTCTCCATAAATGATATACATGACACTAGTGAAACTCTAAACCGAATTCTTGATAGTGTTAGAGAATGGATGACATTTAAACAACTAAAATTAAATGAGAACAAAACTGAATTCATGGTGGTGGGCAAGAGAAACAGCGTGAGAAACTTAGGTGATATTTAAATGAACTTAAATAATGACTGGTGCCGATATCTAGTAAAGTTCGAGATCTAGGTGTATTTCTTGACTGTAGCCTGTATCTAGCTGCCCCAATAAATAATGTAATAAAAACTGCTGGTTATCATCTGAGAAATATTGAGTTTATAAAAAAGTATCTGGACGAAAATTCTGTAAAGAAACTTGTGATAAACTGTGTTATTACCAGGATTGACTACTGCAATTCTATCTACTACAATTTACCAAAAAGTGCAACTTAAGTAATTACAAAACATAATAAACAGTGAAGCAAGACTGATAAAAGGTGTCCCACCAAGAAAAAGGATCACCCCTATACTATTCGATTTACACTGGCTGCCGATTAAAGCGAGAATTGAATTTAAAATATGTACAATAACCCACCAAGTTATCAGAACCGGCCGTCCAAAATACTTCAGAGAATTGCTACATATTGAGCAGCCAACAAATCGTGTCGGCACGAGAATAGTTACAGATGGCTTCAAACTGTTGGAACCTAGATTCATGTCTACTTTAGGCTCCAGAGCTTTTAAATATGCGGCCCGAGACTATACAATAAGCTCCCACGAAACATTCGAATGATTGAAGACATTAAGGCTTTCAAGAGGAAACTGAAGACTTTCTTATTTCAAGTCATACAACAGTGACGATTTAACAGTAAATGAACAATGCGCAATATGATAGGTTAAATAATCTGAACGAACAAGGTAAAACGACAGTGGAGGTCCTGTAGAGAGTGGGGTTCCCCTGCTGTATGGAACCGGAAAAGCAGCCATCAAAATAAAGTAAAGTAGTGTCGCTTGCTTGAACAACATTAGTTGGCCTGTTTGCATGTAGATGGCGTTGGGGAGTGATCAGCTGATCACCAAAACAAAAACAAACATTTTGTTACCTTCATTGATTAAAGAAAGTGCATTCAAAACAAATGTATCTAATACATATGAAAAATAATTGTAGTCTAATATTTTATATCTGGTGAGAGCTACTGCTAGTGTTTGAATGTCATTACTAAAGTGTTATAGGGTTGTCAAACTCCCCTGTAAAACTTTATCTTATTGTTAAGACAAAGGATGATTTTGGGGGAATTTTTTCAGAAAAAAAGTGTCTTATGACATGAGAAATACGGAGTATATCAATGCTTATGGTGGTGTAGAGCCAAATGTCATTTTTCCTTTGTTATTTATAAAGATAGCAGATTTCTTAGCTCCAAAGTTATGTTATTTTGCACAAGTTAGCAAGAAGAGAAGCTTTTAGCACTTGTTGGAGAATTGGTAATGTTACTCCTCTATGTAGATGTGTTTGTGGTAGCTCAAGTCCCAATGGTTACCGCCCAATTCCCATAACTCCCATATTATCTAAAGTTTTTGAACGTCTTCTTGAAAAACGTCTTAATAGGTTTGCTGAAGGTAATCATCAATTCCCTAGTTTACAATTTGGTTTTCGTAAAGGCCTTGGAGCATGTGATGCCCTTCTTACAATCTCCAGTGCTGTACAGAAATCCCTTAATTGTAGTCAGGAAGTTCGCATGATTGGCCTTGATTTTAGTGCTGCCTTTGACCGTGTTAATCATGAGGCCCTTGTTTTCAAACTCAAGCAGTTGGGAGTGGGTGGGTCGTTTCTTAGCATTATTATTGAATTTTTAAGTAATAGATCTCAAAGAGTTGTTGATGGGCACCATAGTGGGTATAGGAATGTGATATCCGGTGTTCCACAGGGTAGTGTTTTTGGCCCATTATTTTTCATACTATATACACATGACATGTGGTTTGGCCTAGAAAACAAGCTTGTTGCATTTGCAGATGATGCTACTCTCTTAGCATCAATTCCATCCCCTGAATGTAGAACTGGGGTTGGTGAATCCCTTATTAGAGATTTAGCTAAAATTAGTGGATGGTGCAAATTATGGGGTATGAAGTTTAATCCTAACAAAACTCAAAATATGATTGTAAGTAGGTCAAGGACGGTGGCTCCTCAACATCCGGATCTCAGTATTGATAATGTTTCTTTAAATTTGCATGACTTAAAATTTTAGGTTTGATTCTTTACAACAAATTTATTTTTGAGAAACACATTAGGTCTGTGCCTTCTTCAATTGCAAAAAATAATTGGCTTATTGAGAAAGTCTTTTAAGATTTTCGGTGATCAATCTATTCTGAAGAAGTGTTTTAATTCTTTCATTCTACCTTGTTTTGAGTATTGTTCACCTGTCTGGTGTTCAACTGCTGATTCTCATCTTAATTTGTTGGGCAGAAACTTACGGTCTATTAAATTTCTTATTCCTGATCTAGATGTTAATCTTTGGCACCGTCGTTCAATTAGTTCATTATGCATGTTGCATAAGATTTTTCATAACTCTGACCATCCTTTACATTCAGATCTCCCTGGACAATTCTATCCTGTTCGTAATACTAGACAGGCAGTTCATTCTAATAACCAGGCCTTCCCCATCATGAGGCTCAATACTACACAGTATTCTAAAAGTTTTATTCCAGCTGTTGCCAAGTTGTGGAATGATCTTCCTAATCGGGCAGTTGAATCAGTTGAACTTCAAAAGTTCAAAGTTGGAGCAAGTGTTTTTATGTTGACCAGGCTGACATGAGTGTTTTTTAGTTTATATATGACATATCTGTTTTTGACGTTGTTAATAGTTTATATTGGACATATCTGTTTTGACGTTGTTACTGTTTTTAGAATGATTTATTGTTAATTTATTCTCATCATTTATTTATTTCCTACCCTCCCTTTCCTCACTGGGCTATTTTTCCTTATTGGAGCCCTTGGGCTTATAGCATCTTGCTTTTCCAAGTAGCTGCTTATAATTTGAAAGCAGGAAATAACACATTAAACAGAATCCTTTGAAATTACGAGAATTATTGAAAAAAAAATAATTATACGAACTAGAAAGGCGAAAGAACTCTGTGGTAAGAGATCAACCCACAGATGTTCAAGAGACTAAAAATGTGTCTCTTTTCACTTCTGATCCAATAGTTCGTTCGTTTTAGATTGCCCTACCTTATGCAAGACACGGGCTCTTGCGTTGTTAATCCGTAATCTGATCCAATTAAGTAGTTTGCTAGAATGGCTGTTTGCCATTTAGAACTCGTTCTGCGTATACAGGTGATTGACCTCGTAAATTTGAGTTTGTAATTTCTCCCAGCTTTGTAGTTCGTGTGGTGACAACTCTTCAGTAATTTCCAAGAATTCTTTTAAAAGTATCATTTTCTGCTTTCAAATGACGTGTAGCTTTGATGTATTTTGTGCGTAACATAACCTCACGATAATTTACAACAGTAGTCTGTTTTCATTTGAGTGAAGTCAGTTGCCGAATAATTTTAAAGTTTAGATAACATATTCCTGAAGGCTACTTACAAGGAACCATTGGAAATTCACGGAGATTTGAAAATGTTCTCGTAAAATTTTTTTATTGGTGGATTCTTTAAGGTACGAATGGAAAAGACCAAGTAAATGCGTTATTTCATTTGATACAATTGTGATTTGTTGATCGAATATAATTCAACAATGAAAACATTGATTTCGTTTTCTTTCTGATTTCATGTGAAACTGCATTGGAGTTTCAAGCGTTGTAAATTGTGTATGCTTCCATTATCGCCGATTTTACGTCTTGAAGTTACTATAAGAAGACATCAAGAAAGGAATGACAGCCGCCATTTTGATTCGGTTCCATACAGTATCTTTGGTGGCGCAGTGGTGCGCCCTACTGGACGTTATGGGAATCACGTGGTTCTGATTGGCGGGAACTTGGTGATGCTTCTCGCAAGACAGGCAGCCTCATTCGAGCTCAGTCAGTCGAAGTGTCAGCATCAGCTTAATTGCTTTGTAGTCGATCACTCGATACATCGAATAAAACTTTGTTTATTGTGTTGCAAGATGGAGTTTGGAGGGTAAGGATGATTTGATAACAATTGTGTCATACGTATTTTCTGTGAATTTTACTTTTTCGTGTTCAGAGATCTTGCGAACTAGGTGCGTTACTTCGATATTCTGTAAAGGTCCCTTTCTTAATGATCGATTATTGCTGTAGTACAAGATCAAATTCATAAAATCCATTAGTTTCTTATGTATTCGTGTGAATTGGAGGTTGTGCCATGATTTCAGGAATCGTTCTTACGAGCCTGAATCCGATTCGTGAAGTCTGGTGTCAAATAGTTATTTATAAGTAACCTCACGAGAAGTTACTACCGAGTTTTCTTTCTTTTGGAGGTTAGGTGATAATATCACTTATAGCAAGTTTCGAAAACCGATGTATATAGAGGAGGATAGAGAACAAAGAGAGAGAGAGAGAGAGAGAGAGAGAGGGCAGCATATTTTCTGGTTTTCCCATCTGGTACAGTAGTTAAATAGTCTTATTCGGTCCTTAATCTCGCCTGTTTTGGATTTTTTTTTTTTTTTTTTGATGATTCGGACCATTTGCTTGGCTGTTTCGGACTTTCGTTTTGGATGAACTATTTTATAAATTTTAATAAGTAAATAATATTGCTTATCCAATATATCTAAATAAGACATCAGGTTGACTATATTAGAAACAAGGGAAACGATATTATAAAACAATGTTACATATGTGAATACATGTTAGGTCAGAATGAGCCAGTAAATGATCCGAATAAGTCTGCTACCCTTGCATGAAATGTCTCCAAGCTGTTACCTGGTATGAAAGGCTGAGATGACTCTGGGAGGCTTGACAAGTATGTTTAGCGTGGGCCCCATTTTTATTCCTTCAGCCAATTTGAGTTCCCTTGCTTGTTTATTTTTGGATTTTCTTTTTTCACTTTTTACCCAGATTCCATTTGCATTTTCAACTAGCGATTTTTAAACGACAATAAGTGTACAATAAAGATTTAGTTTCCAACTGACTTTACAATAAAAGTTCGAATATAAACGTGGAAGGAAAACTCTTGCTGGATAGAGATATAAAACGAAAATTTGCAGTTACTTTTCGTAACTGCAAATTTTCGTTTTATATCCCTATCCATGTGTGTGTGTGTGTTTGCACATGTATACAGCATATGTGAAATGAGTGTAGGAATATAAGTGAATACGTAAGGGTAATATTGATAGGGACACACCGGGTGTAACATTTGAAGTTACGACTGAAATAAAAAATTCAAAAGAGAAACCAACTCTAGAACCCCGCCTAACCTGGTGTTTCTTCAAACCCAAATAGCTATCTTTCAACCGTTGCGTGGTGCAACAGAAACTTTGGGTTCTTGAATTGAGGAAGAAACCAAACAAGGCCGTCGCCATGATGGAAGTGTGGCTATAGGCAATATTTATACTCGAAAGTAACCTAATTTGGCTGGTTCAAATTTTTTGGAATTATTTGTTCGTCACCTCACTTGATCCGCTGTATAATTCTTTATTATTTGCATGAGAGTTGGGCAGCAACGACTTGGTCCTGGGGCGCATCAACTTCCCCAAGAGTAGATGTGCCCCAACCCTTACTGGGCGGACGGACTTGGTGTCGATGGACCTGTTACCAACGAGCCATGTCTTGTGTAGCTTTTTGTCCAATCCTCTCTCCCCTTAGTTAGTTAACTTCTTTCTTCGGTTTTGGGAGACTGTCATTCTATAATTTTTGGCTATGATATCTTGCTGGCCCGGCTCTTCCTTTGTAGCACCTACTAACTATATCCTTTATCTATTCATTCAGTCATTCAGTTTGATTTTGGAGTTTTTGCCGATTGAGTGTTTTGTTTCATGCCTCCCTTTTCAGTCTGTCATTTGACCAATGCTTTCAGGAATTTGCATTTTCTGTCTCTACAGTAAACGCAGTGACAGTACATTTGCTGAAGATTCTGCTTCCAGTCGCCTCCACAAACAATGTCAAATGTGTAAATACTCTTATCTAGATCCATATATCTTCCATATGTGACAGCTTGGCCAGGGCACCAGCCACCCGTTGAGATACTACCACTATTGAGTTACTGGTTCCTTTAACTGGCCAGACGGTACTACCATGGATCCCTTTCTCTGTTTACGGCACATTTTGTTTGTGCCTACACATATACTGAATAGTGTGGACTATTCTTACCACATTCTCCTCTGTCCTAATACATCTGACAACACAGATTATCAAACAATACTTCGCTCAAGGGTTTAACTACTGCAATGTGATAGTTCAGTGGTTACTTTCTTCTTGGTAAGGGTAGAAGAGATTCTTTAGCCATGGTAAGCAGCGGTACTAGAAGTTTTTAGAGATTCTTTAGCCATGGTAAGCAGCGGTACTAGAAGTTTTTATAGTTTATATGTGAAAAATCTACTGCAATTTGATGACGTTGCTGTTCTTGAAATATTTCATTTTGATTGTTTATTCTTCTCTTTTTGTTTATTTCCTAGTTTTCTTTTCTCTGGGCATTTTCCATTTTTGTAGGAGCCCTTGGGACTTACGACATCTTGCTTGTTTTCCAACTAGGGTTATAGCCCAGCTTATAATAGGAATATATGAAACTGACATTAATGTAAACGAGCATTTCGGCTTTAGAGATCATTTTATCGGAATAGTCTATCGTCTATCTTTCGATAGATGATATTGTGATTTTGCAGGCATACCAGTGTCATAGTGGAAAGCTCAAAGGCATTGTTTGAGGTTATGCGCTATATATGTTTCCACCAAGTGTACTCAGACTGCATTTGTTCTTGATCCTTTTTTGGCAGAGACTCAAAGCCCTGTTCAGCTTGTCCATTTCCTCGCAAACTTTTTGTTTTGTAGACATGAATATCTGCAGGCATCTTATTATCAATGAAAGCAGTGCATAAACATGGTTTGATCCATGAAAAACAGGACAATAATTAGCTAGTGAGGAAACTCCAAATGCGTTTGTATGTTTCCTAATATGTACTAAAAACAATACATTTAATTCTATAACTTACCAATTGTTAGGATTGAATGAATTCCTGAGTAAACATTTTAACTAATTTTCCTCTTTATTTTTCAGATCTGATTCCAATGTTTCGAAACGTCGCCGATGTACAGAATCAACGGAAAAATCAGGTTCTATTGTGAGTACACAGCATGCACCCTTCGTTTTTTAGTATTGCTTCCCATCTTTTAACAGAAGTCTAGTTTATGTAAAATTTAATAACACATTTTGTATCTCATTCAGTTTTTATTTGTTCTGCAGTGCAATTTTGAATTTCCCAATGAATTTCTTACTGTTATACATGACAACCAGTTCATTCAAGAGTCTTCTTCCCATTGCAGTCCAGCGAGTGTCAAGAGCCGCAGAGAAAGAGGCAACGACAACGTTGGGCGTCGTTCCCTTCCCTTGGCTCAGTCACCTTCACCTCCTACTGGTTTGCTTCAAGAAGCATTTGAAGCCTTAGATATGTTTCTGAAGAAATTTCCTTCGGCTATTGGAGATCTTGAGGCATATCTAAGGCAGCAACAATATCAGTGTCAACAGCCTCTACACCACCAGCCACAACACCACCAGCCTCTACATCACCAGCCTCTACACCAGCAGCAGTCACACCACCACCAGCCTCTACACCAGCAGCAGTCACACCACCACCAGCCTCTACACCAGCAGCAGTCACAACACCACCAGCCTCTACACCAGCAGCAGTCACAACACCACCAGCCTCTACACCAGCAGCAGTCACAACACCACCAGCCTCTACACCAGCAGCAGTCACAACACCACCAGCCTCTACACCAGCAGCAGTCACAACACCACCAGCCTCTACACCAGCAGCAGTCACAACACCACCAGCCTCTACACCAGCAGCAGTCACAACACCACCAGCCTCTACACCAGCAGCAGTCACAACACCACCAGCCTCTACACCAGCAGCAGTCACAACACCACCAGCCTCTACACCAGCAGCAGTCACAACACCACCAGCCTCTACACCAGCAGCAGTCACAACACCACCAGCCTCTACACCAGCAGCAGTCACAACACCACCAGCCTCTACACCAGCAGCAGTCACAACACCACCAGCCTCTACACCAGCAGCAGTCACATCATCACCAGCAGCCACATCATCACCAGCCTCTACACCATCAGCCACATCATCACCAGTCTCTACACCAGCAGCCACAACATTACCAGACTCTACTCCAGCAGCCGCAATATCACCAGCCGCAACATCATCAGCTTCTACACTACCAGCCACACCACCACCAGCCACAACCACATGCAGTATATCTACAACACGCACAACAACAAACTTGCTGGAAGGACGAGTTTGTGGCAGCCTTGGGCCACATCTGATTGAAAAGAAAATAATTTTGTTTTGTAAATTTTCAATAAAATTTTTTACCTGTAACATTTATTTATTTTACATTCATGAAAGATGTCTAATATATAGTTAAAAAAAAAGTAATTCGGCATATCTACGAAGAAAATATCCAGATATTTTGATACAGAGACCCGCCATTAACACTATTTTGATTGTCCAGTCTTTTGAGATCTTGTTTTCAGTCTCTTCTCCTTTTTAGATGTCGGTAAGAGGTATGGAGTCAGGGCGATTTGGTTCAAAGCTTTTTTATCATCTAAATATATTTAAAGATTTTTTTCATCAAATCGAAGATGCAATAAGGAGGGTATGATTTTCCGATTCGATGAAGGTCCTGAAACCATAACTTAATTATGAGAGTCATTGGTTCCTTTTAATCCACTTCATAGAGATTTCATAATACTATACGGCATTTTGTAGTTGGTCTGTCAGTTTTGAATACAGGCTTATGTGGAAGGAAGTTATAATAAACTGGATCTTCTAAAAACACTTTTAAATTATAAATGCTCTCAATAACACCGCTTTCCTCTTTGGTGTTTGAACGCTTCATCTATCAAATTCAAGAATGTTATTTTTGTATGTTTGTCATTTGATTTTGAAATTGCTTCAGCTAAACTGCAGTTTTTACCGAGATGAGAAAGACCGTTCTAAAGTAGTCCTAAAGGCATCTTGAGCCTACCATCCCAGTCTCTGCCTGTCTCTGCCTATGTTATTAAGTGCAAACCTTACCAACTTATCATTCAGTCCCATGGCCTTTTCATATTTTTCTGTATCGTAATTTGAGAATTTAAAACTATCTAAAATTTCATTAGTAGCCCTTTGTAATTCTAATACTGTCTTTATCATTCAAAACAAAGATTTTTCTAGTAAGTGAATTTCATCCGTCATCATTACCCAAAATATCTTCACCAGTAACAAACAAGCCACATGAAAAACAATCTTGTTCATATCCTTAGTATTAATGACCGAACAATGAAAACTAAGTTTCAGAAATAAAAGTAAAAAATTTATAAATCATCTATGAGCTCGTCTACTTTGCCCACAAGCATAATGCCAAAAGAAGTCTGAGAATATCCAGACCCAATCTTTCCTAAAACTCACCACAGACTAAAGGTGCACCCACACGGTCGAACAGTGTCTGTCGGACTAACACTGTTACCATGTCTAAATTAAAAGAGAATGACGTCATAAGCGTTGAAATGAGGATATTGATATGGTAACGAGCAATGGTACCAGATGAAGTTTACTACCAGGATTTCTACTCCTTTTACCAGACAAAGACCAGAAGAAATGTCCAAAGCTGATGTCCGCTGGCATCTCTGTTATCTATGTCATGTTATAATCTGTACTCGAGAATCAAGCAGTAGATGTCAGCTTCAAGTACGGAGCATCATAACCACAGTACACCATAAAATAGAAGCACAATCCAATAAATTAGATTATTCCTCATGCTTATTCCTGATCTTTTGAGAACAATGGATGGACTAGTTTCAAAGACTGAGGGAAAAGAGAAACTATTCATGCATTGTAAAGGAAACTCAAATTGACTATGAATCAAGACTTTAAAAACTATATACTGATGGGCCCAAACGCTTTATGCATTTTATCGGAGAACTTAGAACCTTTTATAACTAAGCAGGATACATGTACGAGAGGAAGCATTTTTCAGGAGCACGTTTGGAGGCATTATAGAATCACATATGACTAATTGAAATTAACCCAGTGAACTGAGGATGTTAATTGTTATTAACGTGCAATGTGTAGCACATATTCCACGAAATAACTGTTTGAGACGGTGGCAGGACAAAATCCCCCTGGACTAAATGTCTAATTATGTATATATATATATATATATATATATATATATATATATATATATATATATATATATACGTATACGTATTATAGGTAAAGGCGTTTACTAATTTTTCTAACAAGGTAATTTTTTTTAACTTACATAGTTCAACATATTTTCACAAAATGGCAGTGAAGTCGTACGTATTTTTTTTTTTTTTTTACTTTTTTTTTTAAATTTAACTGAATAGTCTTCCAAAATTAATTTACAAATCACTTTACATCCACCCAGAGAAGATAGAGTTCGTGACGAGTAATAAAGGCAAGCTGAAGTTAATTCGTGAAGGATATATTTGTATTAAGCAAAAAGAATTGGCAAACTGTGTGGTATCTTACGAATGTGAAAGGAGGAGATCTAAAGCTTCATATAATGCAAAAGTCAAAGTAAGGCAAGATGAGGTTATCGAAGAGTTACATAGTCTCACACACATGCACCACATACTGCAAAATGTGAAGTCACAAAAGTATTGCAAGAAATTAAAGAACGTGCACAACATACAGAAGAGACCACTCAACAAATAATCGCTGATGGTTTTGCTATCTATATCAGACGAGGTAGCTACAAAATTACCTTCAATCCATTTCCTTCAAAGAGATGTTCGACGCTATAAGCAGAAAAAGAGAAACTATTTACCGTTGCCATCAAGTGCCCTTGAAAACTATGTAAAAACAACTGGAGGTGAAAACTTCTAGTTGCATGACTCAACGTTTGACGGCAATAGGATGTCGATATTTGGAACGACCAAAAGCATTGCATTTTTAAAAAGATAATCATCATTGGTGTTTGGATGGAACATTTAAAGTGGTACCTGAAATATTTGTCCAACTATATACAGTTCATGCTTTGGTGGATCATCACACTATACCCTGCATTTATGCACTATTGCCGGATAAAACCAAGACAACATATAACAAATTTATAGAGGAAGTTAAAAACTTGACTAATCTTTCTCCTACGAGTGCAATGATCGATTTTGAAAGAGCAATGCTGAACACGTTGATAGTGCTCTTTCCTGACGCTGATGTTACAGGCTGCTTTTTTTCATTTGTGCCAGAATATTTACAAAAAATACAAGAGTTTGGTTTCCAAAAACATTATCAAGAAAATGAAGAATTTTCTCTTAAAATGAGAATGATAGCAGCCCTTGCCTTCATTCCCCCTGAATCTGTTCATGAAGCGTTTGAAGAGCTTTATGATATTATGCCAGAAGAAAGTAAGCCAATTTTAAATTATTTTGAGGATCACTCTATTGGAAGGCCAAGTGGATGAGGACGCCGAGAACCCACATTTAACATACCCCTGTGGAATATGTATGTCGGAACAAGCGATCAACTTAATCGCACAAATAATTCTGTGGAAGGTTGGCATCGAAGCTTCGTATCATTTGCTGGGCGTTCCCATGCACTGATCTGGAAATTTATTAAGCTGTCAGAGCGAGAACTCAACGTTCATGATGTTAAAATAACTCAAATTACTGCTGGTATCGCTAGTGAACCACCCAGAAAAAAAATACAAGGATGCCGCATCACGAATCAATTCAATTGTGCTATCATGCCAAAAAAGAACTTTTAGATTATCTTAGAGGTATTGCATTTAACTTGGGATTTTAGAAAATTTGCATTTTAGAAATTAACCCAAATATATATTTTTAAAGAATTTGTAAAGAAATTATATCTTTCGTAAATAAAGGTTTCTGCATTTTCTGAAATTTTCACTTTTCACAAACACTTTTTGTTAAGAATTCCTTCTTTTATAGACAGAAGGTAAGTGATTAAAAAATATTGCCCGCAATAATGATCAAATAAGGTAAATAGAACTAGATATTCAATAATAAATGTAAAACAATCAAAAGACGGCACTAGTATCTTGATTTTTTTCCTGTTTCGAACTATATACAGTAAGTATTTAAAAAATAACCGAGAAAAAAAAATACCTTTTGGAAAAAATAGCTCGGACGGGGATTTAGTCCTACGGGGAATTTTGTCCTAGTACCGTTTGAGACTGGACATACTTCGGCTTATGTGTTGTTACCCAAATCAAAATTGTTTCTGTGATAAAGATAAAATGTTCAAAATTTGTTTCCACTGTTCTCGTAGAGAGAGAGAGAGAGAGAGAGAGAGAGAGAGAGAGAGAGAGAGAGAGAGAGAGAGAGAGAGAGAGAGAAATTGTGTATTTTCCTCACGATCAAACACTTCTTCGGGTAAATGCGATTTCGGTGCCCATAACTGAAATAGATTCCGTTATGCTATACTCTTATATCGAAACGCCATAATTTGGTTGTGCAAATGTCTTCTGCTCACCGTTTTTTTTTTCTCTCTCTATATCTTCAATTTGCGTAGCTTTTCCTTGTAATGATGGCCCATTATGAGTTCCATGTTCTTTTCGACTTTTAAACCAGTTACACATTCCACTTCTCTGAAGTTCTGACGTTATTCTACTTATTGCTGCTACACGTTTATTTCTGTCTTTGTAAACATTTGCTTTGATGGTTTATAAGCATGGGCTCTGCCAGTACTGTTCGATTAGCAACTGAGCCTCTCTTCTATCTCAAAGTCAGCTTTCCTCCGTAACTGGATTACAAATAGTCATGTCTACAGGGAAGGCGATACCTAATCTTCTAAATGTTAAAGTTGATCCGGTAAACAATTAGAACTCCGTCCATAGTGCCACTCCGCCTCCGGAGTGTGTCTGAAGCTCGGACTCTACGAACACAGTTACAGTTCGGCACACCACTAGGTGCTCGTTATCATTATTATTATTATTATTATTATTATTATTATTATTATTATTATTATTATTATTATTATTACTAGCCAAGCTACAACCCTAGTTGGAAAAGCAAGATGCTATAAGCCCAAGAACTTCAGTAGGGAAAAATAGCCCAGTGAGGAAAGGAAATAAGGAAATAAATAAATGATGAGAATAAATTACCAATAAATCATTCTAAAAACAGTGACATCGTCAAAACATTTGTCCTATATAAACTATTAACAACGTCAAAAACAGATAAAGACAAGAAGTCATTAACGCTTCTTTCATAATGTTGTCTGGTAACAATTGTGTTCGACGGACACTGTTCTACCGTGTGGACGCACCTTAAGATGCAATGTATGGACCCTGTTATTGTTATAAAATTATTGATTTCATCACTTCCATCGAGTAAAAGGTCATCAGTTAGCGAGTATCCGTACTTGTTTACTTGTTTTGGGTTTAAATCCAACCCTCCACTGAAGTCGAGTGAACTACTTCTCAGGCGGGTCCATATCAATCATCTAACGAAACATTTTCATTATAACTTGTACAATTCTTTGATTGTAGCATCTTCCAAATCATATGATCTTGTGAAAATTAAGGTGTTTAGTTTCTTCTTAAATTCAATTGCTCCGTTTAGGTCCTTCATTTCAGTTGGCAGTTTACTATAATGTCTAGGCGCACAGAAGTTTAAAGCCCTTTCACCAAATTTACTATTTGTTCTTGGTTCAGATAGCCTATGTTTGTCACTCGTGTCTCTTGTGTTAACATTTGTTTCTAGTTCTAGTTTGTTCAGGCATTCTTTTAGATATTTTGGTTCATTTTGGTTCAGTATCTTTAACGTTAGTAAGAGTAGCTTTTATTCAATTCTCGCCTTTACCGGCAGCCAGTGTAATTTAATTAATGCAGGGGTAACTCTTTCCCTATTGTGTAGTCCTTTTAATAATCTAGCGGCTCTGTTTTGTACTCTCTGAATTTTCTTCAGCTGATAATTTGGTAAGCCATAGAACAGAGTTGCACTAATCAATTCTTGAAAATATGTGGTGATTAATGAGTATGGCATTGATTTTTCATTTAAGTATTTACTAATAAATATGTTTCTAATATGATAGTTACAATTTCTTACCATATTATTTATATGTTCATTCATTGTCAGTATCAACCATGATTACTCCAAGATTTCTGACAGATTTCTTTAGGTCAATGATCGATTGACCTATTTCAATTCTTTGGAAGCATTCGATTCTTTTTATATCTTTTTCATTTCCAAAAATAATACTTTCACTTTTATCTTCATTGAGCTTGAGCTTTTTTGTTAACATCAAAGCCTTAATGTCATTCATTATTTCATGTATCTTTCTTTTAGCTTCATCAACTGATTCTATTGGGAAATAGAGTTAAGTTTAGAATATACGCTGATGATATAAAATTCTGAGTTTCAAGTATAATTGCCAGTTCAATCGCGTAAATTTCAAACAAGAGAGGACCTAGTACACTGCCTTGAGGCACCCCTTTGCTTAGTTTTCTTGTCTCAGATTCAACAATTGATATTACTACTTTAACTTGCGGTTTTCAAGATAACTCACAAACCAGTCGTATGCTCGTTCTACGATGCCCACAGCTTTAAGGTCTTCCATCAAATATGTATGTTCTACAGTATCAAATGCTGCACTTAGATCAAGCATCACAAGAATGCAACACTTGCCATTTGTTATAATTTCTGTTATGTCATTTTTAATCGCTAATACAGTTGTTTCTGTGGAGTAATTTTCTCTGTATGCAGATTGATCATCAGGTATGGCATTAGATTTTTTCAGACATTTCCAGGTTTGGTCGTGTACAGCAGTTTCAATAATTTTCGAAAAATATGACAGATTTGATATTGGCCTATATGAACTTCAATTGTCTGTATCACCTTTTCCTTTATACATGCAACGTATGATTTCTTTCAACCCAGGTAAATTTAACTTTATGTTTATATCAGATAAATGTTTGTAGAAGGTGCACAGATGGCTTCTATAAACTCAGAATTTCCAGACTTTACTTCACCTTCGATCACCTCTGTATCATTGTTTAGATGCGTTAAACCTATTTAGCTATACATCTTCCAAAACTCTTAGGTTTTGACTTTCCACTACTTCATTTGTTATGAAGATTGCTTGGCTACCTCAGTCTTTTAATCCACGAACCCGAAAACCATTGTGGAATGCACAAGTCAACTTCTGTTCTTATGTGACTCGACAGTGCATTCGTTATAGTCGTGCTACTCGTAATATGACTTTTTGACTTTCCATTACAGAATTCACCGGAAACTATATTGCATGCACTTGAGTAGTCTTTTGGCCTTTCGCCCTTCAAAGGTTTCTTTGACAGAAAATCCTCAGTCCTCACTTCACTCCGCATTCTCTACAGGTATAGACATAATAAAACATTAAATTGCATTACAGCACATCGTGCCAGTTGACCCTAGATAATACCAAAGAAAGGGAGAGAAGGAAAGAAATGGAGAGAAAGGAATAAAGGTTCCGACTGAATTATTTATACACATTTAACCTTTTCTTTTTGAAGTCCTTGACAAACATGTTTACTTGAAACAGACTGTCAACGCTCGTGTCTATGGAGACGCCTATCATTGACGCTATCGTTTGCAATGTTTGAACTTGTAGCCACAGTTTTTAACGAAAAATTCTGTTTGGTTACATCACCACAGTGCTTCACTTTACTTTAACCTATTGGGAAATACGGGAGCTTTTAAAACTTCTTAAAAAGTGAACTGATCAAAGGACAAGATCATTCCAGCTTCCCCTGTATCATGCAAAATACATCAAATATGGAAAAGCATTTGTGACAACTTCTAATATCAAAACTAAAATTTCACAGTATTGGGCGAGTTATTTTTTTTCTCTTATGCTGTTCAACAAAAATCTTCAAATTACAATAAACTTAATTCCGCAAATCTCAGAGATAAGAAAATTTAATGATCTATTAAAATAACAAAAGTTTTTCAATATAGGAAAATATAAACCACGCAGATTCTGCAACACCTGATTATCAAAAAGATACTTTGTACGCAACGATCTACCAGTTAAATTCTTCACAGGTTCTTGCAAAGAATTAACAACTGAATTTTCCGTAGGATTTAAGTAACCCCTCATTTCATGCATCCGCTTTATGGTATAAATAGTTTGATCACTAGATTACTAAAGCACCGGAATCTAATAAAAGCGTGATAAATAAAGCAACATACAATGGCATTTTGCTTTGCTCGTGACCATTATTGGAAGTCTCTCTTCATTGAAAGCCAAATTAGTCAAAGTTTTAAATTTCAGCGAGAATTTTCCAAAAAATCAATTTTGGTTCTTTGCCGTGTGTAATAAACTCTTTGTTACGCAAACACTCGCAAAATTTAACAATAAAATTTCCCTCTATAATATCATAAGTCAAGATGGAGAGGACTTCCACTCTGGAATATTCAACATGTGAAGAATTTCTACCTCCACTTCATTGATAACGTTTGGTATAAAACTAAATGGAGACAGTAACCTTTTTTCCCCTTTCAAAACCTCAAGTAAAAGCATCAATTGCTTCTGTACCTGGACACTAATATTCGAGATTAAAAACCTCTCAACTTATTTCTAAAAGTAGCAAAACAGTCTGAAGAATGAACAAGTCTCGCATGTCCATAACTGAAAAATGTATGCAAGAATTGACCATTCATCCATGTTAGTTAAAAACACTTTAAAAAAATCAGCTCTTTTGAACTCTTGATGACCTGAACAGTGTATTGGGTAAAGTTTAAAATCTTTGGTTTTCTATGCTTTCTTAATCTGGCTTTTTGCTACCTACTTGCATTAAATTCGAAAAAATTTTGTTATCTGGAACAACGTTTAAACATTGTCAAAGTACTTTACTTTAAGTAATTCTGTCGACAGCCTCTGTCGACAGCCTCCTGCTTCCTTCATGTTTAATTTTGAAGATTCATTTGCTGTCCAAGTTTCCAACCAATTTTTTCATGATAAAAAATGGTCACTGTATTCATGGCCAAACACTTAAAAATGACTCCCAAAACCTACTACTGAGGTGTCACAACATAGCAATAAATCTCCCTACACCAGAGGTGTCACAATATAATTATAAATTAAATCTGAGGCGTCAAAATATAGCGGTAAATTTCCTATGTCTGAAGCTTCACAATATAGCGTAAATTTCCTATGTCTGAGGCATCACAATATAGCGGTAAATTTCCCATTTCTAAAGCTTCGCAATATAGTGATAAATTTGCCTACATCTGAGGCATCACAATAGTGATAAACTGCCTACATCTTAGGCATCACAATATAGTGATAAACTGCCTACATCTTAGGCATCACAATATAGTGATAAACTGCCTACATCTTAGGCATCATAATATAGTGATAAACTGCCTACATCTGAGGCATCATAATATAGTGATAAACTGCCTACATCTGAGGCATCATAATATAGTGATAAACTGCCTACATCTGAGGCATCATAATATAGTGATAAACTGCCTACATCTGAGGCATCACAATATAGTGATAAACTGCCTACATCTGAGGCATCACAATATAGTGATAAACTGCCTACATCTGAGGCATCACAATATAGTGATAAACTGCTTACATCTGATGCATCACAATACAGTGATAAACTGCCTACATCTGATGCATCACAATATAGTTATAAACTGCCTACATCTGATGCATCACAATATAGTGATGAACTGCCTACATCTAATGCGTCACAATAGTGATAAACTACCTACATCTGAGGAGTCACAATATAGTGATAAACTGCCCACATCTGAGGGGTCACAATATAGTGATAAACTGCCTACATCTAATGCGTCACAATTTAGTGATAAACTGCCTACATCTAATGCATCACAATATAGTGAGAAACTGCCTACTTCTTAGGCGTCACAACAGTGATAAACTGCCTACATTTGAGGCATCACAATATAGCGAGAAACTGCCTACATCTTAGGCGTCACAGTATAGAGATAAACTGCCAGCATCCGATACATCACAATATAGTGATAAATTACCTACATTTGAGGCATCACAATAAAGTGATAAATTGCCTACATATGATGCGTCACAATAAAGTGATAAACTGCCTACATCTTAAGCGTCACAAAATAGTGAGAAACTGCCTACATCTGAAGCATCACAATATAGTGATAAACCGCCTACATCTTAGGCATCAAAATAGTGATAAACTGCCTACATCCGATAAGTCACAATATAGTGATAAATTGGCAACATTTAAGGAGTCACAATATAGTGATAAATTGCCTACATCCGATGCGTCACAATATAGTGATAAGCTGCCTACATCTGATGCTTCACAATATAGTGATAAACTGCCTACATCTTAGGCGTCACAACAGTGATAAACTGCCTACATTTGAGGCATCACAATATCGTGAGAAACTGCCTACATCTCAGGCATCACAATATAGTGATAAACTGCCTACATCTCAGGCATCACAATATAGTGATAAACTGCCTACTCAGATACGACACAATATAGTGATAAATTGCCTACATTTGAGGCATCACAATATAGTGTTAAGCTGCCTACATCTTAGGTGTCACAATAGTGATAAACCGCCTACATCTTAGGCGTCACAATATAGTGATAAGCTGCCTGCATCATAGGCGTCATAATATAGTGATAAACTGCCTACATCTTAGGCGTCACAATATAGTGATAAACAGACTACGTCTTAGGCGTCACAATATAGTGATGAGCTGCCTGCATCTGATGCGTCACAATATAGTGAAAAACTGCCTACATCCGATACGTTACAATATAGTGATAAATAACCTACAAGTGAGGAATCACAATACTGATAAATTGCCTACATCTGATGCGTCACAATATAGTGTTAAACTGTCTACATCTGATGCGTCACAATATAGTGATAAACTGCCTACATCTTAGGCGTCACAATATAGTGATAGATTGCCTAAATTTAAGGCATCACAATATAGTGAGAAACTGCCTACATCTTAGGCGTCAAAATATAATGATAAACTGCCTACATCCGATAAGTCACAATATAGTGATAAATTGCCTACATCTTAGGCGTCACAACATAGTGATAAATTGCCTACATCTGATGAGTCACAATATAGTGATAAACTACCTACATCTGAGGCATCACGATATAGTGAGAAACTGCCTACATCCGATACATCACAATATAGTGAGAAAATGCCTACATCTGATACATCACAATATAGTGATAAATTACCTACATTTGAGGCATCACAATATAGTGATAAACTGCCTACATCTTAGGCGTCACAATATAGTGAGAAACTGCCTACATCCAATACGTCACAATATAATGATAAACTACCTACATTTGAGGCATCACAATATAGTAATAAATTGCCTATATCTGATGCGTCACAATATATTTATAAACTGCCTACATCTCAGGCGTCACAATATAGTGATAAATTGCCTTCATTCAAGGCATCACAATATTGTGAGAAACTGCCAACATCTTAGGAATCACAATATAATGATAAACTGCCTACATCCGATACGTCACAATATAGTGATAAACTGCCTACATCCGATGCGTCACAATATAGTGATAAACTGCCTACATCCGATGCGTCACAATATAGTGATAAACTGCCTACATCCGATGCGTCACAATATAGTGATAAATTGCCTAAAACCGGTACGTCATAATATAGTAATAAATCACCTACATTTGAGGCATCACAATATAGTGATAAATTGCCTACATCTGATGAGTCACATTAGAGTAATAAACTGCCTACATCTTAAGCGTCACAATATAGTGATAAATTGCCTACAGCTAATGCGTCCCAATATAGTATTAAACTACCTACATCTGAGGCATCAAGATATAGTGATAAATTGCCTACATCTGATGCGTCACAATATAGTGATAAACTGCCTACATGTGAGTCGTCACAATATAATAATAAACTATCTACATGTGAGGCGTCACAATACTACCTACATGTGAGGCGTCACAATATAGTAATAAACTACCTACATCAGAGGCGTCACAGTATAGTGATAGTATGCCTACATCTGATAAGTCACAATATAGTGATAAACTGCTTACATCTGGGGCATCACAATATAGTGATAAATTGCCTACATCTTTGGAGTCACAATATAGTGATAAACTGCCTAAGTCTTGGGCGTCACAATATAGTGATAAACTGCATACATCAGGCATCACAATATAGTGATAAATTGCCTACATCAGGCATCACAATATAGTGATAAATTGCCTACATCTGAGGCATCACAATATAGTGATAAATTGCCTACATCTGAGGCATCACAATATAGTGATAAATTGCCTACATCTGAGGCATCACAATATAGTGATAAATTGCCTACATCTGAGGCATCACAATATAGTGATAAATTGCCTACATCTGAGGCATCATATTATAGTGATAAATTGCCTACATCTGAGGCATCACATTATAGTGATAAATTGCCTACATCTGAGGCATCACATTATAGTGATAAATTGCCTACATCTGAGGCATCACATTATAGTGATAAATTGCCTACATCTGAGGCATCACATTATAGTGATAAATTGCCTACATCTGAGGCATCACATTATAGTGATAAATTGCCTACATCTGAGGCATCACATTATAGTGATACATAGCCTACATCTGAGGCATCACATAGTGATACATTGCCTACATCTGAGGCATCACATTATAGTGATAAATTGCCTACATCTGAGGCATCACATTATAGTGATAAATTGCCTACATCTGAGGCATAACATTATAGTGATAAATTGCCTACATCTGAGGCATAACATTATAGTGATAAATTGCCTACATCTGAGGCATCACATTATAGTGATAAATTGCCTACATCTGAGGCATCACATTATAGTGATAAATTGCCTACATCTGAGGCATCACATTATAGTGATAAATTGCCTACATCTGAGGCATCACATTATAGTGATAAATTGCCTACATCTGAAGCGTCACAATAGTGATAAATTGCCTACATCTGAGGAGTCACAATATAGTGATAAATTGCCTACATCTGAGGTGTCACAATATAGTGATAAACTGCCTAAATCTCCGGCGTCACAATATAGTGATAAACTGCCTAAATCTCCGGCGTCACAATATAGTGATAAACTGCCTAAATCTCCGGCGTCACAATATAGTGATAAACTGCCTAAATCTCCGGCGTCACAATATAGTGATAAACTGCCTAAATCTCCGGCGTCACATTATAGTGATAAACTGCCTAAATCTCCAGCGTCACAATATTGTGATAAACTGCCTACATCTTAGGCGTCACAATATAGTGATAAACTACCTACATCTGAGGCGTCACAGTATAGTGATAAACTGCCTACATTTGAGGCGTCACAATATAGTGAGAAACTGCCTACATCTGAGACATCACAATATAGTGATAAACTGCCTACATCTGAAGCGTCACAATATAGTAATAAACTGCCTACATCCGAGGCGTCACAATATAGTGATAAACTGCCTACATCCGAGGCGTCACAATATAGTGATAAACTGCCTACATCCGAGGCGTCACAATATAGTGATAAACTGCCTACATCCGATGCGACACAATATAGTAATAAACTACCTACATCAGAGCCGTCACAGTATAGTGATAGTCTACCTACATCTGATAAGTCACAATATAGTGATAAACTGCCTACATCTGAGGCGTCACAATATAGTGATAAACAGCCCACATCTGGGGCATCACAATATAGTGATAAATTGCCTACATCTGAGGAGTCACACTATAGTAATAAACTGCCTACATCTGAGGGGTCACAGTATTGTAATAAACTGCCTACATCTGAGGGGTCACAGTATAGTGATAAATTGCCTACATCTGAGGCGTCACAATATATTGATAAACTGCCTACATCTGAGGTGTCACAATATAGTGATAAACTGCCTACATCTTAGGCGTCACAATATAGTGATAAACTGCCTACATTTTAGGCGTCACAATATAGTGATAAACTGCCTACATCTTAGGCGTCACAATATAGTGATAAACTGCCTACATCTTAGGGGTCACAATATAGTGATAAACTGCCTACATCTTAGGCGTCACAATATAGTGATAAACTGCCTACATCTTAGGCGTCACAATATAGTGATAAACTACCTACATCTGAGGGGTCACAGTATAGTGATAAACTGCCTAAATCTGATAAGTCACAATATAGTGATAAACTGCCTACATCTGAGGGGTCACAGTATAGTGATAAACTGCCAACATCTGACGCATCATAATATAGTGATAAACTACCTACATCTGAGGCGTCACAATATAGTAATAAACTACCTACATCCGAGGCGTCACAATAGTGATAAAATGCCTACATCTGAGGGGTCACAGTATAGTGATAAACTGCCTACATCTGAGGGGTCACAGTATAGTGATAAACTGCCTACATATGAGGGGTCACAGTATAGTGATAAACTACCTACATCTGAGGCATCACAGTATAGTGATAAACTGCCTACATTTGAGGCGTCATAGTATAGTGATAAACTGCCTACATCTGAGGGGTCACAGTATAGTGATAAACTGCCTACATCTGAGGGGTCACAGTATAGTGATAAACTACCTACATCTGAGGCGTCACAATATAGTAATAAACTGCCTACATCTGACGCGTCACAATAGTAATAAAATGCCGACATCTGAGGGGTCACAGTATAGTGATAAACTACCTACATCTGAGGGGTCACAGTATAGTGATAAACTGCCTACATCTGAGGGGTCACAGTATAGTGATAAACTACCTACATCTGAGGCATCACAGTATAGTGATAAACTACCTATATCTGAGGCGTCACAGTATAGTGATAAACTGCCTACATCTGAGGGGTCACAGTATAGTGATAAACTGCCTACATCTGAGGGGTCACAGTATAGTGATAAACTGCCTACATCTGAGGGGTCACAGTATAGTGATAAACTGCCTACATCTGAGGGGTCACAGTATAGTGATAAACTGCCTACATCTGAGGGGTCACAGTATAGTGATAAACTACCTATATCTGAGGGGTCACAGTATAGTGATAAACTACCTACATCTGAGGCGTCACAGTATAGTGATAAACTGCCTACATCTGAGGCATCACAGTATAGTGATAAACTGCCTACATCTGAGGGGTCACAGTATAGTGATAAACTGCCTACATCTGAGGGGTCACAGTATAGTGATAAGCTGCCTGCATCTGATGTCACAATATAGTGATAAACTGCATACATCTTAGGCGTCACAATATAGTGATAAACTACCTACATCTGAGGGGTCACAGTATAGTGATAAACTGCCTAAATCTGATAAGTCACAATATAGTGATAAACTGCCTACATCTGAGGGGTCACAGTATAGTGATAAACTGCCTACATCTGAGGCGTCATAATATAGTGATAAACTACCTACATCTGAGGCGTCACAATAAAGTAATAGATTAAATACGTCTGAAGCAAATAGAGAGTTAAAGTAACGACCATTATGAAATAAAAATTATGAATTTCTGCGTCAAAACGTGATCTCAACCAGAGCATCCGATATTTCCCTATTATGTTCCCAACTAGCTTTGTTCTATATGTAAAAATACAGAAATACTTTACCGTTTTCATTTTAACAATATCTCTGACGACAAATTTCGTGGAAATTATGTAACAGACTATTCTATCCAAAAGATTTGCGTGAAAATAGTGTTTTTGTTAATTCAGAAGGTTTGGTATCTAAACAAGGTCTTAAACGACATAGTTATCCTTACAATTACGAAATTTGCCTTCAGTACGCGTCCAATGTAAACCTTTCCTAATACAATTCCGAGTCTGAAAATCAATTACACTTTCTTGTGAATAAATCTAAATCTTGAGAAAGCTTTTAAAGCAAATAGCTAGCATCCAATGCCCCTTCAAAACAACCATCCGCAGCTATGCCATCATCTAAAAATACTTCAATCTTCACTTCCTTAAATCTCCGATATCTAACAGACTCTTAAGAACTTTGGTAAAGATGTACCCCCGCTTTCAAAAATATCGAAAGATAATCCATTATAAACAATTTCTAATTTATTTCTCCAATGAGAAAGATGTTGACGACGTTTTGATAGATTTCTGTGCGATAAGCAAACTTTAGACCGAAAGTAAATATTAAATCCTTAAAAAGTTTGTAATAAAAAACCAGCCTTTGCTTACCATTTCCATTCTTGGCCACCGTCAAAGGAATTATTTCTTAGTTTCTCAGATAGCAGTCTCACCCATTCTCTTTATATCAAGCTCCCAACTTAAAATAAATTCCGATTCATCCCACACTGACCTATTGTTACCCAATCCAATAACCATAGTAAAGGTTTTGAAATGGAATTCTGTAATCGCCCTTTTAGACGTCAATGACTATCTTCCCGGACCCAATCTAATTCCGTTCAATGTATTGTGAATAAGAACAACCAACAGGCGATTTAAAAAAAATAAACACAAAGTTCCAATTTCATTGCACCAACTGCAAAGTATACAAAATAAAAACAGCTATATTTTCACTTATCTTTTCGACGTCTTTCTTGGTACATTCCCGGTTCCAATGTCCCTTCTCGGCCTTCATTGAGCTCTAGACCTCTTCCATCAAAGTTGATTTGAATCCACAGACTTTCCCTCGATCTTTAACTAGCTTGATACTTTCGGCGATGCTGCTCTTTGCTTAACTCCTTTCTGCAGCAGTTTAATATGTTCCTTGTCCTCCAAGTTGATCAACAATCGCATCTATTGCTAACATTTTCGAATCAGTTTCCTCAAAATAACGCGATGCTCAATCAAATGGTTTTCCATCATACTTTATTGAGGTGCAGATACGTGTTGAATATTCTGCCGGAAGAGAAAGTCTATCACTTCTTGAAACTGTTTCAGCATTCTGATGGCTAACGTGAAAACACTATTCACATGTGAAACTGTAATTTGACTCTGCCTGGCGTCTTGGCTGATAAATTCGACTTGCTCGGGCTAGCGTGTGCTAGAAAGTGACTACTCAGTCAATACCTCTTAAAACATCAAATATGTTTCACCCCACACTAAAATCTTATTCGTCACTGCCTACATAACAACTGAACTCAAGTAACAAGACACTAAGATCTGCTTACATGTCGTTAGGACAATTATTTTTCGCTATACTGTACTTCGTAACGCGAAAAAAAATCTATTCTTAACACACAGGAAACTGAAATGCCATTGAGCAATTTGCACAAACAAAATTTAGTTATTCGTGCAGCGATTCGTGATACCGCATTTTATAAAAGAATTCAAACTCCTTAGTTTTTCAACTTTAGTTTGTGGGTTCTCAAACTGTGCAATTCGAGTGAATGAGAGGCGTTTTTACCATCAATCTTATGGCAAATTTTGAAACCAAAATATTTTTGGGCTTTTCCTCCTGAATACAGAGACTATCAGCAAAAATTGAGGTTGATTTTTCAGAAACGAAATTACAAATTTCTTTAAGTCTTATCACCTTTCTTCTTACTGGAATACTCTAATACAGTTTTGTAATGCTCAACTGCTTCAAAGAAAGTTATCATTTATTTCCTGTAAAGTATCGTTTAACCCTGTCCAAAAAAATATTGTAAAAAGGAATCTGTATCCATATCAAGACTTCTGACAGACTCTGTAAGCGTTCTCATTTTACTTACATATTCAAAGAGATCCTGGTGAGTATTAAAATTAGTCTTTAAATTTTTTTTTAACAACGTTGAACTTCAAAGTCATAAGGGGAGCAAATACACTTAACAAGGTTTTTTTTTGCGTCAGAATAAGATTGCCTATTAGCTTCCAAAGAATCCACAAGCACAGAAGCACTACCACAAATTTGCTGTTTTAGCAACAGTAATTTATCATACTCGGGATGCGAAAATCTTAAATTTCCTCAAATTGGGCCAAAAAATGTACTCAAATCCTCTCCTCCTTTCCTTGTGAATCTAGGGAGAGGGGCAATTGGGATCTTTAGCAGACTTCTAGCACTTTCAATAGTAGAATCTAAACAGTATACATTCTTTACTAAAGTTGAAATACATTCTACTACTTTTGAATGGTACTAGTAACACTCTTGTTAGGTCCGATTGAAGATAATTTTCATCTTCCCTTTCAGCCCATTTCATAGTTTGAATATCAGAACTGACAATTTTCAATTCACTATAAAGATCTCCAAGCAAAATTAACATAGTAGACTCTCTAGATCAGACTTAATAAAAAAGTTACCCAGTTTATTATGCCACTGTGTGACCTGTGATCGCATATGCTTCCTAGAGTTAACCAACCAACAACTTTCTTTCAGACATCATGAGAAATGTAACTATTTAAAACCCGTGAGAAAATTGTAATCTAAGAGAGTTCAGGTATTAATAAACAATTATCAAATATCCGATACCTTTTAATCACAACACTACACGATACCATCAAATATAAGCGAATGAAGGGAAAATTTAAAGTATATGTTGACCACCCTAGGACAGCCCCCTCGTGGAAACCAGTCAACCAATATTTTTGCAATAAACTTTACTCTCATACCCCGCTGAGGATGCCATGACCTAGACTTTGAGCATGTGGACAATTTTATTTTACCTTTAATGTAGAAATGAATAAGAAATATCACAAATCATAATTTATTTGCTTAACCAATCAAAATTTACATGGTTTTAATACTTGATTATCAAGAAGTGAATGAAACTGTAGGTCGAGCTGGATAGGAACAAAACCTTCCGAGAGACTGTGACAGTGACACCATCATTGAAGATGGTGATGCAGAGCCTCCTGGATGCACTGGAAGACATATTCAGTCTATTTCTTATTCAAAGCAATTTTGAATTTCCAAATGAATTTTCTAGACTGTTATACCTTAAAGTCATTACGAGAAGTTCACTCACGAGAGTCTTCTCCTTCCCATTGTAGTCCAGCGAGTGTCGCGAGCCACTGAGGAAGAGGCAGCAGCTATACGTTGGGCATCGTTCCTTTCCTTGCCCGCCTTCGCCTCCTTCTGCACATCATATTCCTGATTTGCTTCAAGAAGCATTTGAAGCCTTGGATGTGTTTCTGGAGTGATTCTCCTTAGATATTGCAGATCTTAATATAGGAGGCCAGAGTCGTAAAACAGAACATTCATCTACAAGAAAATGAAAGAAAGTAATCGTCAATAGCAAATTATAACATTATTTGGACATGAGGCATTTTTTATTTTATATTTTGGGATCGCTTTCTCTTTATTTTTTATCATGTGCATGTTTTTCATAGGACTACCTGTTTCTATAAACTTACGGGCTATTAAATTTCATATTCCTGATGTAGATATCAATTTTTGGCACCGTCGTTCAATTAGTTCGTTATGCATTTGCATAAGATTTTTCCTAATTTTGACCATCCTTTACATTCAGATCTTCCCGGACAGTTCCATCCTGTTCGTAATACTAGGCATGCAGTTAACTGTAATAGCTCAATACTATATAGCATTTTATAAATTTTATTCCAGCCGTTACCAAGTTGTGGAATAATCTTCCTAATTGGGTAGTTGAATCGGTAGAACTTCAACAGTTCAAACATACAGAAAATGTTTTAATGTTGAACAGGATGATATAAATCTCTTTTTATAATTTACATATTAAATACCTGTTTTAATGTTATTAGTGTTCTTAACATATTTTGTTTGAATTTTTTATTACTTTACATATAATTTGTTTATTGCCTTACTTCCTTTCCTCACCGGGCCATTTTTTCCTGTTGGAACCCTTGGGCTTATAGCATCCTGCTTTTTTTCCAACTAGGGTTGTAGATTAGCTAGTAATAATGATAATAATAATAATAAATTTAGTAATAATAATAATAATGTGCTTTATTTCTTACTGGAGCTTTCCTTCTGTTTGTGTTTAATATCAAATGGAATCTTGTTCTCAGGTTAAGGATTATTCATTGCGTAAGCAGCTCTTCTAGTCTTGGGTAATATCATAACCTCTGTAGGCTACCATGGTCTTCCACTGTTCTTGGGATAGAGTTCTCTTGCTTGAGGGTACACTCAAGCACACTATTCTATCTGTTTCCTTATTTCCTTTCGTCACTGAGCTAATTCCCTTGTTGAAGCCCTTGGGTTTATAGCATCATTCTTTTCCAATTAGGGTTATAGCCTAGTTACTTATAAGGACAAATTTGGAATCCATTAGCTTTTAGCATCCAGTTTTTACAACCAGGGTTGTAATGATAATAATAATGATAACAATAATAATGATAATGCTACATTTCCTGCCGATGGTTAGGCCTACTCTATTGTTTATTTCATGTGCAAGACCCTCCAGGCGGAACATCCCGCCTACGATCTAGTAAAAATCCCCTATTTCAAAATGTGCTTGCAAGTGCAGCGAGAATAAAATCCAAAATGTGGGAAACCTGGAGTAGGGAAGCGTCAGTGAAATGAATTGTATTTACTAATCTTTGTTAGTGTGACTATGCCAAATCTTCATCACTAAATAACTTAAGTATAATACCCAGTAATGTTATGATAACGTGTTTTATTATGTTATAACTTTGTTGTCTGGAAGTCCTGTATTTCCTCCACACCTCCTGCTCTGTGACTAGATTTTTTCCCGAGTTCTATCATTATCCAAGTATTTTTTGTTCCATCATAATCATCATTGTCATCGCCATTTTTTTTTCTCTCTCTCTCTCTCTCTTTTTGTTTGCTGATATGCATGTTATCATCATTGCTAAGCAATAATGCTATTGTGATTTTATTACCCAGACCTTAGAACTCTGTGGTCAACCTGCTAATTGATGTTTGTGCTATATTACTGATATTATTGCATATCTCATCTTTTTTGCTGATATCAAAGTGTAAGATCACTGTACCCCTATTGTAACTCTGTATATGGCTTTTGCTGAAATAATAATAATGATTATTATTATTATTATTATTATTATTATTATTGTTATTATTATTTGTATAGGCCTATAGTCTCATGTATAAAGTTGCCAAGCCTGATTTTTCATATGTAGTTATTTTTCTCTTACTTTTCGTTTTCGGGTCTCCTCGATGTATACATGAGGCATATTTAGTTACAAAAGATCATTTACTTCCTATTCATTTGCACGAATCTTCTGGCCGATGATTCTATCACTGTATTCTGCAAGTGGTGTATTTGATATAGAATATTAATTTCCTTCCTTTTTATAGACAAGATCCTTCAGGAGGAGGACTGACTATTGCTATTTACTTTCGCTTTTGTATAAGCTGTTAAAAACTGTATTCTAATCGGAGATTCTCTGTAAAAGTATAGTTATTAGCCGTATTTCATTAAAATACAAGCGACCGTTATTTTATCCTATTTTGTTATTATATTTTACGGGTTGGTAACCTTACGTAATATCACTCCTTTACGTCAATATATCCGCGTTCAAAAAGGTAAAAATCC
>NC_090748.1:12141730-12176730 GCF_036898095.1 Palaemon carinicauda | reverse complement strand
TATCAATTTATTATTTCCATTACACTTGAAAATCAAAAGTATATATATAATATATAAAGAGTGATGGCAGAAGCTGCAAAGCAAACCGTCCGCAGAAATCTGTGAAAAGAAAATATTTGTTAGTGTGTGTGTGCCTAAATATATAAATATTTATATATATATATATATATATATATATATATATATATATATATATTTATATTTATATATATATTTATATATATATTTATATATATTTATATATATATTTATATATATATTTATATATATTTATATATATATTTATATATATATTTATATATATATATATATATATATATATATATATATATAGAAAAGAAAGGAAAAAATATCATGCATAAATACCTAACTGTGCTACCTCTAGTCAAACTGGCGTCAGTGTTTGCTTACAGACTACTCGTAATGCTATTAACGTTTAGCTGAATACGTTGTTTATGGTTTTTTTCCCTCCCAGACAGCTTGACGCTCTCTCTCTCTCTCTCTCTCTCTCTCTCTCTCTCTCTCTCTCTCTCTCTCTCTCATAATTAAGTACTAATGATAATTTCTTACTTATTTTCCCCGGTGTTAGTAATAATGATTTTTTAGACTATCACAGCCTGAATGCAAAACTAATGATGATGTCTGACAATTTTTATTCGTAACCACTGTTTATGCTTGCATAGATGGACAGTTAGTGTTCTTACCTTGGTTAACAGATAAAATGCAGTGTAGATATTATAATCCCGATGACGCTAATTGGAGCAATTTATCTTCACTGCAGAGCAGACGAGAGTCTAGACGCCACTGAAATTTCCCGCCAAATACCCGGGTCTCGAAGAATCTCGAGACGGCAACAATACAAATTGCCAAGTACCGCATTTTGTAGGAACTTGCTTCAAAACTATCCATAACTCAAAACCAATATGTTGTTAGTAACTTTTTTGGTGCATTACACTATCAGTGTAACAATATGGTGATTTAATACAGAGTAAAAGTTCATTTCATGACATGATCACACAAACTTACCAAGCCCATTTTAAGACAAAGTACAATAGAGGGTATATTATTCACAAAAAATACCCTGCCTCCTGGAGTAGAGGGGTATTTTTGAGCCTTAGGGTGTTTTACATGTATATAAACCCCAGCTCAATCGTTATACCCTTTCTGTACCTTGAACTTTTTACAGTGTATTCGCTGGGTGGGGGGGGAGGGGGGGAGAGCAGTTGATATCTTTGGCGGCGGAGTCAATAACTCCTATACAAATAAATATATTCAAATGAAATTTTAAGGGATTATTTATATATATAAGCTTTGTGTCTTCCAATTTTCAGTTTATACCTACTATAGGCATGCATGGACTGGTTGTCACTTTTGTTTGTAAGTGACGATTTTTAGCTTAAAAATCAGTGAGGAGCAGCACACTACTCCTAGAGTTTTATAGATATCTAAATGATTTTCACAGGGATTGATGGAAGTTCTGTGAACTACATTCATACAAATATTCGTATTGATACTTGCCATAGGAAAGTCACAGTGGCTATTTTTTGATATCCACGGGAGGCCGATTTTCGACTGCGCCGTAAATTACTCGTAGAAGACTTCGCACGTCTAAATGAGATTTATGGGATGAATATTTACTTTGCCCATACAAAGATTCATGTTGATATATGCCATAGAAAAGCCTAGGCAAACGTTTATTACGGTATGGGTTGAATGGTTATTTTTGGTGGTGGAGTAAATTGTTCCTAAAACAATTCCCATATTCAAATGAAAATTTCAAGGATTGATGGGAAAAATAGTATTTCGGTTCCTGTCAAATTCTATGGTAATATCTACAATTGAGAAGACACAACTATCATATATCCTTAAATATGCTGTTAAATGTAGCAACATTAAAGTCAAAGTGAGCGACATCAACGAGGGACAATGCCGATCTCCTAAACAATATCCGTCCAGAGTTGCAGCTAGTCCAGTTTATTGTGTTACTATTACTTACAGCGTCTGTGTTTAAAGGAATGTTGAAGCATAACACGTATTTATTGGCTTCTAAAATGAACGCCTCCACATCAAAACTCTAGCAATAAGTAATAAAAAACTTCAGGAATGAAAAGTAGGTAGAAGGTTGACCAGGCCACCAGCCACCGCGTGGCGATAATACTGCTTGAGTATTATCTTAGTAAAGCATTTTAAACATCAGTAAGCTTCATTTGACTGGCCAGACAATATTACATTGGATGTCACTCTCTGGTTACGGCTCATTTTTTCTTTGCCTTCACATACACTGAATGGTCTGGCATATTCTTTCCACATTCTCCTCTATCCTTATACATCTAACAACAGAGATTACCAAGCAATGCTTCTTTGTTCAAGGGGTTAATTACTGCACAGTAATTGTTCAGTGCCTACTTTTCTTTTAGTAAAGGTAGAAAAAGACTTTAGCTATGGTAAGCAGCTCTTTTGGGTGAAGGACTCTCCAAAATCAAACCAGTTCTTTAGTCTTGGGTAGTGCCATAACCTCTGCACCACAGTCTTCCACTTTTTGTGGTAGAGTACTCTTGCTTGAGGGTACAACTGGGCACAACATTCTATCTTATATCTCCTCCTCTTGTTTTTTTTTTTTTTTTTTTAGTTTCTAAATTAAAGATTTATTTTAATGTTGTCTATTGTTCTTAAACCATTACATTCTAACTGATCATTACTTTCCATACTTTATTTATTTTATAACCTTCATTTAATCACTGGGCTGTTTTCCCTGTTGGAGCCCTTGGACTTATAGCATCTTGCTTTTCCAACTAGGGTTGTAACATAGCAAATGATAATAATAAAAACAACAACAACAACAACAATAGCAATAATAATAATAATAAAAATAATAATAATAATAATAATATTAATAATAATAATAATACACCAACGAGACATGGAAACTATATAAAAAGCCCAAGAAAAAAAAAAAAAAAAAAAAAGGCCAGTGAAATAAAGTCAACAGGATGAAGAAGTCTTTAGGGGGTCAATATCGTCGGTTCATAAAGGCCGAATGAGCACAATTAATTAGGAGAGAGCTTGAGGGCCATCTGGAGACCTCATCTACCATTTTGGGCTTATCTCAATCACAACAGCGTAGGTCGAGAGCTCTCATTTCGTTTCTTATCCGACAAATGTTACCCCCTGTATATGAAAACTCCAGATTCTTTACTGAATTATCAACATTTGATAACATGCCATTATTGAAAAGGAGATGCTTTAGTAATTCTTGTGTAGTTTATTTGATTTTTTTTCTTTTTTTGTGGGGAGGGAAGAAAAATGGTTTTCCCAGAGATTTTAAAAAAATCGCGTTTTTTTATTATTCATGTTAAAGTAGATATGCATCAACATATCCTTAATAAAATTATGTTGACGTGGAAATTCTAAAAATTTCACTTTATATTGCATAACACAGTCACGCACAAAAAATGCAACACCTCTTACAGCATTCTAAGGGTAGCAACCACGTTAAAGCCTTAAAGCTTTGTAATGTGTCTTATTTGAACGTTCCTCAAAATGTCCTTAATGTTTTGAATGCTCTGCTATCTTTCAAACAACCATTGTACATGCTATCACAAAGCTCCTTATTATGCTTGAACCTTCTGGAGCTTAATACACACAGACCCACTAGTCCTTTATAGCTCTGCAATCTACAATAGTTCCTTAAAGTTTTTTCAATGTTCAAGACGATTATCGATTGGATTTACTGGAACTTTTAAAACAGCTTTTCAATATTTTGACTATTTTAAATTCAATGCTTTAAAAACACCATTGAGGAGTGAACATGCTTTCAACTAGCTGATAGTCAGGAACTCAGGATTAACAGTCCAAAAATTGTCTACAACAAGGATACAACCTATATCTAGATTATATAAACAAACCTGTATTATTGTATGTAAATAGGTTCGTTAAATTATTCATGAAGTGCCATTGGAAACACCATAAGGCAACGATCAAATAAATTATATTTTAACGACGGACGGATTCCGTGAGTTTCCCTACGAGCGAAAACAGCTTTTTCAGATGCTCTACCATTCCAATTTTTGAAGCGTCTGAATCTATTTTTGTAAGCGCAGTTTACATCAGATGTTTAATCATTTCCTACTCTTCTTTTAATAAATCTTATTACATGGCAATGTATAAGGGCAGTGAAGGCGTAAAGAATAAGTTTTACTTTTTCCTGAACTGTATCCTTTGTTTTCCACAGTATTGCAGACATTAAGGGATTTGCTAATATAACTTATTTAATTTTCCCCATCATCCGATAGAGAAGGAGACAGAAAGAATTGACACTGTATTGTTAGTTTGTCTGTATGTACGTGTTATGAGATACGCATAAGAGGCTTTATCCATGTTTTGATTAAAAATCACCAATCAGGTAACGTTATAGGAAATATATATATATATATATATATATATATATATATACATATATATATATATATACATATATATATATATAATATATATATATATATATATATATATATGTATATATATATATATATATATATATATACTGTGTATATACATATATATATATATATATATATATATATATATATATATATATATGTATATATATATATACATATGTATATATATATATATATATATATATATATATATATATATATATTTACTCTATATATGTATATGAATAATAATAGTTGATAATAATGCAAACAACACCAACCATATTATTATTATTATTATTACTATTATTATTATTATTATTATTATCACAAGTATCATTATTATTACAAGTGTAAGCTATATAGGTCCCAGAACGTTTCAAAGATAAGCAATCATGGTGAGCGAAGATTAGATGTCGTTCATCGAGAATACTACTACCTAAGTCCACGGGGATAGAATAATAGTAATAAAATCTCCTAACTGTTTAGAATATTAAGCTTAGAATATCTAAAGAGTATAAAGTATTGATTTACAAAAATACAAACTATAATAGAGTGAAAAACAGCTAGATGGACATGGATATACATAGAATAGAAAACCTTTCCCCTGTTACTGAAATGGAGGTAGATGAGGAGATTTATCCACAAGATATGGATGTCGACGAAAAAAGTGAATTTCATGGTAAAACTGTAGGTCAGAGAATGGCTGAAATTATGGGTTCGGTGGAGAAGATGCATCGAGAAATGACTTTGATGGCGAGAGAACTCCAACGAGAAGGGCAAAGACTCTACGAACAAGAGGTTGAACTTATAGAAAAGAGTCTGTGGATGGAGATAGAATACTTGCATTTGGAAATCCAGAAAAGCTTCCTACAAAATAGAGAGTTTATTCAGAGGATGGAGGAAACGGTGTTAGCGAGAAAAGAGCAAAACATTCTTTGAAAAATAGAAATATTAATCGAGAGATGGGAAAACACAAAACTAACATTATCTTGTTTACTAAATTCGATAATGGAAGGATGTTGAAATGCAATTTTAGTATAATTGTTTTTAGATTAACTAAAAAAAATATTAAGAATTTAAAGCTCAAATTAAATCGAAATAAATATTTTAATAGAATATGATTATATTAATTGTAATTATAACTAAAGGATTGGTCGTCTAAAATTACACTAAATAAACATTAATTTGCTAAAAGGCATTATAAATTGAGTACATATAGTTGAGGACAAATTTTAATTTTTGCTCTCATTTGACAGAAGATATGAAATATAATATTTTTGAAAGTCCTTCGTTCAACTGCTTCGATAAGATTTGCCATGATCAGTGCCGTATTCATTATTGTTTGCTGTTGAAGCGTAATGCTGCTAAACATAAGTTGAGAAGAGGTGTTTGAGGTGATAGGGGCTGAGGCTTGTGCAAAGGACTTGTTTGGAACGATATGAGATTGTTGATTTCTAAGAACCTTTGCCTGATCCTTAACCATAGTTTTTCTAGTAGGGCAACTTGCTGCCATGGTTGGATGGTCTCCATTGCATGTGATGCACTTATGGTTTTGTTGATTATTACATTCTGTCCAATAGTGCTCTACTGAGGCACATAGTGAACATATTTTGTAGGTGGAAGGTTGAGGGCAGCCCTTTTTTGTGTGATCGTATTTGTAACATCTCATGCATTGAGATAGAGACAAACACGTCCTGAGCAAAGTATTTATGGGGAATGATTGACTTGAAATGAGCAGTCCTTTGGTAAGGCTGTCTCTTACCCTTTGAATTGTTTCCAATTGAACTTTGAAAGTTGTTTTGGTTGATGGCAATTTGATGATTTTGGTAACTTTAAACTTATTTTTGGGCTCAAGCCATGACGTCCTGATGGAAGGTTCCTTCGGTAGCTTCCTTGGGTATATTTAACTACAGGGATATTCCCAGAGAATTAAACCACAGGTTATCACAGAATTCTAACTTCTGGTGCGAGTACCCTAAAGGTTTCCCTCTAGGATATCGTATATCAACAGGGGACGTATGTATTAACACGCCACATAGCTATCTGCACCCCATATAGAGTTAACACTTCGATATGGAAAGGTGGAGAATAACTGGGGAGCCGTTCCACAGTTACACTCATCCGTGGCTGCTTTTGGTACTCGAAACGTAAACAAACGGGCGCCATTGCTAAATGACGTCACGTCCGTCCTCATCCTTCTGCCTGTAGCGCCTTGCTTTAGTCGGATTTCCCTTTGTGCGATTTTCATCGACTTACATCGCCGTTATGTCTTTACCTTCAGCCTCGCCTTCTTCAGGAAAGTTGAGTACCAGGTCCCAGTATTGTTTAAATAAGCTCTAGCCGTAAAGTAACTTCTACTTTTCGTAAAATATTGTGTTATGTTCTTTTGCATGCCTTATTTAGCTAGCCAGAACAGCTTTATCCGGCCTCTAAACTAATTGATATTGTTAGTTATTTAGTCTTCATAGCTAGGAATTACGTATATCGTGTTTTAACGCTCATCTACTCGGTCGTCGTTCGACCCCATACTAGATCACTAGCTTAGCCCCTAGGCTAGATAGCCTAGCTCTTGTGTTCATGCATGATATATACCAGTGATCCTAGGTTAAGTTATGAAGATTGTGGCATTATTTAACATACTGTTAACTGTGATGTAAGTGTTTTCGCCTTCGGGGACCATATAGGGGATCAGTTTGATTGCGTTCCTTTCCAACCTAACCTAAATGTAGGAACCCCTATATGCTCCCTAATCCCCTGCCTGCGGGCATTCCCTCTGTGTGGCCATGCTTCCCCTTCTATATAGGGGAATCTTGTCTACCATCAGAGTATTTATCGCTTCTCAGTCTACCCTAAGGGAATGATCCCCCCTTAGGGTTGCGGTCGAGAAATAAGGAACGGCTCTGCCCTTCCACAGTTGCCTCTGGCTGGGTTAACCATCCCTTCCTGCAACTTGCGATGTGTCCTTCAGCCTACCTAGCCTAGGAATTAACTCTCCTTATCTAGGTTAAGCTTTGGGAGGGGCTAGTTCTGTACTTTTATAGTTTGAGACGGTACTCCTGTACCAATCTCATTCTGGTTACCTAACCTAGGCTAGGGAGCGTTCTCCCTATCCTTGGTGGCCGTTCTTGTACAGAGCCTCCACTATGAAAGACCCCTCTTCTTCTCCCTCCCCACCTATCCCTTTGGTGTAGGCTTGCCTATACACATCTGTCCTTAGTCCTACAGCTCCTCCCCTGGGTTGGAGGTGTAGGGCTAACTTGTTCTCCTGCTGAGCTGGCCGCTCTGGTACATATACCCTTCATAGCGTTCTATGGGGGTAGTCGCCGGCAGCGGTCCGGCCAGCGGGGGGTTCCCACTCTTGAGTGCACTCTAACCCTCCCTTGGGTTACCCCAGGCACCCGGCCAACTGCCGGCCCCCTGCCGCCGGATGCTAGGAGTACATACTCCTTTCATGAGTGCATTCTCTCCGGAGGGATGCCGGAGGGGTATGTGGTCACCCCTCCAATCCCTCCTTACCTTTCTCTCCTTCTATCCTGGTGCCGGTCCCTTGCCGCCTCTACTGCCGGCGATACCACCTTACCTCTGGTGACACTCTTTCATAAGACTCCTCCCCTCCTCTAAGTCGTCAGCCTTCCGTGTGCCGGAGGCTGCCGCCTTCCGTCGGCATACAGCCGATGTCCCACCCCTCCCTTTACCTAGTAACAGCTGGCCGACCTTCGGAGCCGGCCACCGGCGTGCCGGCATTGATTGCCGGCGGTCTAGGTATACAACCATATACATAATTATCTTATGAACTGATCCAAGCTCACCAGGCCGTCACCCTTCGGCTGCCGGAGCCCCCGCCTCCTGTCGGCGATCCGCCGCTGTGCCGGCGGTCGCCACGATGGTATTATGTTTAGATACTCAATGTGTCTCTCTTGGTGCCTTCCACCCTGCTGGACCGGCCTCCGGCGTGCTGTCGGTCTGCCGGCACCCTCCAGAGACATCAAGGGACATGCACCCCTTCTCATACCTGCCGACAACATGTCGACAGTCATCACACTGCAGCCAGATGGCTTAGCCACTTCTATATATAGGTATTGTCTTACCATCTAAATCTGTGGCTGTGCTGTCTGATTGCACATTACAATATTCCAGCATACTCTGTGTGTCTTAGTACAGCCGATTGCCGGAACCTATATCTAATACGGGGTCTCCTATTCCCCTTCTACCCCAGGGAACTGAGTGGTCTCAGCCCCTGATACACCTCGCAGGCAATTTCTGTTAGAGGCTTAGCTTCTACCCACCACGGCTTATCGACATGGATTTCCGTTTTGTGACCTTCGGCCACAAAAGAAATTGCCTAATGATAAGGTTACGGTAACCAGCTGGGCGGGATTCACAAGTATGTGTCTATCTACTTCCTTTCCCGCTCTCTACTCTCAGGCATTATAATACTTATGAATTAATTAATGCTTTAAAAAATTTAGATTAATTAATCTTAATTTTAGAGTTATGTAAGTCATTCTTATGCCTTCCATATACTCATGATCTCTTTCTTTTACAGGAGGAGTATATGAAGTGCGAAAGCAACTTTTGTGGAGTGAAGCGCCCGGACTTCTACGGGCACAAGGCGTGCTGGACCCACGCCCCCTGCGCCACCAAGAAAGGCGACCTGAAATACTGGGACCCGCAGCACTGTACAGTCTGCAAGAGTCGTCTGGTCGAAGCGTTCGACGATCCTCCTTCAGCGGAGGCAAGGGACAACGCTCGAGAGAAGCTACGCAAGTGGGTGCGTGGCTTCCAGAAGAACGCCACCGGACCGTATCTCGCCACCGAAGATTTGAGGGCCTTGCTGTTTCCAAAGGCATCTAAAGACTCCAGTGATCAGATTCCCACCATCCAGATAGTGGTGGAACCTGATATCGTCATGGCCCAGTCCATGCATGAGTGCCGCTTAGATTCCGACAACGCGGAACGTATGTCGGACGTGTCGGAGGGACGGAGAGGAACCTCATGGGCGAGGAGCTCGACTATGAGGAAGATCAGGTGGAATACCCTGATTCGCTCCCACTCCTACTCCCACACCGACTCCTGCACCGGCCGAGGAACCTGTTCCTTCGACTTCTGCCACCCCGGACCCTCTTCCATCAGGCACTCAGGAGGTCTTCAAGATGCTTGAAGCCCTCATGGAAAGAAAACTTCACGAGACCCACGAGCTATTCAGGTCTAACCTAGGAAGTTTTAAACAACCGAAACGGATTTCGGTTAAGGACCTCCCCGCTTGCTCGGATACTAACCCATGGAGGTATGCCTAGCATATGCCGATCACCACTGGCAAGATCTTCATCAGTGAGAAGGTCGGCTCGATCGTGTTAGAAGAAGTGGAATTCTTCCCGAATTTCGAGGCTTATCCAGACTGTTATGTCCGGCTCAGGTCCGAACCAGCCTCAAAGGAAGAGACCGAACCGAAGGAAGTAATCGTGTTCGATCTCGCGATGGCCCAGGCTATGCTAGCCAATGCGGTGAAGAGTAGGGGTTTCACTAACTCCAAGATGCCGGCGCTTAGCAAGAATCACCCAACCTTCGTTGCGCCGAACAATGCGACCTTCCCCTTTATAGAAAAGGCCTTCACTGCGGTATTGAAAGCAGTGGAAGAAGGGAAACCTTGCCCTGTACTGGAGGAGTGCAGACCCTTCTCCCTTACTGTTCCCCCTGATGATAGACACTGGAAAGACGTGCAGTCAACATTCACAGTGGGGAAGTTAGAGCCTGACGTAGCCGGTCGTCAGTTTAATGAGGACCTCCCAAAGCTAAATGATCACCTCCTTCGTAGGGAACAGGATACGAAGGAGAGGCTTGCCGCATCGCTGTCCCTCCAGGTACAGCTCGATGTTATGGCCGGAGACACTAGAATCCCGGACTTCTACATGGTCCTAGCCAAAACGCATTTGTCAACGGTAATGAAGGACCTGTACAGCTTCACTAGGGCTCGCAGAGCCTGTCGTGAATTCGTGTTTGCCAACGTGACGGTAAAACACGAAGCCCGGAGACTGATTTCCTCCAATATCTGGGGTAAATACCTCTTTCCCTCTTCCTTGGTGAAAGAGATTGCTGACAAGGCCGCCACGGAGACCAGGAACCTTCTCCATAAGTGGGGCATGTCAAAGAAAAGGAAATCCTCTCAGGACGATGGCCCTTAACCTAAGAAGAAATCCCTGAAACAGAAACCCCAGCAACGTCAACAGAGACGGCAGTTTCCGGGTTCCGCTACTCCCCAAGTGGCAGCTCAGCCACAGCAGACCTTTCAGCTGGTCACCCAGCTGGTGGTATCGCAGTCACCGGTCTTTACCCCTGCATTTGAGCAGCATACTACTACCTTTCGTCCCAGTGGTAGGGGCTCAAACAGAGGTTCCGGCAGAGATTCGTCTCGCCGCCCCTCCAGAGGCAGAGGAAGAAGGGGAGCTAGCGGCCGAGGTGGCAAACCCTCGGGAAACCAGAAGCAATGAAGTGCTTCCGGTGGGAGGAAGACTCCGCCAATTCCAGGATCGTTGGACCTTCGATCCCTGGGCACACAGCATCGTCAAGAAGGAACTAGGCTGGAGCTGGACACAACCACCACCAGCCTTCCAGCAATTCTTCCAACAGTCAACCCCCCCCTCCTGGAAGAATACGTCCTAGAACTCTTGAACAAGAAGGTGATCAGGAGGTTAAAGTCAACCAGGTTCCAAGGGAGACTATTTTGCGTTCCCAAGAAGGACTCCGACAAACTCAGAGTCATTCTAGACTTATCCCCCCTCAACAAGTTCATTGCGAACAACAAGTTCAAGATGCTGACTCTCCAACAAATAAGAACCCTTCTGCCTCAAGGGGCCTACACGGTCTCCATAGACCTGGCGGATGCCTATTGGCACGTTCCAATGAATCACCACGCTTCCTCCTACCTAGGATTTCGACTCCAAAGGAAAAGTTACGCCTTCAGGGCCATGCCCTTCGGGCTCAACATGGCCCCACGGATCTTCACCAAGCTGGCAGACGCCATCGTCCAACAGCTCCGCCTTCGCGGCGTCCAAGTGATGGCTTACCTAGACGACTGGCTGGTCTGGGCGACATCGCCCGAAGATTGTGTAAGATCCTGCAACAAAGTCACCCAGTTCCTAGAATATCTGGGATTCAAGATAAACGCCGAGAAATCTCGCCTCTCTCCAGCTCAGAAGTTCCAATGGTTGGGAATCCATTGGGATCTTCAGTCACACCGCCTTTCCATCCCGCAGAAGAAAAGGAAGGAAATAGCAGGGTCTGTCAGAAAACTGCTGAAATCCAAACGGATCTCAAGACGACAGCAGGAACAAGTTCTAGGCTCTCTACAGTTCGCCTCTGTGACAAACCCAGTGCTTCGCGCACAGCTAAAGGATGCTGCGGGAGTCTGGAGACGTTCTGCATCCATCGCTCGAAGAGACCTCAAGAGACGGCTCCCAAACAGACTTCGCTTACTATTAAAGCCGTGGTCGGAAGCAAAGGCCCTGAAAAGGTCCATTCCTCTTCAACACCCGCCTCCATCGCTCAACATCCACACGGACACTTCACTGGAGGGTTGGGGAGGTCACTCCCACCAACGACAGGTTCAGGGAACATGGTCTCCCCTCTTCAAGACGTTTCACATCAACATCTTGGAGGCCATGGCGGTCCTTCTCACCCTGAAGAAACTCTCTCCGCCTCCCTCGATCCACATCCGTCTGACTCTGGACAACTCGGTGGTAGTCAGATGTCTCAATCATCAGGGATCGAGATCGCCCCAGATAAATCAGGTACTTCTTCCGTCTGACAGAAAAGAAGAAATGGCACCTGTCTGCAGTTCACCTACAAGGATTCCGCAACGTGACGGCGGACGCTCTATCACGGACAAGCCCAATAGAGTCGGAATGGTCTCTAGACGCAAGATCATTCTCCTTCATCTCTCGCCAAGTCCCGGAACTTCAGATCGATCTCTTCGCAACGAGCGACAACAATCAACTTCCTCGATATGTAGCCCCATACGAGGACCCCAAGGCAGAAGCAGTGGATGCCATGTCACTGGATTGGAACAGATGGTCAGGATATACATGTTCCCTCCCCCCAACCTTCTGCTGAAAGTCCTCTCCAAACTGAGAACCTTCAAAGGGACAGCGGCCCTAGTGGCTCCCAAGTGGCCCCGGAGCAATTGGTACCCTCTGGTCCTGGAGCTGCAGCCCACGCTGATCCCCCTCCCGGGCCCAGTTCTCTCTCAGCAAGTACAGAAGTCGACTGTCTTCACTTCATCACTGAAAGTCAGGGACCTTCATCTCATGATTTTCTCTCCCTGGCCGCAAAGAAAAGGTTTGGGATCTCGAAGAAAAGTCTAGACTTCCTTGAGGAATACAAGACCGAATCCACACGACGGCAATACAAATCTTCCTGGAAAAGTGGGTCTCGTTCGTCAAAGCAAAAAATCCTACGGACATCACCATTGATTTTTGCATGTCCTTCTTCATTCACCTTCATGGACAAGGCTTAGCAGCCAACACGATTTCCACCTGCAAATCGGCTTTGACTAGACCACTACTGTACGCTTTCCAGATTGATCTGTCCAGCGATATCTTCAATAAACTGCCAAAGGCATGCGCTAGATTACGCCCAGCACCTCCGCCAAAACCTATCTCCTGGTCCCTGGACAAGGTGCTCCATTTTGCCTCTAACCTGGACAACGATTCGTGCCCTCTCAAGGACCTGACTCAAAAAGTTATCTTCCTTTTTGCTCTCGCCTCGGGAGCCCGAGTCAGCGAAATAGTGGCATTATCAAGAGACGAGGGTCATATCCTGTTCGCAGATACAGGAGAACTTACCCTCTTTCCTGATCCGACGTTTCTCGCAAAAAATGAATTACCCACCAAGAGTTGGGGCCCCTGGAGAATCTGCCCCCTGAAGGAAGATGTCTCTCTATGCCCAGTGGAGAGTCTTAAGGTCTATCTTCGAAGAACTTCAGACTTCGGTGGAGGTCAACTCTTCAAAGGAGAAACATCGGGTAGCGACCTGTCACTGAAACAACTAAGAGCGAAAATCACCTACTTCATTCGCAGAGCGGATCCTGACAGTACACCCGCAGGTCATGATCCTAGAAAAGTCGCGTCTTCTCTGAATTTCTTCCAGAGTATGGATTTCGAAAGCCTCAAGAGCTTCACAGGGTGGAAATCGTCGCGCGTTTTCTTCAAGCACTACGCGAAGCAGGTGCATGAAGTTAAACATTTCGTGGTAGCCGCAGGTAGTGTTATGAAACCTGCCGTTTAACTCTGCATAGAACATCGAGTTACTTGGGACTTTAACTCTACGGGTGCCTGTGTTGACCCTTGTGTGATACATAGTGATTTCATGGACACTTAGTGTTTCTAATAGACTGTTCTTATCAAGGTGAAATGTCATAGACTTCACATGAGTGCCACATGCCTTAGGGCATGATGTATTTTTCTTTAAAAAAGACTGACGTTCCTCCGGAACTTGTGTTTCTAAAAGTGAAATTTCTTTCAGATTCAAGATTGAAGTCTTTTATTTTCTATGTACATTATTCTTATTATTGTAAATTAACTTTACACCTGTTATTGCAATTATTATTACTATAACCTGCAGTTTATGAAATAAAATGTCTATTTTATTACATGTGCGTCTCTCTCCGCTCCTATTACCATTATGAAATACATGATTGTCATAGTTTCATTTACCCCTTTCCTTTGGAATGAGAAGAATAATATAAATTATCTGTATTATATACTCACTCATGCTGTGTAATATTCCTACTTGAATACTTACCTTCGTCCTGCCTTCGAGACCAGATTGATCTCTAATCCATGGAGTATAGTGATTAATTATCACTTGTCTATACTTGAGAATATTCCTACCCGAATATTAACCTTCTGTCTTGTCTCCGAGTCCTGCATGAACTCTCCGCAGGGTGAATAGCCCTTCCATGACCACTTCAGATTTTGGTATTAGCCGCCGGGACTTCTCTGCCAGGGGGGCAGGAAGCTGGATCCCCACGGAACCTCTACCGAGGACACATTACATACCTCTATTCGGAGCCCTTGGCACTTACTTTAAAAAGGGGAAATTTTCCACGATACATTAATTCTCTGGTACACTTCCATCAGGACGTCATGGCTTGAGCCCAAAAAACGGATTTTGAGCGAAGCGAAAAATCTATTTTTGGGTGAGATAGCCATGACGTCCTGATGGGCCCTACCGTCTATTCTAGTCCAGCCTTTCAGGCCCCGCCCTGTCCTGCTGTATCATGGAGATTAGCAAGGAGCTGCCCTCAGGATGAGGGCAGACGTGACGTCATTTAGCAATGGCGCCCGTTTGTTTACGTTTCGAGTACCAAAAGCAGCCACGGATGAGTGTAACTGTGGAACGGCTCCCCAGTTATTCTCCACCTTTCCAAAGGGACAGCGGCCCTAGTGGCTCCCAAGTGGCCCCGGAGCAAATGGTACCCCCTGGTCCTGGAGCTGCAGCCCACGCTGATCCCCCTCCCGGGCCCAGTTCTCTCTCAGCAAGTACAGAAGTCGACTGTCTTCGCTTCATCACTGAAAGTTTCCAATAGATATAGATATAGATATATATATATATATATATATATATATATATATATATATATATATATATATATATATATATATATATATCTATATATATATATATATATATATATATATATATATATATATATATATATATATATATATATATATATATATATATACAGTATATATAGACAACTATAGAGAACCTCATTCTCTCTCTTACCAGCCATTATAATTACTTCAAATATGATAAAGTTCACGAAAAATCATTGTTCCTTTTATTCCAGAATTAACTAGTATTTACATAAGATATATTGTTTGTTTTTTTACATGTGAAATTTCTCTACTCCCTCTTAGATTTTTTGTGTTTTATATATATATATATATATATATATATATATATATATATATATATATATATATATATATATATATATATATAATGGTGATTAAATAGGTTGCAAAGCACAATAAGGCATTTGCCTACCCACTATTTTATTACCATCCATTTGCCGTTGATTGCCATATGTTCCATTTATTTAACTTATTTTTGCTCTCCGAAACATCTTCCTAATAAACTGTTGATTAGCCATGGCTGAAAACGAAGAACAGAACGTGTGCCCCTTCAGGAACCGATGATAAATGGTGTAATCTTGATTGAAGGCGCTCGAAACTGCCGCGGTTTTTTAAAACATGAAACAGCTTGGTGGCAGCTGCAGCGGTTGGAGGCTTCTCGTGCCTCCAATGTGGCCACCCGCATGCGATACCATACGTTTCAATTTGCCGCTGGAACCTCTTGCCTCTAACCTCGCCGCTAGTCGCTCCCGGTGTGGTCGATGCCTAAGGGTTTCGCCCTGACCAAAGGGCTCATCAGGTGGGTTTTGCCTACTTCAATGTTAGCAGGCTTGGTTCCCACGACCCTCCTTCCTTCCTTCCTCTTTTTTTTTTTTTTTATCTAAAGTCTAAACAATTCAGGTTTTTGGCCGGGCGGTTAAGCCGAGCCTCATCACTTTGGCCGGGCGGTTAAGCCAAGCCTCATCACTTTGGCCGGGCGGTTAAGCCGAGCCTCATCACTTTGGCCGGGCGGTTAAGCCGAGCCTCATCACTTTGGCCGGGCGGTTAAGCCGAGCCTCATCACTTTGGCCGGGCGGTTAAGCCGAGCCTCATCACTTTGGCCGGGCGGTTAAGCCGAGCCTCATCACTTTGGCCGGGCGGTTAAGCCGAGCCTCATCACTTTGGCCGGGCGGTTAAGCCGAGCCTCATCACTTTGGCCGGGCGGTTAAGCCGAGCCTCATCACTTTGGCCGGGCGGTTAAGCCGAGCCTCATCACTTCTTTGGCCGGGCGGTTAAGCCGAGCCTCATCACTTTGGCCGGGCGGTTAAGCCGAGCCTCATCACTTTGGCCGGGCGGTTAAGCCGAGCCTCATCACTTTGGCCGGGCGGTTAAGCCGAGCCTCATCACTTTGGCCGGGCGGTTAAGCCGAGCCTCATCACTTTGGCCGGGCGGTTAAGCCGAGCCTCATCACTTTGGCCGGGCGGTTAAGCCGAGCCTCATCACTTTGGCCGGGCGGTTAAGCCGAGCCTCATCACTTTGGCCGGGCGGTTAAGCCGAGCCTCATCACTTTGGCCGGGCGGTTAAGCCGAGCGGTTAAGCCGAGCCTCATCAGTTGGCCGGGCGGTTAAGCCGAGCCTCATCAGTTGGCCGGGCGGTTAAGCCGAGCCTCATCACTTTGGCCGGGCGGTTAAGCCGAGCCGCATCAGTTGGCCGGGCGGTTAAGCCGAGCCTCATCAGTTGGCCGGGCGGTTAAGCCGAGCCGCATCAGTTGGCCGGGCGGTTAAGCCGAGCCTCATCAGTTGGCCGGGCGGTTAAGCCGAGCCGCATCAGTTGGCCGGGCGGTTAAGCCGAGCCTCATCAGTTGGCCGGGCGGTTAAGCCGAGCCGCATCAGTTGGCCGGGCGGTTAAGCCGAGCCTCATCAGTTGGCCGGGCGGTTAAGCCGAGCCGCATCAGTTGGCCGGGCGGTTAAGCCGAGCCTCATCAGTTGGCCGGGCGGTTAAGCCGAGCCGCATCAGTTGGCCGGGCGGTTAAGCCGAGCCGCATCAGTTGGCCGGGCGGTTAAGCCGAGCCGCATCAGTTGGCCGGGCGGTTAAGCCGAGCCTCATCAGTTGGCCGGGCGGTTAAGCCGAGCCTCATCAGTTGGCCGGGCGGTTAAGCCGAGCCTCATCAGTTGGCCGGGCGGTTAAGCCGAGCCTCATCAGTTGGCCGGGCGGTTAAGCCGAGCCGCATCAGTTGGCCGGGCGGTTAAGCCGAGCCTCATCAGTTGGCCGGGCGGTTAAGCCGAGCCGCATCAGTTGGCCGGGCGGTTAAGCCGAGCCGCATCAGTTGGCCGGGCGGTTAAGCCGAGCCTCATCAGTTGGCCGGGCGGTTAAGCCGAGCCGCATCAGTTGGCCGGGCGGTTAAGCCGAGCCTCATCAGTTGGCCGGGCGGTTAAGCCGAGCCTCATCAGTTGGCCGGGCGGTTAAGCCGAGCCGCATCAGTTGGCCGGGCGGTTAAGCCGAGCCGCATCAGTTGGCCGGGCGGTTAAGCCGAGCCTCATCAGTTGGCCGGGCGGTTAAGCCGAGCCGCATCAGTTGGCCGGGCGGTTAAGCCGAGCCGCATCAGTTGGCCGGGCGGTTAAGCCGAGCCGCATCAGTTGGCCGGGCGGTTAAGCCGAGCCTCATCAGTTGGCCGGGCGGTTAAGCCGAGCCTCATCAGTTGGCCGGGCGGTTAAGCCGAGCCTCATCAGTTGGCCGGGCGGTTAAGCCGAGCCTCATCAGTTGGCCGGGCGGTTAAGCCGAGCCTCATCAGTTGGCCGGGCGGTTAAGCCGAGCCTCATCAGTTGGCCGGGCGGTTAAGCCGAGCCTCATCACTTTGGCCGGGCGGTTAAGCCGAGCCTCATCACTTTGGCCGGGCGGTTAAGCCGAGCCTCATCAGTTGGCCGGGCGGTTAAGCCGAGCCTCATCAGTTGGCCGGGCGGTTAAGCCGAGCCTCATCAGTTGGCCGGCCGGTTAAGCCGAGCCTCATCAGTTGGCCGGGCGGTTAAGCCGAGCCTCATCAGTTGGCCGGGCGGTTAAGCCGAGCCTCATCAGTTGGCCGGGCGGTTAAGCCGAGCCTCATCAGTTGGCCGGGCGGTTAAGCCGAGCCTCATCACTTTGGCCGGGCGGTTAAGCCGAGCCTCATCAGTTGGCCGGGCGGTTAAGCCGAGCCTCATCAGTTGGCCGGGCGGTTAAGCCGAGCCGCATCAGTTGGCCGGGCGGTTAAGCCGAGCCGCATCAGTTGGCCGGGCGGTTAAGCCGAGCCTCATCAGTTGGCCGGGCGGTTAAGCCGAGCCTCATCAGTTGGCCGGGCGGTTAAGCCGAGCCTCATCAGTTGGCCGGGCGGTTAAGCCGAGCCTCATCACTTTGGCCGGGCGGTTAAGCCGAGCCTCATCAGTTGGCCGGGCGGTTAAGCCGAGCCGCATCAGTTGGCCGGGCGGTTAAGCCGAGCCTCATCAGTTGGCCGGGCGGTTAAGCCGAGCCTCATCAGTTGGCCGGGCGGTTAAGCCGAGCCTCATCAGTTGGCCGGGCGGTTAAGCCGAGCCTCATCAGTTGGCCGGGCGGTTAAGCCGAGCCGCATCAGTTGGCCGGGCGGTTAAGCCGAGCCGCATCAGTTGGCCGGGCGGTTAAGCCGAGCCTCATCAGTTGGCCGGGCGGTTAAGCCGAGCCTCATCAGTTGGCCGGGCGGTTAAGCCGAGCCTCATCAGTTGGCCGGGCGGTTAAGCCGAGCCTCATCACTTTGGCCGGGCGGTTAAGCCGAGCCTCATCAGTTGGCCGGGCGGTTAAGCCGAGCCTCATCTTTGGCCGGGCGGTTAAGCCGAGCCTCATCAGTTGGCCGGGCGGTTAAGCCGAGCCTCATCAGTTGGCCGGGCGGTTAAGCCGAGCCTCATCAGTTGGCCGGGCGGTTAAGCCGAGCCTCATCAGTTGGCCGGGCGGTTAAGCCGAGCCTCATCAGTTGGCCGGGCGGTTAAGCCGAGCCGCATCAGTTGGCCGGGCGGTTAAGCCGAGCCTCATCAGTTGGCCGGGCGGTTAAGCCGAGCCTCATCAGTTGGCCGGGCGGTTAAGCCGAGCCGCATCAGTTGGCCGGGCGGTTAAGCCGAGCCTCATCAGTTGGCCGGGCGGTTAAGCCGAGCCTCATCAGTTGGCCGGGCGGTTAAGCCGAGCCTCATCAGTTGGCCGGGCGGTTAAGCCGAGCCTCATCAGTTGGCCGGGCGGTTAAGCCGAGCCTCATCAGTTGGCCGGGCGGTTAAGCCGAGCCTCATCAGTTGGCCGGGCGGTTAAGCCGAGCCTCATCAGTTGGCCGGGCGGTTAAGCCGAGCCTCATCACTTTGGCCGGGCGGTTAAGCCGAGCTTCATCACTTGGCCGGGCGGTTAAGCCGAGCCGCATCAGTTGGCCGGGCGGTTAAGCCGAGCCTCATCAGTTGGCCGGGCGGTTAAGCCGAGCCGCATCAGTTGGCCGGGCGGTTAAGCCGAGCCTCATCAGTTGGCCGGGCGGTTAAGCCGAGCCGCATCAGTTGGCCGGGCGGTTAAGCCGAGCCTCATCAGTTGGCCGGGCGGTTAAGCCGAGCCTCATCAGTTGGCCGGGCGGTTAAGCCGAGCCGCATCAGTTGGCCGGGCGGTTAAGCCGAGCCTCATCACTTGGCCGGGCGGTTAAGCCGAGCCTCATCAGTTGGCCGGGCGGTTAAGCCGAGCCTCATCAGTTGGCCGGGCGGTTAAGCCGAGCCTCATCAGTTGGCCGGGCGGTTAAGCCGAGCCTCATCACTTGGCCGGGCGGTTAAGCCGAGCCTCATCAGTTGGCCGGGCGGTTAAGCCGAGCCGCAGCAGTTGGCTGGGCGGTTAAGCTGAGCCGCATCAGTTGGCCGGGCGGTTAAGCCGAGCCGCATCACTTGGCCGGGCGGTTAAGCCGAGCCTCATCAGTTGGCCGGGCGGTTAAGCCGAGCCGCATCAGTTGGCCGGGCGGTTAAGCCGAGCCTCATCACTTTGGCCGGGCGGTTAAGCCGAGCCTCATCACTTTGGCCGGGCGGTTAAGCCGAGCCTCATCACTTTGGCCGGGCGGTTAAGCCGAGCCTCATCAGTTGGCCGGGCGGTTAAGCCGAGCCTCATTACTTGGCCAGGCGGTTAAGCCGAGCCTCATCACTTTTGGCAGGGCGGTTAAGCCGAGCCTCATCACTTTGGCCGGGCGGTTAAGCCGAGCCTCATCACTTTGGCCGGGTGGTTAGGCCGAGCAGCATCACTTGGCCGGGCGGTTAAGCCGAGCCTCATCACTTTGGCCGGGCGGTTAAGCCGAGCCTCATCACTTGGCCGGGCGGTTAAGCCGAGCACCATCACTTGGCCGGGCGGTTAAGCCGAGCACCATCACTTTGGCCGGGCGGTTAAGCCGAGCCTCATCACCACTTTGGCCGGGCGGTTAAGCCGAGCCGCATCAGTTGGCCGGGCGGTTAAGCCGAGCCGCATCACTTTGGCCGGGCGGTTAAGCCGAGCCGCATCAGTTGGCCGGGCGGTTAAGCCGAGCCGCATCAGTTGGCCGGGCGGTTAAGCCGAGCCGCATCAGTTGGCCGGGCGGTTAAGCCGAGCCGCATCAGTTGGCCGGGCGGTTAAGCCGAGCCGCATCAGTTGGCCGGGCGGTTAAGCCGAGCCGCATCAGTTGGCCGGGCGGTTAAGCCGAGCCTCATCAGTTGGCCGGGCGGTTAAGCCGAGCCGCATCAGTTGGCCGGGCGGTTAAGCCGAGCCGCATCAGTTGGCCGGGCGGTTAAGCCGAGCCGCATCAGTTGGCCTGGCGGTTAAGCCAGGCTTTTTCTGTCTGCAGCGCCAGTCTTCCAGATTATTCCAAGCATTGTACAAGCTGGATAATTAAGCATTGCATCCCTCAAACTGGGCTGTCCATCCAAGCGTCCTTTAAGGTGGGTAGTCATTCAGGCCAAAGATCCTGGTTCTGGTCCTGCAAAACTCAGCCAAATCTCCTTTTCCTCACAAAATAAACTAAAATTATACTTAGAAACACATCTTATAAACAAAATATATTTTCCTTTCAATTTCAAAATGAACAATATATATATATATATATATATATATATATATATATATATATATATATATATATTTTTTTTTTTTTTTTTTTTTTTTTTTTTTTTCATTTTTTTCTAGATTTTTTTTATCCTGATTGAAGTATTTAATAATCGGGAAGTCTCCTCAGAATCTTATCGATATTATCAGCTGCTAATTGAACATACCCAATGGTTCCACTGATACTGATCAAGTTACTGTATTCGTGCCTTCTTGGCATATCTATGGAGCTGACGCCACTCTGCCGGGTGATTTCCCTCAGCGTCTTTCCTTCCACTCCATATATGGCTCTGTGGAACTTCCTTGGGACATCCAAGGCGACAGTCACGTGCCCCTTTAGGGCATAGTCCCTTGTGGGGTTAGCTCCAACCTTTGCACCTTGGAAGGTGATGTGAGATGAGAAGACCCTTTTGGGCTTCTCAGGTTCCAGGTCAAAAACGATAAGTTTGCGAGCAGGTTTTTTCTCTGCAATTTTCTCCTCCTTCACCTCCTCCTTCTCCTCCTTCTTCTTCTCCTCCTTCTTCTTCTCTTCCTTCTCCTTCTCCTCCCCCTTCTCCTCCTCCTCCTCCTCCTCCTCCTCCTCCTCCTTCTCTTCCTCCTTCTCCTCCTCATCCTCTTCCTTCTTCTTCTTATCCTCCTTCTCCTCCTCCTTCTCCTTCTCCTCCTCCTCCTTCTCCTCCTCCTTCTCCTCCTCATCCTCTTCCTTCTTCTTCTTATCCTCCTTCTCCTTCTTCTCCTCCTTCTCCTTCTCCCCCTCCTTCTCCTCCTCTTCACTGGGAGAAGTTTCCTTCTGGAGCTTCTGCTCTTCCTTGTGATGGTTGTCAGGGAGAGCCTCTTTGGCGGCTAGCAGCCAGCTCAGCAACTGACCCACACCAGATGGCCCTCCAAAGACCTCCTTCTCCTTCTCCTTCTCCTCCTTCTCCTCCTCATCCTCTTCCTTCTTCTTCTTATCCTCCTTCTCCTTCTCCTCCTCTTCCTTCTTCTTCTCCTCCTCCTTCTCCTCCTCCTTCTCCTCATCCTCTTCCTTCTTCTTCTTATCCTCCTTCTCCTTCTCCTTCTCCTCCTCCTTCTCCTCCTCTTCACTGGGAGAAGTTTCCTTCTGGAGCTTCTGCTCTTCCTTGTGGTTGTTGTCAGGGAGAGCCTCTTTGGCGGTTAGCAGCCAGCTCAGCACCTGACCCACACCAGATGGTCCTCCAACGACCTCCTTCTCCTCCTTATGTCCGTTGGAATCCAGGTCCTCTGCTGCCTGAACTACTTTGACTTCCTCTTCATTGACACTGACATCCTTTTGGACATCTTCCTTCTGTCCATCCATCTCGGTCAAGATTTCCAAACCTGACCTGTTAAGTCTCACTTTTCTCGTTCCAGGTCTGTTCAGTTCTTTCTTCTTATCTCTCCCTTCAAGTTCCTCCTTGAGTGAAGAGGTGATCTCATTTGCTGCAAGCAGCTCATCCTTCAGACTAACATTTTCTTTTGTTATTTGGACGATCCTCTTCTTTAAGTTTTCCGTACTTGAACTTAGATGGGAGACATGTTCACTGAGACTATCTCTCTCCTTGGCGATGGAAGCCATACTATCTTTTAGTACGTCAATCTCTTCTACAGCTTTAGACAGCTCATCCTTCGCCCTACTGGCTTCTTTCTTTGTGTCGTTAAACACATTTACGAGGCAGGTGTAATTTCCCTCACTGGTCAAGTTTTTCATTTTAGCCTCAGACAGACTCATCTCCAGCCTCTCTTTCTCTATATTCAGCTCTCCAATAATCCCCAATTGCTTCTCAATTGTATCTTCCAGTTCGTCAATCTCTTTCTCAAATACAGATTCTAACCGATGAATAGAGGCCACCTTTTCACCCTCAAGTTTTTCTATTTCCTCACTCATTTCACGATTCTTTTGCTCCATCTCACTAAATTTATGTGAATATTCATCCTTAAGAGCTTTTAACTCCTCTAAAAGGCAGCTGTACCTTCCATTCCGGACCAAATCATTAACTCTAGCTTCAGTCAAGCTCTTCTCCAGCCTCTCTTTCTCTGTTTTCATTTCTCCAATAATTTCTTCAAATTCTACAATCTTATCCTTGAATCTTGATTGTAACCAATAAATAGAGGCTATTTTTTCATCCTCAACTCTTGCTAGTCGGTCACACAAGTCAAGATTTATTTGTTCCATCTCAATTAATCTATTTAAATATTCTTCGATGGTAGCATCTCTGTTAGATAATTCCTCATTTAGGTGATCGTTGGTTTTCTGAATATCTTGCAACTTAGTCGAGAATTTTTCAATCTCGATTTCTTTTTCTTGAAATGTTTCAATTTTTTGGGAGAGACCTAGAGTCTCTATTTTCAAATCCTCTATCTCTTCCTGAAGTTTTGATTCCTTCTTAACACGGGCTTCATATTCCACGTGAACTTTTTCCAATTGATCATTTAGAACAGAAATTTTGTAATCCTTCTCAGATAATTCATCTAAATGCTCGCAAATTGTAATATCTCTATTAGAGAGTTCACTCTTTAGTTGATCGTTGATTATTTGCAGATCCTGTATCTTGGTTGAGAAATTTTCAATTTCATTTGCTTTATCCTTTGTAAGAGTTTCTATTCTGTTGGAGAGACCTAGAGTCTCTATTTTCAAATCCTCTATCTCTTCCTGAAGTTTTGATTCCTTGTTAACACGGGCTTCATTTTCCTCATGAACTTTTTCCAATTGATCATTTAGTCCAGAAATTTTGTAATCCTTCTCAGATAATTCATCTAAATGCTCGCAAATTGTAATATCTCTATTAGAGAGTTCACTCTTTAGTTGATCGTTGATTATTTGCAGATCCTGTATCTTGGTTGAGAAATTTTCAATTTCATTTGCTTTATCCTTTGTAAGAGTTTCTATTCTGTTGGAGAGACCTAGAGTCTCTATTTTCAAATCCTCTATCTCTTCCTGAAGTTTTGATTCCTTGTTAACACGGGCTTCATTTTCCTCATGAACTTTTTCCAATTGATCATTTAGTCCAGAAATTTTGTAATCCTTCTCAGATAATTCATCTAAATGCTCGCAAATTGTAATATCTCTATTAGAGAGTTCACTCTTTAGTTGATCGTTGATTATTTGCAGATCCTGTATCTTGGTTGAGAAATTTTCAATTTCATTTGCTTTATCCTTTGTAAGAGCTTCCATAGCGTTGGAGAGACGTTGAATCTCTGCCTTCAGCTCTTTTTTTTCTTCTTCCAATTTAGATTCCAACTGGCATCTAGAGTGGACCTCTTCCCAGGCACTCTCCAGTTCACAGTCCAAAAATTCAATTTGTTCTTCCATTTCCAGTTGAACATTTTCACCTAACTCTGCTTGTTCATTTTCTTCCTCCTTTTTAGCCAAGAATTTCCATAATAAGACGTTTCCAGCCAAAAACATACCTACCATAGCAACACGGAACCAATTGCCACCACTCATTTGGGGAATAATAGTTCCATCCTCAGTTCCAGTGACGAAGTCTGGGAGAAATTTCCCAAGAATTTTAATAGGTTTAGTATCAGCCTTGAGCGTTTCCAAATTCCGTTCCAAAGTCTGGACCTTCAGTTGACACAACTGAAGATCCTGCCGTGATTTCCAAAATCCTCCGACCACAGGGAAGGAGGACAACAGTCGCTGGAGGACGGGAACATTTCCGATCCCGCCCTCAGGGTTTTCAATCCTCTTTGGCATTAGCCAAGAGACCATCCTGAATCCGAAGGAATCCTGAATTTCCTTCATCTGTCCTTCGAGATCCATGAAATAGCTCTCACACGCCGAATGCTGCTCCTGAAGATCAGCTGCGTTGAAGAATCCTCCAAATGCTTTCCTGATTGCGTTGATTGCTGTTTGGTACATACCGAACATCATGAAATCTATGCTAGATTACCAGATAGTTCTCCTTCGACCAACCTTATTTTGAAAAAAAAAAAAAAAAAGAAGCAGAAGGTGAACTCCCAGAGACACTCAGAATCCGCTCCCAGCTCCGAGTCTCACACACATTCATTCCTTGAAGCCTCTGAAGACTCTTCGAACTGCTGCAGGGAAATTCCTCCTCCTCTTCTTTTTCATCTTGTTTTATATTATCTCTCTTATTATTCACCTTTCTTTTCTTCCGAAAAATAAATAATTTCTCCATACAATATTCCTTTGTGACATTTCTTTCCTCGGGTGAAGTCTAGAAAAGATTCTACAGAAAAAGGAGAAATCTTTAAGATTTAGGAACACGAATGATGACCGAAATGAACTCTTTCTCTCTCTCTCTCTCTCTCTCTCTCTCTCTCTCTCTCTCTCTCTCTCTCTCTCTCTCTCTCTCTCTCTCTCTCTCTCTCTCTGGGATCCAAAGATATCGAAGGGAAAACTTCCCTGAAGACGTTTTGAATCGTTAACTCCATCGACGGAATTTCCAGACGGTTCTCTCTCTCTCTCTCTCTCTCTCTCTCTCTCTCTCTCTCTCTCTCTCTCTCTCTCTCTCTCTCTCTCTCTCTCTCTCCGTATCTTTGAAGGAATTCCTCAGGTGGGAATATCGTCTCACGGGGAGCTGTCAATCAGCTGATTTGGGGGGTCGGGGGGGGGGGGCTGGTTAGGTGATAGAGCGCTCTCTCTCTCTCTCTCTCTCTCTTTCTCTTTCTCTCTCTCTCAGTACTTTAATCTCTTCGTGCATTATTCTTGCCAAGAAAACACCATTTAATATCATCAGTTATTTCATATATATATATATATATATATATATATATATATGTATGTATATATATATATCTATATCTATATATATATATATATATATATATATATATATACAAGCAATCACACACACGCAGACACATACGCTATATATATATATATATATATATATATATATATATATATATATATATATATATGTATATATATATATATATGTATATATATAATACATATATATATATATATATATATATATATATATATATATATATATATATATATATATATACAAACAATCACACACACGCACACACACATACGCACAAGGCACTAGAAGAGTTGGAAGACACAGACTTACATGGCTGAGGACTATGAAGCGTTAAATAGGATAGGACGATTGGAGAATTATTGATTTAAAAGCTCAGGATAGAGATGACTAGCGAAATTTAACAGAGGCCCTTTGCGTCAATAGGCGTAGGAGGAGATGATGATGATGATTACACACACACACACACACACACACACACACACACATATATATATATATATATATATATATATATATATATATTTATATATATATATATATATATATATATATGTGTGTGTGTTAATATACATTATACAGTACCAAAAAGTTGTATTCTACACTATGGCGTTTTCCCCATCACAAGAACAATGGTGAGATAAAAATGTAAGATACGACGACACGACTTGAACTCCTTCTCCTTCGAAGTCACCTCGTCCACCTGACCATCATCAAAGGCAGGTGTTTGCGAACCCAGGACTGATAGACATCTACCCTTTCCTTAACTCTGAGCTGTTTTAAGGGGTCTAAGAGGCCCCCGTCCAGACACAAGGTCCGAGGAATCTGGGTGTGTGTGTGTGTGTATGTGTGTGCGTGTGTGTGTATGTTTCTTGTCCATCTTTTTCTGGACTGCTTTTATTGTCAATTTGCTTTCGCCGTATGTATTCACCCTTAATGTTTATTCATTTGTTTGTGAGCAACTTTACACAAAAACTACTGTACCGATTTAGACCAAACTTGGTAGTCGCGTTGGGTATGACCCAATGATGAATCTGTAACATTTTAGATAAAGTACATCAAAGTACAAGTACACAGCAGTACTTTGAATACAATAGCAATGTTAGATAAAGGGCAAACATTGTGTTCGTTGATTTTTTATGATCATTACGCAAACACTACAAAACCAATTTCAACGAAACTTGGTGGACATGTGGGGTACGACCCAAAGAGAAACCCATTAGATTTTGAAGAAAATACATCTGAGTATAAGATTGCAGTGGAGATGAGAGAAAAATAAGACTGTTTGGCGTGGCGAAGGTATGCTCTCTACCGGGTGTCCCTCTACTCTATTTCTAACCTCAATTCAGTGCTGTTTATATACGATGGTGGGGAGTAACTTACCGAGAGAGAGAGAGAGAGAGAGAGAGAGAGAGAGAGAGAGAGAGAGAGAGAGAGAGAGAGAGAGAGAGAGATTCATTTCAGAAGAGTAAGTGAAAAATGAAGGCAACTTAGGTAGCTGTACAGATAGTTCAGTCGAAAAAAAAAATTAAAAAAAAGACCAAAGGACCCAAAACTGTCTTTCCAGCCCACCCACCCCTTCCTTCATGTCCCTATTGTTAATAAAATTTCTCTCGTATTATACGTTTTTCTAATTTCCGTCTTATCCATCTCAATAGTCTTAATTACATATGTTTATATAAATATGTATTTGTAAAAATGAACTTGTAAACTGTACATTTTCTTAATAAAAGTGAAAAAAAAAATTACATTTACCACTACATTTTCACCTCTTATGCTTTGGTTGTGGTGGCCAATGTGGTACCGTCCCAGACTGGCGAATCCCAGACTGGGGTTCGAGTCCTTCTCAAACTTGGTAGTTTCTTTGGTCGCTGCAACCTTACTATCCTTGTGAGCTCAGGATGGGGGGCTTGGGGGAGCCTATAGGTCTATCTGCTCAGTCATCAGCAGCCATTGCCTGGCACTCCTTGGTCCTAGCTTGTGTGGAGAGGGGGGCTTGGGAGCTGGTATTGTATTTATGGTTAGTCTCTAGGGCATTGTCCTGCTAGCTAAGGGCAATGTCACTGTCCCTTGGATCTGCCATTCATGAACGGCCTTTAAACATTATGTCTATCTTAATTTTTGGTCTAACTAATTAAAGAATGAATAACCTTTTACATCACTTTTTCATCATAACATCATTAACTTGTATTTTCAAGTATGTTACATTAATCACTAAGACAATATACATAGGAATATCCCAATGCCTAAAGACTCCGGCACTATTTAACTCTGTATCCAAGGTTAGACAACTATGACCCCTTCCATAATGGGTGGTTGTTTTTAAATGCATTATTACAAGTTCAATGGGCTTTCAAGAGAGTTGTCAATTGTTCTAAAACACTTTATAATTGTATAAAAATAGCTGAGTTCGAATCCATTAAGAGATTGTTCGCTGACTTGGTCTAGGAGCAGGAAAAACATGATAATTTTTTTGTGAGATATTTGAAATTCCTCTAACGAGTGTTTTTCCTAGTATAATTTTGTTCAGTTGGCTTTCAAGAGAGTTGTCAATTGTTCTAAAACACTTTATAATTGTATAAAAACAGCCGAGTTCGAATCCATTAAGAGGTTGTTCGCTGACTTGGTATAGGAGCAGGAAAACATGATAATTTGTCTGTGAGATATTTGAAATTCCTCTGACGGGTGTTTTTCCTAGTATAATTTTGTTCAGTTGGCTTTCAAGAGAGTTACCATTTGTTCTAAAACACTTTATAATTGTATAAAAATAGCTGAGTTCGAATCCATTAAAAGATTGTTCGCTGACTTGGTCTAGGAGCAGGAAAAACAAGACAATTTTTTTGTGAGATATTTGAAATTCCTCTGATTTTCGATGGGTGTTTTTCCCAGTATAACCTTGTTCAGTTGGCTTTCAAGAGAGTTTCCAATTGTTTTAAAACTCTTTATAACTATATAAAAATAGCTGGGTTCGAATCCATTAAGAGATTGTTCGCTGACTTGGTCTAGGAGCAGGAAAGACATGACAATTTGTCTGTGAGATATTTGAAATTCCTCTGATTTTCGATGGGTTTTTTTCTTAGTTTTATTTTTTTATTAAGGTTATGATAATGTTGGTTTATTTGGGATAGTTTAATGGGATGTAAGTTGTACGTTCATATGTTTGTGATATGTTGCTTTTCAGTCCAGTTGCAGCTTAGTACAGAACTATCAACAGCAACCATTCTTTGCCATTGCTGCAACATTTCTTACTTTATCCAACATGTTATTAACAATGTTTCAGTCAGATAAATAAAAAAGCTACCCAATTCATATTACAACTTCTGATTCGTTAATGAAAACCTTCCGCACAGACTGCGTATAAAAAAAAAAAAAAAAAAAAAAAAAAAGCTACATTTCTTACTTTATCCAACATGTTATCAACAATGTTTTCAGTCAGATAAATAAAAAGCTACCCTATTCATATTACAACTTCTGATTCGTTAATGAAAACCTTCCGCACAGACTGGGTAAAAAAAAAAAAAAAAAAAAAAAAAAAAAAAAAAAAAAAAAAAAGCTACATTTCTTACTTTATCTAACATGTTATTAACAATGTTTTCAGTCAGATGAAAAAGCTACCCCATTCTTATTACAACTTCTGATTCGTTAATGAAAACCTTCCGCACAGAATAAAAAAAAAAAAAAAAAAAAAAAAAAAAAAAAAAAGGCATTTCTTACTTTATCCGACATGTTATTAACAATGTTTTCAGTTAGATAAATAAAAAGCTACCCAATTCATATTACAACTTCTGATTCGTTAATGAAAACCTTCCGCACAGACTGGGTAAAAAAAAAAAAAAAAAAAAAAAAAAAAAAAAAAAAAAAAAAAGCTACAACATTTCGTACTTTATCCAACATGTTATTAACAATGCTTCAGTTAGATAAATAAAAAGCTACCCTATTCATATTACAACTTCTGATTCGTTAATGAAAACCTTCCGGAAAAAAAAAAAAAAAAAAAAAAAAAAAAAAAAAAAAAAAAAAAACCTCTGCGCTGAATGACATACGTATCGTGAGGCAGCAACATTTCATGAGGTGGCAACATCACATGATATTGCAACATTGCATGATTCATGAGAAACAGCGTATCCTATCACATATATCATAAGATTACTAAAGAGAAAATAACTATCTATGAATTTTTTATGCCTTTGTGTGTATTCTTTTCCTTATCCTTTTTTTTTTTTAGTTGTCAATAATGTTTGGTTGGTTCTTTTATTACTTATTCTTTCATATTTCTTTTAGAGTTCTGTGTTTCGCTTCCAGAATGCTAAAACTTTTGTTCCAGCGCGCTTTAATCACTAGCAGTTTCTTGCGCTTCTTATCAAGAAAGCATAAGTAAAATGGTACACAAATTATATATATATATATATATATATATATATATATATATATATATATATATTATATATATATATATATGTGTGTGATTGTATGCGTTTCTTCAAAAAGATCCATAGAAGAAACAAAGGAAATATAAATAAATCACTATATTTCGACCAATACAAATTGGCCTTCTTCAATGGGTATTGGTCGAAATATAGTGATTTATTTATATTTCCTTTGTTTCTTTTATGGGCCTTTTTGAAGAAACATGTTGAACTGTTCGATTACAGTTATAAGTACGGCATATATTATTATTATTATTATTATTATTATTATTATTATTATTAATATTATTATTATCATTATTATTATCATTATTATTATCATTACTTGCTAAGCTACAACCCTAGTTGGAAAAGCAGGATGCTATAAGCCCAGAGGCACCAACAGGGAAAACAGCTCAGTGAGGAAAGGAAAATAAAATATTTTAAGAAGAGTAACAACAATAAATATCTCCTATGTAAACTATAGAAACTTTAACAAAACAAGAGGAAGAGAAATAAGATAGGAGAGTATGCCTCGAGTGCACCCTCAAGCAAGAGAACTCTAACCCAAGACAGTGGAAGACCATGGTACAGAGGTTGTAGCACTACCCAAGACTAGAGAACAATGGTTGAATTTTGGAGTGTCCTTCTCCTCGAAGAGAGAGAGAGAGAGAGAGAGAGAGAGAGAGAGAGAGAGAGAGAGAGAGAGAGAGAGAGAGAGAGAGAGAGAGAGAATTTAGGCTGTCGTTGAAAAATTATGACATTAAAAACTGCTGTTGTTCAAATGAAATGGCTGACACAAAAAATATTTCGTGTGAGAGAGAGAGAGAGAGAGAGAGAGAGAGAGAGAGAGAGAGAGAGAGAGAGAGAGAGAGAGAGAGTATGACATTTTAATCCACTCCAACGAATTCAGACAACATTTCTGAGTAAATTATGAAGAGGCCAATTAAAAGACGAAAATACAGCCGTGATACCAAAACTTCTCATCAAATCAAACGTGTTGTCAATGACAAGACACGAACTCTCGATGTTTAAGAAGATATAAAAAAAAAAAAAAAAAAAAAAAACGAAGACCAAAAAAATGAAAATGAAAGGAAAAAAAAATCGATGACCAAAAGAAAATCTTGAAATTTATGGGATTTTTCTTTTCGCGAAAGATTTCTACTAAGTTATATTACAACTTTATTATGCATATGAGAAATATATTTGGAAGTTTTAGTATAATTGTTTTTAGATTAACTAAAAAAATATTAAGAATTTAAAGCTCAAATTAAATCGAAATAAATATTTTAATAGAATATGATTATATTAATTGTAATTATAACTAAAGGATTGGTCGTCTAAAATTACACTTAATAAACATTGATTTGCTAAAAGGCATTATAAATTGAGTACATATAGTTGAGGACAAATTTTAATTTTTGCTCTCATTTGACAGAAGATATGAAATATAATATTTTTGAAAGTCCTTCGTTCAACTGCTTCGATAAGATTTGCCATGATCAGTGCCGTATTCATTATTGTTTGCTGTTGAAGCGTAATGCTGCTAAACATAAGTTGAGAAGTGGTGTTTGAGGTGATAGGGGCTGAGGCTTGTGCAAAGGACTTGTTTGGAACGATATGAGATTGTTGATTTCTAAGAACCTTTGCCTGATCCTTAACCATAGTTTTTCTAGTAGGGCAACTTGCTGCCATGGTTGGATGGTCTCCATTGCATGTGATGCACTTATGGTTTTGTTGATTATTACATTCTGTCCAATAGTGCTCTACTGAGGCACATAGTGAACATATTTTGTAGGTGGAAGGTTGAGGGCAGCCCTTTTTTGTGTGATCGTATTTGCAACATCTCATGCATTGAGATAGAGACAAACACGTCCTGAGCAAAGTATTTATGGGGAATGATTGACTTGAAATGAGCAGTCCTTTGGTAAGGCTGTCTCTTACCCTTTGAATTGTTTCCAATTGAACTTTGAAAGTTGTTTTGGTTGATGGCAATTTGATGATTTTGGTAACTTTAAACTTATTTCTCTGCTCAATTTAATTTTTCAATTCCACTTCTGAGAGATTATATATTATACTATCAGCCTGTGTTATGACCAAGGTTCGTGAAGCATTAAGATGTGGGGGGTCTAGTACTTCAAAGTTCTTACTAAGGAATGCTTCCTTAGTTCTTCATCAGGCACAGCCAAATAGATGTTATTTGATTTGGTTAGTTTGTGAATGAAGCAGGAGTTATCCTGTAGGATACTCCATACTGTCTACTTACGTGCTTCACTGTCAGATCCCTGACTAGTGTCTTTTATCTTGACTTTCCCCATATTACCAAAGAAGAGACTGATTTGTGCATTTAATGAATTTTACTAAAATATTTGCGTATATCAATGAAACAATCTACGGAATTTGAAAATTCTTAGGAAACCAACTCTACGGGATTTTACGTACATTTTGAAAAAAAAAAAACAATTTTGACTTTTTTCGAAAAAAATTGTGATGCAATAACGTGAGATGAAATTTGAAACTGGGATTAGATGGACCAAATACGACTTTTTCACAAAACTTCAAAAAAATTTCAAGAATTTTAACTATTGAAGGCGCTAGAACCAAAAAACGTTATAGAATATCTAATGAGTGTAAGGTATTGATTTACAAAAGTATAAACTATAATAGGGTGAAAAACAGCTAGATGAACCTGGCTATTGCTTACATAAAATGGAAAGAATTTGCCCTATTACTGAAATGGAGATAGATGAGGAGATTTATCCACAAGATATGGATGTAGACGAAAAAAGTGAATTCCATGGTAAAACTGTAGGTCAGAGAATGGCTGAAATTATGGGTTCGGTGGAGAAGATGCATCGAGAAATGACTTTGATGGCGAGAGAACTCCAACGAGAACGGCAAAGACTCTACGAACAAGAGGTTGAACTTATAGAAGAGAGTCTGTGGATGGAGATGGAATACTTGCATTTGGAAATCCAGAAAAGCTTCCTACAAAATAGAGAGTTTATTCAGAGGATGGAGGAAACGGTGTTAGCGAGAAAAGAGCAAAACATTCTTCGAAAAATAGAAATATTAATCGAGAGATGGGAAAACACAAAACTAACATTATCTTGTTTACTAAATTCGCTAATGGAAGGATGTTGAAATGCAATTTTAGTATAATTGTTTTTAGATTAACTAAAAAAATATTAAGAATTTAAAGCTCGAATTAAATCGAAATAAATATTTTAATAGAATATGATTATATTAATTGTAATTATAACTAAAGGATTGGTCGTCTAAAATTACACTAAATAAACATTAATTTGCTAAAAGGCATTATAAATTGAGTACATATAGTTGAGGACAAATTTTAATTTTTGCTCTCATTTGACAGAAGATATGCAATATAATATTTTTGAAAGTCCTTCGTTCAACTGCTTCGATAAGATTTGCCATGATCAGTGCCGTATTCATTATTGTTTGCTGTTGAAGCGTAATGCTGCTAAACATAAGTTGAGAAGTGGTGTTTGAGGTGATAGGGGCTGAGGCTTGTGCAAAGGACTTGTTTGGAACGATATGAGATTGTTGATTTCTAAGAACCTTTGCCTGATCCTTAACCATAGTTTTTCTAGTAGGGCAACTTGCTGCCATGGTTGGATGGTCTCCATTGCATGTGATGCACTTATGGTTTTGTTGATTATTACATTCTGTCCAATAGTGCTCTACTGAGGCACATAGTGAACATATTTTGTAGGTGGAAGGTTGAGGGCAGCCCTTTTTTGTGTGATCGTATTTGCAACATCTCATGCATTGAGATAGAGACAAACACGTCCTGAGCAAAGTATTTATGGGGAATGATTGACTTGAAATGAGCAGTCCTTTGGTAAGGCTGTCTCTTACCCTTTGAATTGTTTCCAATTGAACTTTGAAAGTTGTTTTGGTTGATGGCAATTTGATGATTTTGGTAACTTTAAACTTATTTCTCTGCTCAATTTAATTTTTCAATTCCACTTCTGAGAGATTATATATTATACTATCAGCCTGTGTTATGACCAAGGTTCGTGAAGCATTAAGATGTGGGGGGTCTAGTACTTCAAAGTTCTTACTAAGGAATGCTTCCTTAGTTTTTCATCAGGCACAGCCAAATAGATGTTATTTGATTTGGTTAGTTTGTGAATGAAGCAGGAGTTATCCTGTAGGATACTCCATACTGTCTACTTACGTGCTTCACTGTCAGATCCCTGACTAGTGTCTTTTATCTTGACTTTCCCCATATTACCAAAGAAGAGACTGATTTGTGCATTTAATGAATTTTACTAAAATATTTGCGTATATCAATGAAACAATCTACGGAATTTGAAAATTCTTAGGGAACCAAATCTACGGGATTTTACGTACATTTTGAAAAAAAAACAAATTTTGACTTTTTTCGAAAAAAAAATTGTGATGCAATAACGTGAGATGAAATTTGAAACTGGGATTAGATGGACCAAATACGACTTTTTCACAAAACTTCAAAAAAATTTCAAGAATTTTAACTATTGAAGGCGCTAGAACCAAAAAACGTTATAGAATATCTAATGAGTGTAAGGTATTGATTTACAAAAGTATAAACTATAATAGGGTGAAAAACAGCTAGATGAACCTGGCTATTGCTTACATAAAATGGAAAGAATTTGCCCTATTACTGAAATGGAGATAGATGAGGTGATTCATCCACAAGATATGGATGTTGAC
>NC_090748.1:12130044-12137544 GCF_036898095.1 Palaemon carinicauda | reverse complement strand
TATTGGTTGATCACTTGACCAAGAAGGCTCCTATTGGTTGATCACTTGACCAAGAAGACATTTATTGGTTGATCACTTGACCAAGAAGGCTCCTATTGGTTGATCACTTGACCAAGAAGACATTTATTGGTTGATCACTTGACCAAGAAGGCTCCTATTGGTTGATCACTTGACCAAGAAGACATTTATTGGTTGATCACTTGACCAAGAAGACATTTATTGGTTGATCACTTGACCAAGAAGACATTTATTGGTTGATCACTTGACCAAGAAGACATTTATTGGTTGATCACTTGACCAAGAAGGCTCCTATTGGTTGATCACTTGACCAAGAAGACATTTATTGGTTGATCACTTGACCAAGAAGACATTTATTGGTTGATCACTTGACCAAGAAGACATTTATTGGTTGATCACTTGACCAAGAAGACATTTATTGGTTGATCACTTGACCAAGAAGGCTCCTATTGGTTGATCACTTGACCAAGAAGACATTTATTGGTTGATCACTTGACCAAGAAGACATTTATTGGTTGATCACTTGACCAAGAAGACATTTATTGGTTGATCACTTGACCAAGAAGACATTTATTGGTTGATCACTTGACCAAGAAGACATTTATTGGTTGATCACTTGACCAAGAAGGCTCCTATTGGTTGATCACTTGACCAAGAAGACATTTATTGGTTGATCACTTGACCAAGAAGACATTTATTGGTTGATCACTTGACCAAGAAGACATTTATTGGTTGATCACTTGACCAAGAAGACATTTATTGGTTGATCACTTGACCAAGAAGACATTTATTGGTTGATCACTTGACCAAGAAGGCTCCTATTGGTTGATCACTTGACCAAGAAGACATTTATTGGTTGATCACTTGACCAAGAAGGCTCCTATTGGTTGATCACTTGACCAAGAAGACATTTATTGGTTGATCACTTGACCAAGAAGACATTTATTGGTTGATCACTTGACCAAGAAGACATTTATTGGTTGATCACTTGACCAAGAAGACATTTATTGGTTGATCACTTGACCAAGAAGGCTCCTATTGGTTGATCACTTGACCAAGAAGACATTTATTGGTTGATCACTTGACCAAGAAGACATTTATTGGTTGATCACTTGACCAAGAAGACATTTATTGGTTGATCACTTGACCAAGAAGACATTTATTGGTTGATCACTTGACCAAGAAGACATTTATTGGTTGATCACTTGACCAAGAAGGCTCCTATTGGTTGATCACTTGACCAAGAAGACATTTATTGGTTGATCACTTGACCAAGAAGACATTTATTGGTTGATCACTTGACCAAGAAGACATTTATTGGTTGATCACTTGACCAAGAAGACATTTATTGGTTGATCACTTGACCAAGAAGGCTCCTATTGGTTGATCACTTGACCAAGAAGACATTTATTGGTTGATCACTTGACCAAGAAGACATTTATTGGTTGATCACTTGACCAAGAAGACATTTATTGGTTGATCACTTGACCAAGAAGACATTTATTGGTTGATCACTTGACCAAGAAGACATTTATTGGTTGATCACTTGACCAAGAAGACATTTATTGGTTGATCACTTGACCAAGAAGGCTCCTATTGGTTGATCACTTGACCAAGAAGACATTTATTGGTTGATCACTTGACCAAGAAGGCTCCTATTGGTTGATCACTTGACCAAGAAGACATTTATTGGTTGATCACTTGACCAAGAAGACATTTATTGGTTGATCACTTGACCAAGAAGGCTCCTATTGGTTGATCACTTGACCAAGAAGACATTTATTGGTTGATCACTTGACCAAGAAGACATTTATTGGTTGATCACTTGACCAAGAAGGCTCCTATTGGTTGATCACTTGACCAAGAAGACATTTATTGGTTGATCATTTGACCAAGAAGACATTTATTGGTTGATCACTTGACCAAGAAGACATTTATTGGTTGATCACTTGACCAAGAAGACATTTATTGGTTGATCACTTGACCAAGAAGACATTTATTGGTTGATCACTTGACCAAGAAGACATTTATTGGTTGATCACTTGACCAAGAAGGCTCCTATTGGTTGATCACTTGACCAAGAAGACATTTATTGGTTGATCACTTGACCAAGAAGACATTTATTGGTTGATCACTTGACCAAGAAGGCTCCTATTGGTTGATCACTTGACCAAGAAGACATTTATTGGTTGATCACTTGACCAAGAAGACATTTATTGGTTGATCACTTGACCAAGAAGACATTTATTGGTTGATCACTTGACCAAGAAGGCTCCTATTGGTTGATCACTTGACCAAGAAGACATTTATTGGTTGATCACTTGACCAAGAAGACATTTATTGGTTGATCACTTGACCAAGAAGACATTTATTGGTTGATCACTTGACCAAGAAGACATTTATTGGTTGATCACTTGACCAAGAAGACATTTATTGGTTGATCACTTGACCAAGAAGGCTCCTATTGGTTGATCACTTGACCAAGAAGACATTTATTGGTTGATCACTTGACCAAGAAGACATTTATTGGTTGATCACTTGACCAAGAAGACATTTATTGGTTGATCACTTGACCAAGAAGGCTCCTATTGGTTGATCACTTGACCAAGAAGACATTTATTGGTTGATCACTTGACCAAGAAGACATTTATTGGTTGATCACTTGACCAAGAAGACATTTATTGGTTGATCACTTGACCAAGAAGACATTTATTGGTTGATCACTTGACCAAGAAGGCTCCTATTGGTTGATCACTTGACCAAGAAGACATTTATTGGTTGATCACTTGACCAAGAAGACATTTATTGGTTGATCACTTGACCAAGAAGACATTTATTGGTTGATCACTTGACCAAGAAGGCTCCTATTGGTTGATCACTTGACCAAGAAGACATTTATTGGTTGATCACTTGACCAAGAAGACATTTATTGGTTGATCACTTGACCAAGAAGACATTTATTGGTTGATCACTTGACCAAGAAGGCTCCTATTGGTTGATCACTTGACCAAGAAGACATTTATTGGTTGATCACTTGACCAAGAAGGCTCCTATTGGTTGATCACTTGACCAAGAAGACATTTATTGGTTGATCACTTGACCAAGAAGGCTCCTATTGGTTGATCACTTGACCAAGAAGACATTTATTGGTTGATCACTTGACCAAGAAGACATTTATTGGTTGATCACTTGACCAAGAAGACATTTATTGGTTGATCACTTGACCAAGAAGACATTTATTGGTTGATCACTTGACCAAGAAGACATTTATTGGTTGATCACTTGACCAAGAAGACATTTATTGGTTGATCACTTGACCAAGAAGGCTCCTATTGGTTGATCACTTGACCAAGAAGACATTTATTGGTTGATCACTTGACCAAGAAGGCTCCTATTGGTTGATCACTTGACCAAGAAGACATTTATTGGTTGATCACTTGACCAAGAAGGCTCCTATTGGTTGATCACTTGACCAAGAAGACATTTATTGGTTGATCACTTGACCAAGAAGGCTCCTATTGGTTGATCACTTGACCAAGAAGACATTTATTGGTTGATCATTTGACCAAGAAGACATTTATTGGTTGATCATTTGACCAAGAAGACATTTATTGGTTGATCATTTGACCAAGAAGACATTTATTGGTTGATCACTTGACCAAGAAGGCTCCTATTGGTTGATCACTTGACCAAGAAGACATTTATTGGTTGATCATTTGACCAAGAAGGCTCCTATTGGTTGATCACTTGACCAAGAAGGCTCCTATTGGTTGATCACATGACTAAGATGACTCCTATTGGTTGATCACTTGACCGAACCTTTGACCACGACCAGGGAAATTATAAGATCACTTGATTAATAGACTGGATTCGTAAGAGGAACAATGATACCAGATATATCCAGAAAGAGAGACTCGGTATCTCTCAGCAGCTTCCATCTACTTGTAGGTATAAAATCCCCCGATGCAAAAAGTGCTCGCATTGTTCCAAACACGAATTTTCGCGAGCCGGAAATCCCCGCTGGTCAGCTTCTTTTTTCCTAATTAGTTTTTCTTCCTCTTCTACATTTGGTTTTGCTTAAATACTCTGTACAAAACAACTTGCTTCGAACAACTATGTAAGTTATAAAGATGGCGAGTCAACGGATATTATAGCTCAGTTTTGTTACACTTTCTAAGATTGGTAAAAAGTGGTCCAGTTAACATTCTTCCGATTTGAAAAGAAAAAATTATAGACCGTAAAGAACATATCTGAGTTGAGAGAAAGTACTGATCAAAATGAGTGTGATCTATAATTCACTAATAAAAGAAACTATGAAAATAAAATAGTTATCAAATACCAATAATGGAGGTAGTCAAAGAGGCGGCTTCCATGCTGAATTTGCCCAACCATCGACATAGGCCCTACACATGAAAAAGTAATTATATATATATATATATATATATATATATATATATATATATATATATATATATATATATATATATATATATCATCCTCATCATCATCATCATCATCATCTACGCCTATTGACGCAAAGGGCCTCGGTTAGATTTCGCCATTTATCTCTATCTAGGGCATTTAATTCAATACTTCTCCATACATCATCTCCTTCTCCACGCTTCATAATCCTCAGCCATGTAGGTGAGGGTCTTCCAACTTTTCTAGTGCTTTGTGGAGCCCAGTTTTAAGTTTGGTGAATTAATCTCTCTTGGGGAGTGCAAAGAGCGTGCCCAAACCATCTCCATCTACCCCTCATCATAATCTCATGCACGTATAAGAATCGAGTAATTTTTCTTATAGTTTCATTTCTAATCCTGTCCTGCCATTTAACTCCCAATATCCTTCTAAGCGCTTTGTTCTCAAATCTACTAAATCTATTGGAGATTGTTTCACTGCCATACCATGACTCATGTCTACACGGTGTCCCTCCTCCCCCCCCCCCCCCCCCCTTTCCCTTACCTTTTAATTCCTTCCCTTTCCTTCTTTTTTCCAACGCTCTGTCTCTCCTCGAACTTATTTCATTACCTATTTACATTTTCTCCTTCATATTCATTCTACTCATCTTACACCGTCTCTTTTGATTAGCTAATTAGAACCAACTTCTTCACCCATAATAGAAATGAGACATCTTAACACATATCATCATCATCATCATCATCATCATCATCATCAACCGTTGCTACTCCACTGCAGGATAAAGGCTTAAGACATGCCCTTCCACTCGCATCTGTTTATAGTATTTCTATGCCAGTCTATACCAACAATTTTTCTTAGCTCATCAAACCATCCTCTTCTCTCCTATTCCCTGTTTCTTTTATAATCTCTAGGGACCCATTCTGTTATTCTTCTTGTCTATCCACGATTCCGTTATCTGTCATTCTCATTATAATCCAGCTCATGTCCATACCTTTTACTTTCATGTCAGAATATCCTCTTCTTAATTTGCTCTAGTATCCATACTGCTATTTTTCTGTCTCTTAGTGTTATTTTCTTCATTATTCTTTCCATAGCTCTTTAAGTTGTACCAAGCTTCTTTTTTAAGGTTTTAGTGAAATTCCAAGTTTCTGGTGCTTAATTTAATACAGGTCAGACCATTTGATTAAATAATTTCGTTTTAGAGAAAGTGATATTTTACTTTTCCTGATTTCCTTTTGTTTACCAAAAGCTCTCCATCCTATGCTTATCCTTCTTTGAATTCTAATATCGTCCTTGGGAAACATTTACTGTCTGTTATTAATATGTATATTCATTCATAATTCCTTATGACCCTTATTTGTCGTCTGCATTTTCATTAAACATTATCTTAGTTTTACTCATATTCATTTTCACCCTTACTTTTCTGCTTTCTCTATTCAACTATTCTATCACCTTTTGCAATTCCTCCCATGATTCACTCTGCACAATTATGTCATCTGCAAATCTCAAGTTGTTGAGGTATTCCCAATTTATAATAATTCCTACATTTTCCCAATCTAAATGCTTAAAGACTTCTTCTAGCCTTATATGATAGCGCTTCATTCTTTAGCAAACTTATGTTCAGTAAACCGTTCCCGAAATACCTCATTTAACCTGTACCGGCAAGCAAAGGTTATCTCTCGTTGCTATTAATGACAATATTGATAACAATGCGACCCTATGTAAATAAAATGTCTTTTAAGGGAATAGTTTACAGAACAAAAGTTATTTAGAGATAAGCTCTCTCATATAAGACTATGCTTGCCTCTCTTTTTTGAAAAATCAAAGATACTTAGAAATTCTTAAGACCTCTCCAGGATTGCGTGACTTGAATCGGTTCATTTCCGTTATGGATGAAAAATTTGAATCTAATCATCCATTCAAATATCTTGTACTCAATAGCATGAATGAACCCTTTCCAGTTATCTGACAATAGGAAAGTTATCTAATATGCAAAAATCATTACAGATATTTAGTTACCAAGATACCGGTAGGATCCAGAAACCATAACTCTTGTAAAATATATGTCGCATTATTAATGTAGACAGCTCTTCAAATCACATTCAGCTTTGATATGGTGCCTCATTTATATTTTTTCTTATTGTCGATGGATGCATTGATTTATAGAATTTGGGTCACTGGTATCGGGAGACCATTCATCCCTGAGGTACAACTGCATCGTAAAGGGAATGTCTTGATAAGTTGGACAACACTCGAGTAAAAATAAGGACTAAAAAGTGGGTGCAGGCTACCGAGAAGCTGAAGGGACGCTAAATAGTAATGCCACTTGCTAATTGTTGACCCTAGATCTTTCCCGTCCAGATAATTCTTACATGAAAAGTGATAAATGACCCACTTATTTCATGAAATTCCACATATCAAGGCTAGAGCTTATTCACTCCCGTCTTTTGCATGAAAAGCAATGATTGGACCCCTTAATTCAAAAGGTAACACATGCCAATGTTGGAGCCAAGATTCCCAGATCCTGGTGACCAATTACATAAAAAATAATGAAAGGAACTCTCGTTTAAAAAAAAAAAATACTATATAACAATTCAGAAGGATAGATCCTCTCGTCTTGCATAACTTTTACATAAAAATGGATTGAATAGACCCATTATCCCATTATTCTATTAAAAAAGAATACTGCCGGATCCTAGAGCCTCCTCTCTTAGAAACCAACGACCTGGAAAGCAATTTAGAAAAATAAAATAAGAACTAGAAGACAATGCTGGATACTAGGCCTATATCCTCTCCTCTTGGAGACTTTGTGATATATGCCAGATCCTTTTTTTTTTCCTGATATTTTTGTAGTGAAATGCAGTGAATTAATCCTCTTTTATGTTCATTGAATCAGAACCTCTTTTGTTTCAAAGAATTCCCTTTATCTTTAGGCTGAGAACTACGATAAGAAATTTTATAAGCATCGCTGTTCCATATTTTGATTAAAAACAGATGTTGAATGGTTAAGTAAATATCTATTTTTTGAGCATCAAACAGGTCTTCAAAGCTTAACCATGAATA
>NC_090748.1:12120044-12122544 GCF_036898095.1 Palaemon carinicauda | reverse complement strand
ATCGCAGTTTTGATATAGTGATATACCCCCGGGGTATTTGGAAATTTCCAACCCTTAACCCCCAGGGGGTTAATTTTTTCCCAGCACATTTTGCAGTATATTTTTTTTTAAATTGCTCTAACAGCCTTAATTTTTGTCATAGAGAGGTCAGGTTGGTCCCATTCTCTTGGAAAATTCCTGAATTTTCTCAAAAAATTATCAAAAAATATGAAAAACAAATTTTTATAGCATATTTTTGCAAGGACGTACCGGTACGTCCATGGGGGTAAAGGGATGGCTTTTGTGAAACGTACCAGTACGTCCTTTGGGGGTAAAAGGGTTAAAATATTCTATATAGCTCAGGGCACTGTTTGGATCATAATCGTCCGAATGATTATAGATCTTAAGGCTTTCAAGAGGAAACTGAAGACTTTCTTATCCATGAGTGCTTCGATGGTGACGATTTAACAGAAAACGAGCAATACGCAACGTGAAATGCTGGATGCTTTCGAACGAACATGATAAAATGACTGCGGAGGTCCTGTATAACGTAGGGTTCCTCTGCTGTACAGGACTGGAAAAGCAGCCTTGAAAGTAAAGTAGTTATCTTTCATCTTGAACGTAGCAAGTTCTGTCATGTTATTTTTTACTACTCTTTATTCTATTATTTCAAGTTGAATTTATTAAATGTTCATTGAAAGTTTTTATTTCTCTTTTTTTAATGTGCGCGAAATTATATTTATCCCTGGGTTTTATACCATCTTTCACTTGAGATTTGTTATATCATTAGTGCCCATTTTAACTTTAATAACTCCAATTTTCCTGAAAGCTTGTGATATTAACTTAATTTTGAGTTCCTTAACGAAAAATACTATCATCATCATCATCATCATTATGATCATAGTTGACAAACCTTTTTATCTGATAACTTATATTGGCTCTTTGCTATTTGGAGTAATTCATATGAACTTTTAAAGAATGGCCCATTAATCTAGTATATTTTGTGTCTTGCAATTATCTGCCCTCTATCTCTTTCTCTGTTACCGAACGAGATCTGTCTCTGAGTCACCAGTGTAGATAAATTATCTCTCGATAAAGTCTCATTCTTTTCAATCTCAAAAAGCAAGGAAGTGAGAATGAATAATTACGTGATTAAATATAAACTCGCCAGAGAAGGATTTCAACTAAGCAGGAAACGGAGTGAAATATGTCAAAGTATTGACCTCGGAATTCTAAGAAAGGTTATCTCTTTTCCTGCCTTCCTATGAGCATATCAGCACTTATGTAGAGCGGTTACTAATGATAATTCACTTAAAGAATATTTTTCTGTCATGGTTTTTCTTATACCGAAATTAAAAAGAATTTTTCTAAAGGAAAGAAATATTTTCAGTTGATGCTAAGGTTTTTATAGGAGGTTTTATTTCCTTTATAAATCCGTTATTGATCGATAGATTATCACTATATAAAACAATACAAACTATAATCAATCCCATATTTGGTCATCAACGGCTGGACATATTTTCCTTAATATTTTTCTGAAAGAATTATATTTAAGAAAATGAAATACATATGATGATAATAATTATTGGTATCAGCATCGTTATCATTATTGTTCAGAAGAATATCTCATTCAAACGGCTGATTTATTCGATTATTTTCATGAAATTACTTTAATTATTTTATTTCTACAATATCAAAGATGGCATGTATGACAAAACTCACACAAGAAGCCTGATTAACTTTTCGTTGTTCTGTCATTTAAATTTATTACCGTTTCCTCGTGAATGAATTGCATACCTGTAGATCTGAATAGTGACTCATGTTCAAGGTGGTATATATATATATATATATATATATATATATATATATATATATATATATATATATATATATATATATATATATATACATATAAATATATATATATATATATATATATATAATGTGTGTATATATATATGTGTGTATATATATATATACATATGTGTATATATATATATATATATATATATATATATATATATATATGTGTGTGTGTGTGTGTGTGTGTGTGTGTGTGACTGAAGTAACAACTTCTGTGCTAGTTAAATATAACTATTTTCTTAATCTATAGTTATCTTACCCTTTCTTATTTAAAGATTTGAAATCAGTTATATTAGATAACACAATGAGGTGCGCAGACAATGTAATCAGAGAAGTGTTTTTTTTTTCATTGGACACCATCAAAGAGACAGAACGAGACTAATTTTCAAGGACACCACAGACAAGGTTGATTTATTTATGTAAACAGATGCTCCAGCAAAAATTGTATTCCAACTTCTTTATATATACACATATCATATATATATATATATATATATATATATATATATATATATATATATATATATATGTATATATGTATATATCTGTGTGTGTATATATTTATATATATGTATATATAATATTTATATATGTATATATATTTATATATATATGTATACATATATATATTTATATTTATATATGTGTAAATATATAT
>NC_090748.1:12057544-12115044 GCF_036898095.1 Palaemon carinicauda | reverse complement strand
CTGAATTATTTTTAACATTTGATAGGTATATTATTGGTATTACTTAAGTATCTTTGTATCGTCTTCTTTGTCTCAAGCTACACCAACTTTTTTTTCCATCTACTTTACCATTATTCCCACTTTTTTCTTCCTTCCATCTCGCTACCAAACGTCTTTTAAATCTTACCTCATGATGATACTGCAAGATTTTTCTCTTGTTGTACACTTGGATACAGGAATTCCTAGTACACCTCTCTCTGAGGATGTCCACTCGCCACACCCTTACTGCGTGTATGGTTCCTGTTTAGCCACGCCCACTGCCTCTGCCAACTCTTCCTACTCTATCTGTTTGGTTACTCACCGCGAGGTAAGAGTGTGACAGGGTGCGCATCTGAGCGAGGTGTACCAGAGATTCCTTAGTCCAACCGTACTTTGGCAATCAATATCCTCCATGGCCCAAACGCCAAGCCAAACTGTTTATCATTATAACAATACCACAACTTATAGTACCCATATGTACAAGCCTATAAATACCTATAATCAGAAAAAAAAATACTTATTTATCCTTACAATTATTACAACTCATTCACTTGAAACTCCACATAATTTGATCGAGGCAAAAGTTCGCTGATTCTCAGATCAAAATAATCTTGACCAAACACAAAGCTGATGTTGGGTGGGAGTTTATTTCATAAATTTTATTAAAAATTTTCAGTAAGAAAAAAAAACGGTAAAACTCCTGGAATAAATGTTGCCATGCATTTACCGTTTTAAAAACCGATATATTGACGTAAAGGAGTAATATTACGGTCACCAACCCGTAATAGATAATAACAAAGTAAGATAAAAATTACGGTCGCCTGTATTTTCCTGAGATACGGCTGAGAACATTATACTGTATTTTTACGGAGAATTTTCGATTGAAATCACGGTTTTTTTTAAGTGTACCGCAACCTGATTCCGTAACTTTCCTTTGCCTTGCTTTTCCCGGAAAGCTACAAGTTGGTGGTGGTGGGCGGCGGTTCGGGCGGATGTGCAACAGCCGCCAAGTTCTCTTCGAAACTCGGCAAAGGAAAAGTCGCTGTCATTGATCCTGCAAACGTAAGTAATACAGGTTATATAGAGGCTGATTTACTTGATCTATTAAACAGAATTCCACATAAGCTTCAATATCATTGCATTCGATATACTTACATAACTTTGTCCATTTTTTCCTTTAGTACAAAAAGAAAAGTGTGGAATCCTTGAAGTGATTTTTTACTAATTTCTAATTACTGATAGTCATACCAACCTATTTCAGCTGCTTAAATGCAACTTAAAAAGGTTATATATCCATAAAAAAAAAAAACAGCAGTAATGTCTTTTCATTACAATGTTGATTTTAAAGAAGAAGTGTTCAGCCACTCATTTGAAAAAAAAAAAAAAAAAAACACTAAATAAAACTATTTTCTCATAAGTATACATCTTTATCTCATCTGGTTTATAAAAAGGGTAAATTATAGGCTATTGCTCAAAAAACTTACCTTAGAAATTTTTTTATGAAATGTTATAAGTAACCTCTTGTTTTTTGGCCTATGGCTTTTTAATGTTCACACTTCAAATTGATATTTTCTACATGTGTATATATATATATATATATATATATATATATATATATATATATATATATGTATATATATATGTATATATATATATATATATATATATATATATATATATATATATAAATATATATGTATATATATATAAAATCTCCCGAATTTGTTCGGGTCAGCTCTGTATGGATAAATTTTGACTATTATACTGATAAATCTCCCTCCCTTTAATAATACTAATCCTGTTCTTTAGATGCATTATTACCAACCAATGTGGACTCTGGTCGGTGGTGGCATGAAGACTCTGGAGGACTCTGGCAAACCAATGAGTGAGGTTAGTTTGTATCAAGTTATCGTTTAATTACAGGAATCTTCCATTATCTTAATTTATTAAAAGCGTCCCTGTCTAACGCTCGCCGGACTGTGGTCTAAGTCCCGCTCAAACTCGTTAGTTCCTTTAGTGTCTGCAACCTCACCATTCTTGTGAGCTAAGGATGAGGGAGTTTTGGGGGCCTATAGGTCTACCTGATGAGTCATCAGCAGCCATTGCCTGGCCCTCCCTGGTTCTACCTTGGGTGGAGAGGGGTCTTAGACGCTGATCCAGTGTATAAATGGTCAGTCTCTGGGGCATTGTCCTGTTAACTAGGGCAATATCACTGCCCTTTAGGAGTGACCTTTAAACTCGCGAAAGGTAGCTGTTGGGAGGGTAGCAATAGTGTGTGCTTATCTGTCTATTTCATAAAGCATATAGAGGGCTGTTTCCATACACAATTTATATGGGACATTTTCATCCTTTCTCGTGATTTGATGATTCTTATCTATCAATAGTCAATCGGTGAACACCTAAAATTTTCATAACAAAGTAAGTCAAATAAAAAATTAATCCTTAATGAAATCAAGTAATTTATATCATGCCCCACCTGTAATCGGTATATAGACTACAGTATATATGAAGAAATGTTTTCCTATCCTTTCCGACGCCCATCTTTGAAAATCACTTCCTTATAGGTAACTTAAGTCATAATTAATCTCATTCCTAAGCAATCATATACATTTCAGTCACATAACCTCAGTCATACACAACTGGATACACTTTAGTTATAACTAACCTTATTCCTTCATATGTGGATTCTCTTTAATCACAGTTAATCTCAATCCCATGTCCGCAATTACAATTTTATCTCAGTTAATTTCATTTTTGTGTAATTGGTTACACTTTAGGCTACCAATTTCATTCTTATGCAACTGGATACTATTTAGTCTGTTGATCTCATTCCTACTATTTAATCGCAATTATCTTAAATCCTACTTACCTGCAAAAACTTTAATTATCTTATCTCATTCCTAAGCAATTCGATACTCTTTAATCACAATTGATCTAATTCTTGCGGATTTCGATAAACTTTAATCACATTTGATCTCTATCCTACACAAAAAGGATATTCTAAGAAGCTTAGCAATGGTGGAGAGTTCTAGTTTTGGGTTACATCTGAAGCCTTTTTTTTTGGGGGGGGGGAATATGATATGACGGCTTTTAATTGAAAAGAAAAAAAGGTTAACATAAAATGTTTTGTAATATTATCTTCAGATATTTATATTCTTTTTAATCGCCAGTGGTCGTCTCTTCCAAGAGACTGAATGCCTGGAAACACTGAATCATGGATGCCAGGCATAAAAAAAATATCACAATGCTAACTCTTTCATGTTAAGTCTGTCCCTTTTCAAGACTTTATGATTGATATTCGTTTGACTGTCTTACTTCAAGGATTAGCCTTTGGTCAGGTTTTTTTTTTAAAAAGCTAGTCTGATTGAATTAATCTGAGAATTGTTTTTAGAATTTATTATAAACAGAGAAAGGGACCAGTGTCTTGACGCACTAAATCTAAAAGCTGACTTTTTCTAACTTATCTCTCCCATATGATTGAGACCAAGCAAGTATCTGGCTATATATATATATATATATATATATATATATATATATATGTGTGTGTGTGTGTGTGTGTGTGTGTGTATGTATATATATATATATATACCACTCTGAAAACCACTATCTCCCACAAATTCCCCAAACTAGCGTGTTGTAGTTAGGAAAGGAGGAGGGGTTAAGAAGGGATGAGTGTGTGTGTGTGTGTGTGTGTGTGTGTGTGCTTATCTATCTAAATATAAATATCTGTCCTTTATTGACATGTCGCTTGTACTAGTTGTAAAATAGTAGTGCTTATGATGTAAAGATGCTGTACATACTCAATTTATTTTCCTTGTTCTAGTATTTCATTTCAATGTATCTGATCTCCCATGATTTCCCTCTAAATCTAGTTTCCATTCACTATCAGTCTTATCCATAAACTGTATGATTCTGTACAGTGTATATGCAAATTATTAAAATATAGAAGAAAAGTATATTAAGCATGTATAACTCCAAAGGCTAGCAATTTGGCAACTCATATGATGGTAATATGCAGTTAATTCTAATAGTCAGGCCTTCTCCATCCTGAGGCTCAATAAAACAACGTACTCTAGAAGTATTATTCCAGCTGTGACCAAGTTGTGGAATGATCCTCCTAATCGGGTAGTTGAATCAGTAGTACTTCAGAAGTTCAAATTTGCAGCAAATATTTTTATGTTAAACTGGCTAACATAAGTCCTTTCATAGTTTATATATGAAATATATGTTTTAATGTTAATTTTTTAAAATATTTTATATTAGTTGTTCATTACTTCTTATATCGTTTCTTTATTTCCTTTCCTCACAGGCTATTTTTCCTTGTAGGAGCCCTTGGGCTTATAGCATCTTGCTTTTCCAACTAGGGTTGTAGCTTAGCTAGTAATAATAATAATAATAATAATGATAATAATAATAATAATAATAATAACTTATCATTTCAGGTGTTGCCAAAAAGAGCAGACTGGATTAAACAAAGGGTTGTGGGTTTTGACCCTCAAAACAACAAAGTAATGACAGATGATGGCCAGGAGATAAATTACGAATACTTAGTTGTTGCTCTTGGCATTCAATTAAATTATGGACAGGTATTAACCATGTTTTGATTTTACACATAAATTTGCTTTACACCTCGTTTTCTCTTCTATCATTATATTATCTACATGAATATTATTCAAATCAGCCCGTAAACACTACGATTAATTTGTATTAAACAAAAGGATAAACTTCATCATTTAGTTTGAATAATCTGACGAAATGTTCCCACAAAGAAATTGTCATACATTGACCTAATGACTATCTACATTATTTCAGGTTAAAGGTCTACCCGAAGCATTTGATACTCCAGGTGTATGTTCCAATTACTCACCGATGTATGTAAATAAAACCTTGGAGAGTCTGAAAAACTTCAAAGAAGGCAATGCGGTGTTCACCTTTCCTAACACTCCCATCAAATGTCCTGGAGCTCCTCAGAAAATCATGTATATCTCAGAGGAATACATGAGGAAGGTAAGAAACTAAGAAGTTATTTTAAAGTATTAGATAATCTGAAGTTAGATTAATAGTAATTGACGAAAAATTATGTCCTCTTTCAATTTTCCAAGTGATAAATAAGTTGTTTTTTTAATTCATTTACAGTTATGTTAACATTGATTTTTCATTGCAGAAAAGTAGAAGTTTGCATAGTGGTTTTATTTTAGTGTTCTTACTAAGTTATTCAAATCATTATGTTGTTGTTTTTTTATGCATTGAGCAAAACGCGAAGAGCTAATTCACAGGTGTCTATTTGGCTTAAATGACAGGAGAACTTTGCATGTTTAAAATATGTCTACAGTAGGAAAATCTAAGCGATCAAAATATTGGTATTTTAAGAAGTTTTTAACGGAATTTTATAACGAATTTCTCTTCATTGCAGCATGGGAAACGAGACAAGGCAAATATTGTTTATTATACATCTCTTCCCGTTTTATTTGGCGTTAAGAAATATGCAGATGCTCTTTGGGAGGTAAGAAAACTCATTTTCTTTCATGATTATTCATAGTGTTCATGAACGTTGATTGATTCAAAGAAATTTGTTGGTAGATTTTAAGCAATGTAACAATGTGCTTTTTATGCTTTCCTGTTTAATTTTTTTTTTTGGGGGGGGGTCTTAACCTTTAAAACTTTAAATGCAAAACGATTCATCATAAGTTGAAAAACATTTTTAATTCGAGAAGTTTTATTAACCCCTAATAATTTATATTGTTATAATTATAGGATTGATTATGTATTATTCTCAAATATTTTTCCTAGTTGGATTGTTCCTTTACTGGCAATACACATATTCCCCTTGATGGATAACTTAGTCGTATGTACTACCTTCATTTACCAAACATAGCCTTTTTGGTACATTCTGTATAGAATCGTGAATCGTCATTAATACGTAAAAATATGCATCGTTCTAAACTACTGAAGGCATTAATTGACACTTTTGGGAACACTTAACAGTTCATTTTCTTCAGACGAATCTGGGTTGCTATTATAGAACTGTCTTTGAGCAACTGGTAATTCATTCTTTGCATATGCATATAAAATAAAATGAATATCAACAGTCTTTGATATAATGAAACCCCGAATTAATACTTTGCTTGAAAAGTTGTGCTGCAGCTAATCTCTGATTCTCTTAGCGTTGTATATAAATTAATGTAGTGCCATAAAGAACCAAGAGAAATCATTAAATTAGGACGTGCAAGAGAGAATGCACAGAATAATGTCCGCAAAATTCACATTAGTAGTTTCAAGCGCCTTCTTTCAAAGGAAAATTAACTCATTCATAAAAGACTAGTTGAGTTGGAAAATGTGTAACACTTATCAATGAATAAAGATGTATAGGTATGTATTTAAATGGGAAATCTATTTATATGGTCAGCTCCACGTGAGATGGGGTGAGGATTATGTAATTACCTGTGTTAGTTCCAAGTAATAATGACCAAGATAATTCTTTAGCAGTTGCAAAGACATGGACTTTATAAACCCTAAAAAGAAAATCACTATTAAATATGTAAATATGAGGATCTTTAGAAAATTATCACAGATAACACTGAAAGGTACTTTTACTGTGGTAATGATGAGCCAGTCATCCAAGTATCATATTACCCAAATTCTTTGAAAGGGTGACCATGCCAATACTGGGCCATGACTAAGTAAAGACTTTGACTGTTAATAAGAAGGTAAATGTGTATCTATTAAAGCTAGAAGATATTGTTATGTAGAATAAACGAAAGAGGTTTTTTTTTTTTTGGTGATGTAAAATATTAGAACTTAAAAGTATGCTGAACTCTAAAGACCGAAATAGTCAATAAATTTCATTCCCTGTTGAAATGATGAATCAAAAAGACTCCCATCATCATTGAAGTATCTATAACTGATACAAATGAAATCGGTAACCGGTCTCCAACGACCTGAGATTTTCTGAACCATGAAAATCCATTTGTAGTAGTCTGAAGGGACCTAGAAAAAGTTTCAAGCTGCAGTGCTTTAGTTTTTGTCACGTACCATATGAAAAACAACCATGATAGGGACTTGGGGGTAGATGCAGTTGCAAAAATAAGCCTAGAAACATTCTATTGAATTTAATCTGTCCAAAAATCCTTTGTTCTTGTATCACAGAGGTCTCCGAACTTGGTCAGACATATATCACTGCTGAAGGAATAATGGAAGTAAGGAGCTCTCATTTCCATCAATGTTGTTATTGTCTCCTCAGTTTAGTTCTTGAGAACCTCGACAAAATTGGATCTGAGCTTCTCTTCACAGGAGAGAATAGAAAAAATAAGGATCCTTCGGAAGGCTAGAGTAAGACCACTGGGAAAGTTGGGATCAGGATTAGGGTTTGCAATGCTCTCACGACAGGTAAACTGATCGCCTAGTAAAATTGTTTTAGTATTTTCCATTATCAGTTTTGAACAGGGATGAGCGAAGCCTAGAAAAGGCAGCTTCAGAAACTGTTGCACTTCAATGGCTGCTGGAGGTATGTAGGGCAACAGTAGTTGGTAAAAGGTAATCTGCAGCGGTAAGGTAAGGAGAAAGCAGGGTAAAGAATGTTTGACCATGTCTTTCAGGGCCGTGATCGTATTACCTGTTTGCATTGGCCTATTGGAAACGTCCTTGCCTGGCATTAGCTGGACTATGGTTCAAGTCACGGTCAAACTCGATAGTTTCTTGTCGTGTCTTAAACCTCACTATCCTTGTGAGCTAATGAAGGGAGTTTTGGGGAGCCTATAGATCTACCTGTAGAGCCAACAGCAGCCATTGCCTGGCCCTCCCTGGTCCTAGCTTGGGTGGCGAGGGGGCTTTGGCGATGGTCATGTGTATATATGGTCAGTCTCTAGGGCATTGTCTCACTAGCAAGGACATTGTCCCTGTCCTTTGTCTCTGCTACTTATGAGCGTCCTTTAAACCTTTAAAGAAATCACCATTTCAAAGATCAAACAAGGTCTGAATTCTGAGTAATGAACAAGAGAAGAGGAAGGTTACCTGAGCTAGGTATATCGATCTGATTGAGGAGACTGGAAAATATCTATACGTTCCTTGCCCTTCTTGTCTTCTGAATGTTTTTTTTTCTTTATCAATCTAACCCTTAATTGATATATTAAGTACATTTATCAACTCTCAAATCCCAGTTTTAAATACTTGAGAGAACGAAAGTTAGTCTAATTTGTATGAACGTTGTTCTGACATCAGTTACCAGTCCAATATACTTATACTGTTCTAATCGCATAAAGACCCGAGTAATAGTTCTGTTAATCTAATTATTTTCTCTATTCTTTTATCAAGATGTAATACAGCTGGGTGAAGTCATAAAGTGAGTTTCATGTATAACTTCCTCACCAGTTTTCATCTTAGACATTAGTTGGATTTTTTCCTCTGAAAATGTTCTGAAAATAGTCAATTTCAAGTAAACATTTCAGTTCTCTGTGCTGATCTATTGTCTTCACAAGACCACACTCAAGTGTAAATGCCTTTTACAAACCAATTTCAATTAACAAAGGGAAAATTAATTGAGTTGTAATAACAAATGTTTTTCTCTTATCTGTTGGTTTAACCAGAAGATTATAAAGTTTTTGTAGATGGAATTCTTAAAACCGTGACCCTACTGAAAACACCATTATCAAGAAATAAATTAATTCATTTTCTTGCACAGATTGTAAAAGAAAGGAACATCTCAGTTAACCTTCGCCACCACCTCATTGAAGTTAAACCAGACTCAAAGGAAGCAGTTTTCCAGAATATAGATAAACCAGAGGAGTTATCGTCTCTCAAGGTAAATAGTTATCGAAGTTATTTAATACAGTGTCAAGAAAACAGTTATTTTAATCGGAAATTCTCCGTAAAAAATATACTGTTCTCAGCCTTATTTCAGTAAAATACAGGCGACCGTAATTTTACCTTTCTTTGTTATTATCTTTTACAGGTTGATGACTGTAATATCACTCCATTGCGTCAATATATCCGTTTTTAAAACGGTAAAAATCGTGGAGTAAATGTTGCCAGGCATTAATCGTTTTATACGGTATATTTTCAAGCGTAGAAAAAAAAAAAACATTGCTGGAATATTGTTTTTTCTCTACTGATTGATGTTATCCTTGGTTCCTCTTCTCGGTATCCTCTCTGTAACTACATTCTAGAAGAGACCTTGTTCTTAGCGTGCAGAATTGTGTTTTTTTTTTTTTTTAATCAAGAACGTTAATGAAGGTTACCCGAGCTAGTAGGCTGATAGTCCTGAAAATTATGAAAACTTATATAAATCCTAATAAGGATTTTCGGGTAATGGGATAGATCTCCTTGTGTTCTTATATTTGACTCATTATTCTATGTTTAAGATATTTATATAGGGCTTTATGAATGCAAATCTTATATATTTTGAATCATGCCAATCAACATAAAAGGAATGCAGTTAACCTTTCCTAATTGATTTGATGGCTTTGCAAAGGGAGACCATGTTTACTCTCTTCAATGCGTGTTGTAAGGTAGAGGCTTATGAGATAAGCAACTTAATGCCTCTATCTAATGGCTAGTTAAACCTTACTTCTTGAAGGATTAAACACTGAAGGCTAAAACATGCAGAAAAGTAGTACCAAAGCTTGGCAGTAGAGGGAGAGAAGAATTCCAAAGAATATATGCGAGAAATGTTTGCCTACTAGAAGTTCTAAAGACATTTGAGAGAAGAAAATTTCTCCTTGGGCTCAACTTGGCAATGGGGAAAATGGTGACTATAGAGAATAGAAAGTAAATTTACTGTTTATGGTAAAAGGCCATAGGAAAGAGATTATAATATGTCTTTGTACAGAAGAATTGCCTTTAATTCAATCTCATCGAGACTGAAAACAAAAGACATATGTGTGAATTCCCAAAAAGAAGTAAGCTTATAGAAGTGCATGACCATACAGATTTATTTACAGTATAATCCTACTTGGTGGGAATTTATTTATGCCAATACTCTGACAATTGGTGACCTATTGCCTTCTATAGACAATAGCTTCCAAGAGACATATTGTTGCTAGTTTCTTGAAGTAAGACTGAGATTTTTTTAGCAATTAGAACACTAGGACCCATCATTACAGACATTCTTTCTCATTAAAGTAAAAAATTAAAAAGAAGCTTGCATAAGAATAGTCCATACAATATTTGAAATGCTCCATACTAAGTACTATGACAGTCTTTCCTAAAACACAACATTATAATGGACACAAGTACAAAGATGATACAACTATAAGACATTTAGTTATCCAATAATGGAAAACACCAACAAAAGATATAAGACAACGGACCACTGATACAACAGATGACAAAATATACTGTTGTTTATACCCCTGATATATTGTATTTATACATAAGCTCTCTCCAGCCATGTAAATTAGATCTTTTAAATGGAATATCATTTATATAATGTCTTGTGGTTTAAAAATATAATTAATAGTGAGGAAAGGTCCTGTACAGTTGCATATGTCATTCCCATCCTTGATTTTTATTGTAGTTTTAGGTGAAACCTAACTGACTAAATGTTGCTAAAACACTAATCTAGTGAAACTGATGTTCTTAACAATATTATGGTGACATCCTAGCCTGCAACTGTAATTCATCTTGGACAAGAAACTTTTAAAATCAATGCATTGCAACCACTTATTTGCATATGGATGGTAGGATTGAGTTCCAAAGAGGTCTCATCTCAAACCTACACCCAGGGTTTGCCAATAAAGAGTTAGAATCTTTTATCACAAGACATCACAGCTTTACCTGGAAGTCATGTATGTGGATATTTAAATCCTTTGTTAAGATTCAGATGTCTATAATGTTTTAAACCTCACTGTTTAAATCACTTGTTATTTTCAGGGATCACCAGTTTTATAATGTAGATTATTTTACCCAATACTGTAAAAATAACTACTTGAAAATTTCGTCACGTGTTATCTAATGCAGATTCACATTTCAAGTAAAATATTTTAGAGCTAAATAACATTTTACTTGTATCTGATTGTAACATATTCACAAGATAATTATTTTCTTTTGTATTTAATTTCACTGCTTTTTTCTACAAATCTTTTCTAATCCCCCAATCTCTTTCAGTATGAAATGCTTCATGTCACTCCACCAATGAGTTCCCCAGATGTTTTGCGGAACTGTTCTTCCCTTGTCGATGGAAGTGGTTTCCTTAAGGTTAACAAAGAAACTCTTCAGCATGAATCTTTTCCAAATATTTTTGGTATAGGTGATTGCACTAATGTACCAACTGCCAGGACAGCTGCGGCAGTAGGTGAGTAATTTACGCAAGAACTTTTTTCACAATGCATAGAAGTAAATAAATAGTGTCACAACAGGTGTCACAGAAACGTCTCTACAAATGCACTCGGCGATAGATGAAGCAAGTCTGTTTAAATACATCATTGTTATAGATTGCCTGGCTCTTACGGCCAGGCACGGGCTCTTGCACACTTGCAGCCCGTAGTTAAATGAATCTTGTTTGCTTGCTTGGCAGATTGCCCAGCCCTTTTTGCTGGACACGGGCTCTTGCGTTGGCAGCCCGTCAATTAAATGAATCGCATGTACTCTTTATATATACGAGCCCGTTTTCTATAAAACTCCTGAAAGCTCGGGACGAATTATGTCACGCAACAAGCAAGTCTGAAAATGTCGACAAATTTAAGTTTGTACAGAAAAATGGTGAATGGTGGTGTTTTGAAAGGGTCTGTGTTCTTTAAATCCATTTAAAATAAACACTGTCAAGAAAACCAGTGCATAGCACCGGTAAAGTTTACTCACGAAATTTGACAATTCTGTTTGAGTTTTGCTTCATTAGTTATCAAAAAAGTTATCAAGATCTATATTAAGACATGCAAAATGTTTTGCCCCAGAAACTACTTAGGATCTGAGATACCACTGTATTGCATTCTATGAATCATTATTCTATGAGAAACAATTTTTCCTAGAGCATTAACTCTAGCTTAGGAAAAAATATTATCGTTATGAAAATATATACTTGATTAAATCTTATATAAAAACTCAAATCTTCACTTCAGAGCTAAAATCTCTGTTCATACCATCTTCATCGTAACTAGAGTCCAGTAAGATTATTCTCTTGAAAACTATATCTCTAGTTTACAAATCCAAGGCAGATAGATTCTTGGATCCATGTCAGAAAACTACTAACGTTAAAAAAGGATTTACAAGTTTTAAAATTTCAACTAACTCATGGATATCATAGAAAGCTCTTTAACCGTACGAGTCCAGCGAGGAAAGTTGCCAATAAATAAGTCTCCCTCATAAACAAAAAAAGGTTTATATTATGGTAAAAACCTCTAATTTGTAACTCGTTAAAACAAATTAAGTATAGCATACAACACAGTCTTCTGTTAAATTACTGTATTTGTGATTGGTCAGATTTCTTCCGTAAAAGAAAAAAGGTTCCTACATTCTATTTGATACTGATAAACACTTACAAAAGTGTTGATGTTTAATCCTAATTATTTTGTAGAAAACGGAGAGTATAAAAACTATCACACTACTATGATAAGAACCATCAATGGCAGTAGAGAAGCATGCATTTTTTATTACGTTGTAGCTGTTTAAATTGGCAAAATATCAAAATGATCATTTTTCATTTCCTCTACCTCAATAAATAATTGATACATTCTAGATTCATCTTAAACAAAATTTATGTCCTATTCGCTTAAGTAATACTTTCAAAGTGAATATCACTGTGTTATTATATTGCAATTTATATGCTGCTGTCTCGTGGGTTTCCTAACTGTTATCAATCTACATTTTTCCAGCTGCTCAGGTAGGAATTTTGCGCAAAAACTTGAGCATGGTCATGGAAGGCAAAGATTCCCGTTTAACATATGATGGTTATACTTCATGTCCTTTGGTTACAGGTAAGTTACGTTATTCTTTTATCTACATCACTGTTGTAACAGAGTAATGTCATTCTCATAAAAATGCAAAATCTTTCTTTTGATACATAGGATTGATTTGATTGATTTGGAGTTTTGTGGCATCCTGACATCTGAGGTCATTGACGCCGAGTTGATACATAGGATGAATCTCTAAAATTATATTTAAAATTCCATATTGTTCATAGAGAATTCATACTCAAAACTGTGCAGAGCCAACACTAAGAATTATGAAATATAAACATACTAACCTTTTTATGCATTCGTTGTTTTATGAGTTTATTTCTGTGAGATATAATTTGTTGATATCTAACTATTTTCCATATTTTTCTAACAGGATATTCCACTTGTATATTAGCTGAATTTGACTTCACTCTAACGCCCCTCGAAACCTTCCCTGTCAATCAAGCAAAGGAACGCAGAACGATGTTTCATATGAAGAAGGATATGATGCCACCAATGTACTGGAAAGCAATGATGAAGTAAGTCAAATATTTTCAGCATTTAGATTACATTTTCTGTTTCATGGAGAATGCCACTTCAGAGGTAGCGATTTAAGATTTTGAATATCAGCAAAAAGAAAAAAAGAAAAAAGAAAAAGTCATAGGAGCCTTTATACTTCATTGCGACCGGATGTTAAATTTCAAAAGTTGTGGCTGAAAAACCACACTTTAAAAGGAAAAAGAAAGACAATAACTTTAAAAAGATCTGTTACGACAAAGTATCAGTTTTCATTTGTATTATCATTATTAGGTATTGACATTAATTTTACTTTTACAGTGGCTACTGGGAAGGACCTAAATACATACGGAAGGCGATGCATCTTGGGTTTTCTAAGTAGAATTGAAAATATTCAAGTGACAATTGTGTGATTACGTGTGAAAATACAGCTTACATTCTGGTCGACATTTTGGTGCAGGTAATAACAATAGTGAACGAAAGACTCTTTAATGTAATCAGAGCTCGTACAAGTACGTTCTCAATTATGACTTCTTTTTTGGGGAAGAGGAATTATCTAAAATCAATAAGCGAGAAGAATAGTAAAACTGAAGTTGTAGTGCCATAGGATGACTATAAACTTCAGGTATGATTAAAAAATGTCACTGTGAAGCCGTGAAATGTTAAATATATATATCGATCAAACTCACCAAATAGAAACTCCACATCATGTTGTTAGTAGCAGCAGAAGAAACAGTAGTAGTAGTAGGAGGAGGAGGAGGAGGAGGAGGAGCAGAAAAATAATTTTGGGGAAGTATTTTAGGTTTGTGAGTCCAAACAAAGCAAGTTCATTAAATTTGTAAATCAAAATGTCATAAATTGCATAAATGTTAACATCATCTATTATATTGTATGTTAAACTTTATTTTTGATATAAGTTACCAACTTTCTCCCATGAATTATATGAAGAGAGGGACAAATATTGAACGGTCTGGGATCCCAGCTAGCAAAGACCTCAGAAGAATGAGGTATGTAGATTAATGAAATTTATAATATATTACAGATAACTAAAAATCATCTAAAAGTATGGGTGGCATCATTACAAACATTGATTTATTCCATTGGAAACACAAACGGATACATCTTGAGGCCCAGTTCTCCATTTTAAAGAATACAATAAAACTTGTTTTGTATTAAGACCGAGAATTCCGGTTAAAACCGAAGGACAAGTTCTCTTATGATAATAATGCTAATAATGATAATCAATAAATAACTTTGTAGCTTTGCTGTAAATGTGAAATACACAAGGCCTGCTGAACTAACTGCCAATCTGACAATTGTTAGAAACTTTGGTATCTCCTGATGATATGAATGGGAATAGAGTGGGAGGTATCTCAACGTTACAATATATATATATATATATATATATATATATATATATATATATATATATGTATGTATATATATGTGTATATATATATATATATATATATATATATATATATATATATATTAATGCAGAAATCGCTAGGTAAACCAGTAATACTATTCTGGTTATAGACTCTTCATAACAGGAATTTAATGTGTTTAAATGGGCAAGTTGAAACTTTATTGGTTTACCTTTTTCATTATCTCTAATTTACTGGGGTTTGATATCAGTCCCTGGTAACTATTAATGCTGTAGTTTATGCCAAGTGGATTGATAGTGTGTAAGCTGTTATAATGCTACAAATGCATGGATTGCATTGCTTCATTGCATCCTAAAACTAGAAGGGCACTCAGTAGAATGCAGATCTCCGCCAAGGCAGCTTATTTCTCGTTGGTGTGCATTTTCATACACTCAAATATGAACCAAGTTTGAAGTCTCTGTGACAAGGATATCCAAACTTATGGCTGATCACATGATGTGGACGTTTTGCTCGTCAGTGAGCTTGACCTTTAACCTTAAAAAAATTAATCATTTTCAGCTTTTTACATAGTTTAAAATCCCTGCAAGTTTCATTACTTTACCATTGAAATTGTAGCCGGGTGGTTGATGACCGGAATTTTACCTTTTGCTTGACCTTAACCTTGGAGTTGACCTTGACCTTAGACTTTAACATGAATTAATTGGCGTGATTTTTCATATATTCAAATATGAACCAAGTTTGAAGTCTGTGACAATGATGTCCGAACTTATGGTTGATTACGTGAATTGGACATTTTCCTTGACCGTGACCTTCACCTTCCAAAATTTTATCATTTCCACCTTCATACAGAATAGTTGATCCCTCAAGTTTCATTACTCTGCGATTAAAATTGTAGCTAGGAGGGTGTTGACCAACAAACAAACACTCAAACAGGTGGTAAAACATAACCTCCTTCCAACTTCGTTGAAGGAGGTAACAATGTATTGAAGAGTTATATTTTGAGTTCGTACAATGTATCCTTGTGTGCGAGGTCCTTTTGCTTGATTTTCAATTTTGACTTTGTATCAACTATTGCCACCCTTTTCCCATTATCAGACCGGGAAACGAATGTGTGCTATAAAGTTAAAGGCTCTTCTCAATCTGACAAGACACTCATTGCTTTTACCTGATCATCTGAAACTAATAGAATATTTGCATTAAGGTTTCAAAGGAATATTCAGCCTCTACACTGTATGGATGCTTCTGTTGTTTTGATGTACTTTTAATTTAGCTCGTTTTAGAATAGGCTATTTGACCTGTGCATGAAAGTATATATGTATATTATTCATGAGTAGCATATATATATATATATATATATATATATATATATATATATATATATATATATATATATATATATATATACACGAAGATGACATAGTTATCATGGAAGGAATTACAAAAGAAGATAGAGTATAAGCATGAGATGGAAAGCTTTTGGTAAATAAAGTGAGATTATAAATAGTAAACTGCCACTTTCTCTAAAAAGTAAAGGATCTAATCAGATTCTCCTACCAGTTTTAACTTATGCATCAGAAACTTGGAGCCTTACTGAAGACTTAGAACATAAGCTATTTGCAACTCAAAGAGCTATGGAAAGAATAATTAAAATGATACTAAGAGGTAGAAAAAGAGCAACATGGATACGAGAGCAAACTAACGTAAAGGATACTCTAACAACATATGAGAAAAAGAAATGGACATGGGCAGGATATATAACAGACTGGGTCCTTAGAAATTACAAAAGAAGCAGGGAAAGGAGGAGAAGACGATGGATTGACGAACTAAGAAAGTTCGCAGGTGTGAACTGACGTAGAAAGACCATAAACAGACGCAAGTGGAAGGACATGTCTGAGATCCTTGTTCTGCAGTGGACAAGTAACGACAGATGTATATATATATATATATATATATATATATATATATATATATATATATATATATATATATATATATAAAGTGTACAGTATGTATTATTTCAGTTCCTTTGTAATAAATATAATTTCTTAATATGCTGACTTATATTTTATCCTAATATCACACTTTGGTTTTATGTATATACCTGTGTATAAAGGAAGAAACCTAAATCTTAGGAGATTTAATTCTTTCTAAACTATTTGCCTAACTTTTGTCTCACACAAATAGGCCTACTGGATGTAAATCTTGGAAAATATGTTACTTAAAATTCTATCCAAATACTTGAACCATACTGTATATTTTTCCTCCTTGTTATCTTGTGGTTTATCCATTTCTGACCATGAAATCTGGTGCAAAACACCCATTCATGAATTTTCCAACCAGATAATTGGGGGAACCCCAGTGGGAAACCAGGGTTTTGGGTTGGGAAACCATATGAACGAGTGATTTGCAGCAATAGTAAATGTCAGAAATGCATTATAGATATTAGGTAACCAGTTGGAAGAAATGTATTGCTCGCGTAAGTGCGGTGAAATTAACGTATCATAATTATCTATGATTCATATCACGTCTTTCCAATTGTTTTTACTCTGCCGTGGATCGTTTCGTTCACAGATAAACATTTTTTCATTGCTCCTCTATTCTTGCAAGCGATACATGTGTGAGCTGTGCGTTCCAATCGTGTGGGTCATTATTTTGGGAGATATTTTTTACTTTCACATGAACAACAAGAGCTATATACTGAACAGAGCGTTTTTTAAACATAATCAGTGACCGAAATCACTTAAATTACGCTAAATTTCGAAATAGGTCGAATTTCTTGAGACAATATTCATGGTGGAACTGAAGATGGATGGAAAAAAATTACTCTTTTAAAACAACATCCTGTAACTTATGCATAAATAGAGAACCATGACTTACGAACGTCACATGTGTGTGACACTGTGAGCGTTGTAGAGCACACCCATCGCTTGTAGCTCGTTTGTATATAAATAGGAACGATTTCCATTTGTATTTGACATATAAACAATGTACAAACGAGCTACAAGCGAGGGGTGTGCTCTCCAACGTTCACAGTGTCACACACAGGTGACGTTCGTAAGTCATGGTTCTCTATTTATGCATAAGTTACAGGATGTTGTTTTAAAAGAGTAATTTTTTCCCATCCATCTGGTTTAAGTGGCAGTAAAAAGGAAAACTATCTTTTGTCAAGTAAGGCACAACATAGTAAAGGTAGTTCTAACGATAAAAGGAACAGGGATTATTATTATTATTATTATTGTTACACATGTGGGAAGGAATGTCATATTTCTCGGTACTGTAGGAGCCAATGGGCAGTCATTAATTCAGAGGTCACTTGTTACAATTGTAATAAGAAAGATCATATAGCTAGGAATTACACAGTAGAAAGTACGAATGTGAAGAAACCTGTGTCACTAGTTGATAATCTTTCTTCAGGAAGGAATAGTCTCTTGAAAGAAACTAGGAAACATTATGGTGAATTTTTGTCTGAAGGTTTAGTTTCTTCTCTTAAAGGAGGTGATTCAAGGGAAGTAGTTTTGCTTAGGGACACAGGAGCGGCCGTATCACTCGTTAGGAGAGAGAGTGTACCAATGAATGTAATAATCAGCAAGAAAGAAAAAGTTATGCAAGGTGGGTTTCCGAACACTTGTGTAGTTTGTCCTTTGTTAAAGATGAAATTGAAAAGTCAGTTAGTGACAGGAGATGTAAAACTAGCAGTTGTGGATAATTTGCCCGTAGACGGCGTTGACATTATTGTTGGCAACGATTTAACTACCTCCAAGTGTGTGAATCCTATTTTAAGTGAAGTTCAAGTGCCTGAAATGATAGTAACTAGGTCAGGATTAGATACAGATATTGACTACGGTCATAGGTTGTTCAAGGATTCGAACGTAGGTAATAGAGGCGGTGATGATGAGGTTAGCATGAGTGTAGCTGAGGAAACCGACTTTATCAATGTTGATAATGTGAGCAGAGATGATGATGTAGCTGTCGAAAGAAGTAATGTACAGATAGACAATGTAATAGGCCAAAGTAATAGCAGCTGTAGTGTTTCAGAAACTAGCATATTAGATAAGGATGAACTAGTTAAGATGTAGAGGGAAGATGAAACACTAACTCGAATTTTTGAATGTGAATTGGATGATAAACCTGAAAATGTTTGTAAGGAAACATTTAGTCAAAAAGACAAACTTTTGTGTCGCTATGTTCGTCCTAAGACAGGTAGCAAAGAGGAGGTCATAGAGCAATTAGTAACTCCTAGGAAACTTCATGAATCAATTTTGAAATTAGCATATGATGAACAAGGACATTTATAGCATATGATGAACAAGGACATTTAGGAGTAAATAAAACATTCAAGTGTATAAGTAAAACGTACTTTTGGTCTAAAATGAAAAGTGATGTGAAGAGATATGTTTTAAGTTGTCACGAATGTCAAATGGCTGGCAAACCTAATCAAGTAATTCCCAGGGCTCCGATATGTAATATTCCATCGGTAGGAGAACCTTTTGAGAATTTCATAATTGATATAGTAGGCCCTTTGTCCAGAAGTAAGGGAGGGAATATCTATCTATTAACAATCATTGATAGACTAACACGATATCCAGAAGCAATCCCAGTAAGAAATTGCAATGCACAAACTGTAGTTAAACGCTTGCTGAACTATTTCTCTAAATTTGGACTTCCTTACGTTATACAGAGTGATAATGGTAGCAATTTTGTATCAAAGTATTTCAGAGATAGAATGAGAGAGTTAGGGATTAAACTTGTAACTTCCACCCCGTACCACCCCGAATCACAAGGAATTGTTGAACGTTTTCATCAAACGTTGAAAAGTTGCTTAAAGAAGTTGTGTAATAATTTCGAACATGATTGGGAAGAAAAGTTACCTTTTGTCTTGTTGGCTTTACGATTAGTTCCTAATGACACCACGGGATTTAGTCCTTTTGATTTGTTTTTCGGTCCCACCGCCAAAGGACCTTTAGAAATTTCAAAGTGTAAGTTAATGCGAGAAGAAGGTAGAAAGGATTACATACAGAATATCGAAGATCACAAAGAGGATTTATGGAAAGCCTGGCAGTTGGCAAAAGAAAATGAGAGCAACTGTCAAGGGGAAACTAAAAGAAAGTACGATCTTAAGACTAAAGACAGAATTTATCATGTGGGTGACAAAGTCTTAGTATTAGTCCAGAAAGAAGGTCCCTCGTTATCTTATAAGTTCGAAGGTCCATTTCCTATCATAGATAAAAGGGGAAATTTGAATTACTTAATTAATATGGGTTGGCGTAGAGCTAAGTGGTTGCACTTCAACTTGCTAAAGAAATATAATGAACGTCCAGTGCCAGTTGTAATCGTGTCGCAGAGAGAGATTACTTTTGAGAAGAACTCTGATGTTCTTAATAATTTCACGTTGTTTAATTCTAGCTTAGAGGAAGAAAAAACAAAGGAATTATTCAATGTGTTTTCAAATTATCCAGAAACTGTTAGTGATAAATTGGGTTTAACTAATCTTTTAGAACACGATATTGAGTTACAGGACACAAAACCCATTAGACAAAGTCGTTATCGTCTAAGCCCAGAAAAAGCAAATTCAGTCCGACAGGAAATTAAGTATATGCTAGACAATGGTTTGATTGTTCCTAGCGAAACTGACTGGTGTTCTCTAATAGTTCTTGTTAAGAAGGAAGATGGATCAGATAGGCTGTGTATTGATTTTAGAAAAATGAATAGTGTTACGAAACAAAGTAATTTTCCCCTCCCCAGGATAGAATAGGAAACGCCAAGTTTATTTCTAAACTTGATTTGGCCAAAGGTTATTGGCAAGTACCTTTAAGTAGTCGAGCACAGAAAATATCTGCTTTCATAACACCTTTCGGTAGTTATGAACCCAAAGTTATGGCTTTTGGTCTACGAAATGCAGCGAGTACTTTTCAAAGATTAATGAATAGAGTTTTAAATGGAATTGATAACTGTGTCGTGTATTTGGATGATCTTGTAGTGTTTTCAGACACGTGGGGGCAACATTTACGCATTTTAGCTAAAGTCCTAGCAGTCCTTGAGAAAGCAAAACTTGTTTTAAATCTGAAGAAATGTGAATTCGGAAAAACCTCGATCACATATTTGGGTCATAAAGTGGGTCTAGGTAAGATTTGTACAAAAGATGGGAACATAGAGGCTATCATCAACTTCCCAATCCCTACCAGTAAAAAAAACAGGCAATGAGATTCATCGGAATGATTTCATATTTCCGCCGATTTGTTCCTAATTTTTCAGAAATAAGTGCTCCAATAACTATTCTTTTCAAGAAAGGACGGAGTTTTGTATTGATAATGAATGTATCGAAGCTTTCAATAAGTTAAAGGCCATAATGATTCACGAGCCCGTACTAATGTTGCCCGATTTTAGCAAGGAATTTAATTTAGCGATAGATGCAAGTGATATTGGCATAGGAGGAGTTCTGTTGCAAGAAGTGAACGGGACTAAGCACCCTGTAGCTTATTATTCGAAGAAGTTAAATAAAGCACAGCAGAATTATTCAACTATTCAGAAGGAATTGTTTAGTTTAGTATCAACTTTACAACATTTTGAGATTTATACACGTAGTGGTCATGTTTTAACTGTGTATACTGATCACAAATCCATTAGTTTACTTAGATAGGTTTAAGAATAAGAATAAACGTCTCATGCGTTGGAGTTTAGAATTACAAGATTACGATTTAAAGATAGTTCATATAAAGGGAAAGAATAATGTAATAGCCGACAGTCTTTCTAGAAATTTTTCAGAATGATATGGACGTTTGGTTTATTTTTTTTTTATTTTTTCTTCCATCAACAAGTAAGAGTGTGTTTTGGTTTAGTTACGTGATGCGAGAGTAGTGAAGTAATTGTCTCTCAGTTTAGGGATAAGTGTTTTTCTCCCTTGATAATTTCGTTTGAAAAAATATAAAATCAGTAGATTTTCCTTTTCTTTTCTTTTAGGGGGACGTGTCGTGGGTGGATAGAATAATATAGAAAAGAATGTTAGAACATGTAAATTTTCTACTCTTAAGAAGCAGAGAGAGGAGGTCCCGCTAGTGTTTACCGAAAACTGTCACCGCCGTTAATTGAGGTCAAGATATTTATTAGATGTGCCTAGATCAGCAGACCTTGGGCATAACGATCGTCTGTTGTAGCAATTCGTGGAGCCAGCGTTATGGAAGGACAAGGAGAGCCTGTTGTCGGCGAAGAATATACATTAACGGAAGGTAAACACATGTCTCGCTTCAATTATAGCACCATATGGATCATGATTACACCAGCAGAGCGTTTGGAAAGATGCTATCAAAGAGGCGTGGTTCTAAGGAAAACCAATGAGGATGAAGAAAGGAGAAAATTTCCTTATATGGAATTGTCCATAGTTAGCCCCTCCCACACAGGGGTATATAAACTTCAAAGAGAACGAGAGAGAGAGAGAGAGAGAGAGAGAGAGAGAGAGAGACGAGAACAAGCACAGAGAAGGAGAGAGAACGTAAGGGCCAGAATGCAGACGTGACCAGCCTTACGACAACTTGTCCGAGATGTCAGAACGAGTTGATCCCTGACGTTATTACCAACCACGAAACGCCCAGACCTGAAGTATCTACGTTCCTGATTCGTCAACATCTGCTGTGAAGAGTATCATCGTTTCTTTTTAGTATTATTTGTCTGCTTTCTTGACTGTTCCCCTATTTGCTGGAGTGTAGTTTAATCAGATGATTTTCTTTGTTTAATTCAGTGCTTCCCAAGTACTCAATCAAGAAACATTGATCTTTGACTAGTTGTAAATAAAATTATGTTTTCTTTTGCGAGTTTTCTTTCTATATTCCCTTTTTTCAATTTGGGTGGTTGTCGAGTTATCCTAATTTAATTAATCAATTCAAAAGAACCTGGTTCGATCCCCACGAGGATCGTAACACCAGAGTGAGTGGTTAAATTCTGTTTCTCCTACCGATCGCCATGGATTAAGAGCTTTAGACTTTCCCTCGGAATCAGGCTGTGAGCAAATCATAAGCGAACCTACTCACAGGTCTGGTAACTGCTTGGACCTCGTATACACCGACTCCCCTGGCATTATAGCAAGCAAGGCTGGTTCTCCAGTCAGGCCATCTGATCATGCCTTGATGTCATTGGTAGTGAAGACTTAGCAGCCTGTCCCTTATGTATTATACTCATGTAAGATTTATATGAAATCTCAATCAGACTGGAGTGGGATTTTGAGTGATCTTTTGGTCTTGAATTGGTCACAATTGTATAGCAGTGTTGATCCTGCTGTCCCTTTGAATGAGAATACAGTCAACATAATTGATAGGGGTATCCCCTCTCGTGTACTAAGGTACCAAGTGAAATACAAACCATGGTTCAATGATGATTGTAGACGTGCTTAATAGTAGAAGCAAAATACCTATCATCTTTGGAAGGGTAACAGATCAGATTTGACTTGAAATAACTATACTCAGCTTTTTCTCAGAGTTTATGCTTCACCTGAAAAGGAATATAATTTAACCATAAAAGAAACCCTTTCTGGTACAACCAAGGAACATAAGAGGTGGACTACCCTTAAATCTGCACTCCTTGGTGTAGATGCATCACTTCCTCCTTTACTTAAACCAGATGGCTCTGTCACTCTTTGTCCAATGCTTTTGGCTGATGTGTTTGACAGTAAACAGAGTGATGAGAAACTCGAACTTCCTCATTCCTGTTTTCCTGAAGCTAAACTAACTAGTTTAGCTTGTCGACCTCGTGAAATCAAAGCTCTCTTGATAGACTTTGATACTTATGGAGATTTAGACCCAAATGGTATTTATCCTTTGTTTTTGTTTTTATAAAAACTGCAAATTTCTTAGCTCCAAAGTTATCTGTTATTGTTATTTTGCGTAAGTTAGCAAGAAGAGGAGCTTTTAGCACTTGTTGGAGAATTGGTAATGTTACTCCACTATGTAAATGTGTTTGTGGTTGATCAAGTCCAACTGATTGCCGCCCTATTTCCATAACTCCCATATTATCTAAAGTTTTTTAACATCTTTCGGACAAACGTCTTAATAGGTTTGTTGAAGGTAATCATCTGTCCCCTAGTTTGCAATTTGGTTTTCGTAAAGGCCATGGAGCATATAATGCCCTTCTTACAATCTCCAGTGCTGTACAGAAACGTGGCCAGGAAGTTCGTATGATTAGCCTTGATTTTAGTGCTACCTTTGACCGTGTTAATCATGAGGCCATTATTTTCAAACTCAAACGGTTGGGAGTGAGTGGGTCGTTTCTTAGCATCATTATTGAATTTTTATTTAAAAGGTCGCAAAGATTTGTTGTTGATGGGCACCATAGAGATTATAGAAATGTTATATCTGGTGTTCCTCAGGGTAGTGTTCTTGGCCCAGTACTTTTCATATTATATACACATGACATGTGGTTTGGTCTTGAAAACAAGCTGGTTGCATATGCAGATGACGCTACACTCTTTGCATCAATTCCATTTCCTGAGTGTAAATCGGAGATTGGTGAATCCCTTGATAGAGATCTGGCTAAAATTAGTGCATGGAGCAAATTATGGGGTATGAAGTTGAATCTTAACAAAACTCAAAGTATGATTGTAAGTAGGTCAAGGACGGTGGCTCCTCAACATCCAGATCTCAGTATTAATAATGTTTCTTTAACCCTGCAGGACTTAAAATTTTAGGTGTGATTCTCGATAGCAAATTTACTTTTGAGAAACACATTAGGTCAGTATCTTCTTCAATTGCACAAAATATTGGCTTATTGACAAAGTCATAAGATTTTCGGTGATCAATATATTCTGAAGAAGTGTTTTAATTTTTTCATTTTATCTTGCTTCGAGTATTGTTCTCCTGTCTGGTCTTCAGCTGCTGATTCTCATCTTAATTTGTTGGACAGGAACTTACAGTTTACTAATTTTTTTATTCCTGATCTAGGTATTAATTAATCTCTGGCACCGTCGTTCAATTAGTTCGTTATGCATATTGCATAAAATTTTACATAATTCAGATCTCCCCGGGCAGTTCCATCCTGTTCACTCACTACACGGTATTCTAGAAGTTTTATTCCAGTTATGACCAGGTAGTGGAATGATCTTCCTAATCGGGTAGTTGAATCTGTAGAACTTCAAAAGTTCAAACTTGCTGCAAATGTTTTCATGTTGAACAGGCAGGCTGGCATGTCTTTTTATAGTTTATTAATGAAATGTCTGTTTTGATGTTGTTACCGTTTTTAAAATATTTGATGTTAATTAATTGTTCATCATTTCTCATAGCTTTTATTCATTTCCTGATTTCCTTTCCTCACTGGGCTATTTTTCCCTGTTGGAGAGAGAGCCTTTGGTATTATAGCATCTTGATTTACCAACTAGGGTTGTAGCTCAGCTAATAATAATAATAATAATAATAATAATAATAATAATAATAATAATAATAATAATAAATACATAAATAAATAAACAAATAAATAAATAAAATAGAATGAAAAAGAGCGTTTGTTTGAATGAAAGAAATGTTTCGTGTGCATTTCTCGTTTGCCAATAGCAGCACATAAGCCGTAAGAACCCTCTCCCCTTATGCATTTCCTAAGCGGGAAATGTATGGCATTTCATTGGCTGATTTTTCCTCTGCTGTGATTGGTGGTTGTACGTGACGTCATGAATGTGTATTTAATGAATGAATTCAACTGGGGAGAGGTGAAATAGCTATACTTAATATAGAAAAAATCAAATTAATAAATTACAATTTATATAAAAATAGATTTAAAATATTATGAATTTAGTTAATAAATAAATAATAGACCTTATTCAAAAGCTTAAACTGAATAAATACATAATTTTTGAAGGATTAAATGACTGGGATTTGGCTACGATGTTAGATGTAGGTGTTAAAATGTAAACAAAGGCAACAACCAATCACAGCTGAGAAGCTACAGCCAATGAGAGAACTGGAATATCCCACCACGAGAAAGTTCTGCTTACTTATGAGTTGCTGTTTGAAAAACTTACCCATATTTACATATAATTGTTTTTAAGCGCTCTAGTTATAGGAGACGAACGGTCTTGAACTTTTTGTTTTCAATGAAATTAGAAATATATTTACTTCAAAATATATAATATAAGATGTTTTGTATTCAGAGGAAAAAATTCTGATCGCCAAATCATTATTTCTATTAAGAAAAAAAAACGTCTTTGTGACGTCATAAGGAGTAGGATGAACAGTTTGTGTATTTGTTGGTTTCAGTGAGCCTCACTGAGTGAGGTGTGGATATACGAAGGTTAATATTTCCTATGCAGAAAGAAATATTTGCTATACCGACTACCGAGCTTAAAAAGTGAAAGAACTACATTTCAAGTACAATGTAATTAATGGAAGGAATAAATAGCAGAATGTTATGGGCCCCCGTTATGTAGTAGGCTAATGGTATGGTGGTCTAATTGTGGATAGCAGGTTAAATTCTGCCTGTTGTCTATCTTGAACAGCAGTTGAGCTTTTAATTCAATACTTCTCCGTTCATCACATACTTAACGCTTCATAGTCCTCGCCCATGTAGTTCTGTGTCTTCCAAGTCTTCTAGTGCTACTCGGAGCCCAATTAAAAGTTGGTGAACTAATCTCTCGTGGGGAGTGGAAAGATCATGCCTAAATCATCTCCTTCTGATATTACTGTACTTAGGGACGGGGAAAACTTTCCTAGTGAAAACCAACTCTTCCCTTTAGAAAAATGCCCGTTTCCTTCGAAAATGACACTTACTTTTGTCGCAAATAAATACTTAATGTGTTTTATATATATATATATATATATATATATATATATATATATATATATATATATATATATATATATATATATATATATATATATATATTGCTAATAATGCGGGATCCCCACTGGGAACTTGGGGTTTTGGGTGGGGAAACAATATATAAGTGTAAAACAAACCTTTTCTCCTCTGTACATTGTGTTCTTGGACGTATAATAAATCCATGGAAAACTGCAAAAATTATCTACATCCTATACCAATGGTATATTTTTTATTTATTTGTTGACATTCTACGGGTCGGTTGTATTTGCTCCCATTTGTTCATATGTTCATGCTGTACCAGTTTTACATCTTCTGTGCTTAAACTCCGCCCCCCTTCATTTTTATCAATAGGATTACTTGTTTCCTTATAACCCCTCCCCATTTTCTCCATGTCATTCAAGTAATTTTACCCGTGACATTCAAGTATTCCTCTTGACCTAATACAACTTTTATGTAATACCCACATGTACATACAGTATTACGTTTTATGCAAGAATTACTCGTTTTCTCATAAACCCTCCTCATTATTACCAACGTCATTCAAGTATTCTTCTTGATATGACCCTTCTAATACCGTATGTCCCCATTCTTTTATGTAGTACCCACTTGGGCATATTGCATTTTATCCTAACCATTCTTTTAATACCGTATGTTTATGCAATACCCATGTGGACATAATATTTTTGACCCTAGTTATTCAAGTATACTACGAATCTTGGCCCCTCTTAATAACGTTGTTATTTATTCATTGATGCAATACCCACTTGTTTATTTCTCTTTATTTCCATATCCCTTTCAACCGTTTTCGCCCTTATTACAGCATTTCAATTTATTACCACTAAATAATATTTATTCCCTTCATTTTAACTTAATGTTTTTCCTTCATACCTGTTGTTATTACCTTATCACACCCAGTTTTTACATAAATACTTACTCCGAGCAAGTTTCCCATGCAAGTTCATTCAAGTTTACTTTGTAAATTCCACTCTTTTTCCGTTAAGCAATCACATGCCCATGTGTATGGAAAGTTTCCACAGGAGGGTTAACATTTCCCCTCCCCCTTTCCTTATCTCCTCAAATGCTCGCATCAGTCCCTTCCTAAGCCTTTTTCCCTGTAAAAGTGTTGTCCGTGTTAAGCCTTTGTTCATATTCTACTCCTTTCGTGTGCTATTATGGAACTTCCTATACAAATGTGTAATGGTTGTAGCTATCCGCACTTAGAAGCCGCTGGGAAGTTTCATGGAAATTACCATGGTACACTAGATATAATTAACACTTTCGCCTCTACCCTTTGCTATCTCTGGTACAGCAACAGTTGCCAGAAGACCCCGGCCTTCGACGTCCTGATCATAAAGTAAGTCATTATTTTTACATTAAGTTTAATACCTGGTTAGTGAATGCAGTTCATTATCAAAGTTATATTTAGGTTAGCGTGCGCAGGTCAACATTACTGCTTGCCAGTACGTACGTAGCTTGATGTTTTTTTTTTTTTGGCGAGCGAAGCGAGCCTACTGCAGAACAAGAACCATTATTTGTTCCGTAACTGAAATACAAACCCCGCTATTTGATATGGGTATTACTTTCGGCGTAGCTGAAATGACGAGCCATTAGAATCTTAAGGAGGGTTTACTACCCCCATCGCTAGTTAGCGGGGGTTAGGGAGGGGTAGCTTGCTACCCCCCCCCCCCCCACCCCCCCCTCACATACCTGTGTGCTGAGTCTGACTGCTGAGCCCACTTTACTATCGGCTCGGGTGGGAGACGGACGTGTCCGCTCTCTCCCTCGCCTCTTTGACAGCCATTAATGCTTTTTGTCTTTTTACTTACTTTTTCTTATACTTGTAAATATATATAAACATTCTTCATGTTTATGTATATATTTGTGTATAGAAATGTAGTAAGTTTTCTTTTCAGTTTTTGTGCTGTGTGTGTGATGTACGACAACGACACCTGCGTAGTGCAAGGCCACCACGGTTACACGTCATGGGGTACGGGCTCTCCCTCTTGGTCCTTCGGTCGTTCCTTCGGCTTTTCCGTTAACTCGGCCGCCGTGGGGAATCATCATTGCTGGACTTTCTTCATTCATCTATTATCTTCGCTGTTCCTCCTTTCCTACGAGGAACTTGGATTCTCAGCGAAGGGAATGTAGGAATTTAGATTGACTACGGTCTCTCTCTCTACTTGAGGTCGTTCACCCCTTACTACTACTTCGTACTATTACGGAAGCTCCTTTCCTGTTGCGGGTTGGGCTGCTATTCCGTTTATTTGTCTCAATTATTTTTAATGAAATTTAATTGTATTTTTAACTTTTCAGCTTCTGTGGGGAACACTTCCCTTCGGGGGTCAGTGGTTCTTACTATTAGTGAACATTCTTAGATGATTTAGTTAATTATAATTCTGTTTTGTTCCTACACTAAATACAAACCCTCATTCTTTACTATAGGAGATATTCTAGCGTGAGCTGGTAAATACGGCTGAAAAACCTTAACAAGGTCGTTAACGACCGGACAGGTAATTACCCACCTGACAGTGGACGGGGACCGCCGGTCTGTAGCTACTGTTTACCTTCAATCGAATTCTAGCCGTCGCAGTGGTAACACCACTGCTCCTGCTTTCTTTGCTGGCAGACTAGCCTTTCTTTTCTTTTTGAGTTTTGAATAATCCTTTTTCTTTTTCTTTGTAGATGATGTCCTCTATTTTGAGGAAGTGTTCATGACGCCTTTATGTCACCGCTGGATGTGGATCCTCTTTCCCTATACCCCGTTACGGAGGTCATGGGTGTTCTGCTACCCTGTGGAGGATGGGTTCCCTTGCCAAGTATGATCTTAAGATGTTTTTCTATATATTATTACTTTACATATATAGTTTATTTTTCCTTATTTCCGTCCCTCACTGAGATATTTTCCTTGTTGGAGCTCTTGGGCTAGTAGCAGCACCCTGTTTTAACAACCAAGTTTGTAGCTTTATATACTTATATGCAAGCAGTTGGAGAGAGAGAGAGAGAGAGAGAGAGAGAGAGAGAGAGAGAGAGAGAGAGAGAGAGAGTAGAATCTATATTAAGACCTCCTCCTCCTCCTCCTCCTCCTCCTCCTCCTCCTCCTCCTCCTCCACTTCATTGTCCTCCCCTCTTCGGAGGCTAGGAGGGAGAGATATAGAAGAGGAAAAGTAGAGATCGCACTTCTTTGCCCAGTCGTTCTCTCCGGAGTACAGGCGACATAGGAGACATAATCGTTCTTGCTCTTCCTCGCCTTCTGTCTCTTCACGAGATGTCTCGCCGCTATAATAAGTTATGTTGTCACAAACTTAAGAGCGCTTCCTTCTTACCCTAACATAGGGCATCAAGAGCGTATGCGCCAACATGCGCATACGCTCCAACAAGAGCATAACTCCATCTCGCGCCTGTGCGCCACCAATCTTCTGCGCGATGGCACTCCTGCGCGCCAGTGCTCAACTACGCGCTCCTGCGCGCCAACATTCTCCTGCACGTGCGCATACGCGCCCAACACCATAATACGCGACAGGTAAAACCTGCGCATCAACTTTCTACTGTTAGAAGGTCTTCTGACAAGGCAGCCATGCTGCATTTTCCCACAGCGCCAGTGCTTACCAACGCGCTAGCGCTTTGCAACACGCCAGCGCTTTGCAACACACCAGCGCTTATCAACGCGCCAGCACTTACCGGCGCACCAACCTTCTCCCGCATCCGCAAGGATATGCGCGCACGCCCGCGCGCCCATATGATTCCACTTTGGGGAATTTTCTCCTGCGCTCGCTCGCTCCCTACGGCTGGCACAGACGTGCGAGATAACTCCCGCACGCCCGTTTACGCCTTCACCTAGGTATTCTCACCGAAGAGACAGGCGAAATAGGAAGAGACGTTATCATTCTCGCTCCTTCTCGCCTTTTGTCTCTCCCCGAGACTTCCTGCCTCGAGATTATATACACTCGTGCCACAAACCTGAGAAGAACGATCCCTCTCGTCATCGTTCTGCATTGCTGTCGTCGTCATGCGAGGGATCATCTAAGAAACCAGGAGCGCGGCCAAGGGCAAAGTATGTCCTAACCTCGAACCCTCTTCTTCGCATATTAGTTTGAGGGTCTCCGTCCGCTCTAGAAAAAGTCAGATAGAGCGCTTCTCCTTGCTTTACTCTCTATCTTCAGAGAGATCGCTCTCGCCTTTGAATTCTTGATCTCTGACCCTTTAGGGTCTCGTGACAAGGAAACCTCGGTTTCCCGGTGCGGTATCCCTTCGTTTTCTCATAGCTAGTTTCTGAAACCTCGGGTTTTCGTGCATTTAGTCTCGCTGATACTAACTCTAGGGGCACGCACGTTCACGCTGAGCCTTCGGGTTCTCACAACACAACCTCTAGGGGCACGCACGATCACGCTGAACCTTCGGGTTCTCGTGACACAAGTCATCAAGAGTGTTACTCTTAGGTCTGAGAGTCTTCGGACTCTTGTCACGCGGAGTGTTCGCGTACGCCCATCCAACACTACGCCCATCCAACACTACGCCCATAACAATCAGGAGTTTTACTCTTATGGCAGAGTCTTCAGGCCCAAGTCACGCAGGTGTTCGCACACAATTAGCGCTACACACGCATATCTGCGATCATACACTCGCGGGGTCAACCCCTCGCTCCCGTGTTTCAGACAGGACAACCTCCCTAATTCCTTTGCTCCCTAATGAGTTAAGGATTTTGAGTCTCGGAAACCTCGAAAGAAGATGCAGGGGTTCGCCCTTTCTTCTCATCGGTTGAGAGCAGAAGGGAAAAGGGAAACGTGTTAGAGAGGCTAAAAGAAAACACCCAGATAGCAGCGACGTAGAAGGCGATGCCGAGGGGTTCGGCCGCTCTGTTCGTTATCCTGCGCTTCATGTGGCACCTCATGAGCTGCCCATGTTACGAGGTAACACTCGTTGTCAACCTGCAACTTGATCAACTTATTGGGAAACTTAGATTGCTGACAGGAGGTTCGCCTCCAGGGATTAGAGATCCTTCCCTTACGAGGGAGTGATAACCTTCCTCGGAATTGGACTGCGTGAAAGATCCATCCCCTTTCCGAGGGAAAGCTTCCCCACTTCAAACAGGCAGCAACCTTCCCTCCTTCGTAAGGAGTTGCGAACAGCTCAATGAGTTTTACCGCTGCTATCTCGTCCCCGAAGACTGTGCTTTCTCCCCAGGAGCTGGGGAAAAGCAAGTCTACGGCTTATGCCCCCTTCGGGGGGAACTTCTCCCTGGGAGTATGCTTGGCTCAGGCGATGTCCTTCATCGGGAGGACTTCTCTCTCGTTCACGAGAGGAGATTTTTACGCCTACGTTTTTTCCGTAAAACGGGAGAAAACTTGCCTTAGGCGATGCCCTCCTTCAGAAGATCTTCTCTCTCATTCGCGAGAGAGAGATTATTACGCCTTCGCTTTTTTCCCATAGAAATGGGCAAAAGCTTGTCCTAGGCAATATTCTCCTTCGGGAGAACTCTCGTTCGTGAGAGAGAGATTATTACGCCTTCGCTTTTTTCCCATAGAACTCGGGGAAAGCTTGTCTTAGGCAAGGTTCTCCTTCAGGAGAACTTCTCTCGTTCACGAGAGAGAGATTATTACGCCTTCGCTTTTTTCCCATAGAACTGGGGGAAAGCTTGTCTTAGGCCAAGTCTCCCTTCGGGAGGACTCCTTTCTTGTTCACGAGAGGGAGATTTTTACGCGTACGTTTTTTCCATAGAATTAGGAGAAAACTTGTCTTAAGCGACGTCCTCCTTTGGGAGAACTTCTCTCTCGTCCGCGAGAGAGAGATTATTATGCCTATGCTTTTTTCCCATAGATCTGGGAGAAAGTTTGCCTTAGGCGATATCCTCCTTTGGGAGGACTTCTCCCTCGTTCGCAAGAGAGAAATTGTTAAACCTACGCTTTTCCCCATAGAGAGGGGAGAAATCTTGCCTTTGGCAATCCTTCCTTCGGGAAGACTTTTCCCTCGTTGAGAGAGAAAAGTTAATACGCCTACGCTTTTCCCCATAGGGCAGGGAGAAAGCTTGTTTTAGGCGATCTCCTTAGGGAGAACCTTCTTACCAATCACGAGAAGAAACTTGTAGGAGTTTACTGATCTACGCTCCTCCCTCTTACGCTTTTTGGTTTTCCTCCAGGGGCGGAGCGAGAGCCTTGTATTAAGCGACATTCTCCTTCGGGAGAACAAATCTACCCTGCGGAGGAGTTATTTTCATCCCTGACGTTCTCCCCCTCGTGCTGGTAGGAGACGTCTTTTTGATCTCCTACTGGTTCCCCTCACGTTGACCCCTTGGGGTCACGTGACGATCACCCTTTCGCCGGGCGTGATCGGGAGCCTGTAAACTTTCTTCATGTTTATCCTACGGGTTCTCATGACCTTAGGAGTCCTTCAGGCCTCTGTCGCGTTGGACTTTGGAGTTCACACGACTTGGAACCTTCGAGTTTCAGTTATGCGGAGTAGTCGGGCTCTCGTAACAATTAGCACAGAGTGTCCGTGCACGCGCGCAATTAGCGCTATGCACGCGATCATCGTCATTAAGAGTTTACTCTTATGACAGAGCTTTCCGACTCTCGTCAGCGGTCTTCACCATTACCTCCAGACACTCCGACTTCTACCATTCTTCCCCTTTCGATAAGAAAGATACGAGGGGTAAGATATAAGGTTTGTCTGCTACTCGCGTCCCCACTTTTTCCTGTAATAACACGCGAGGAATTATCGCAGCCTGAGGATTCCTCGTGAGTGCTGCCGTCGAGGGACTTAGAAGCCTCCTATTTAAGGACTCTAAGAACTATGTGTTACATCTCATGCCTCGGCAATTTGCATCTGTCTCCTCGACCCTTTGACTCTCCAGCCTTAGACAGGCTATGTATTGACAGTCTGGGGTTCGAGTCCCTCCCAGACTCGTTAGAACCATCAGTGCCTACAACCTTACCATCCTTGTAAGCTAAGGTTGGGGGGAGCCTATAGATCTATCTGCTGAGTCTTTAGCAGCCACTGCCTAGCCTTCCCTGGTCCTAGCTGGGATGGAGAGGAGGCTTGGTCGTTGACCATATATGGTCAGTCTCTAGGACATTGTCCTAACGGCTAGTGCAATGTCACTGTCCCTCGCCTCTGCCTTTCTTGAGCGACCTTTAAACCTGGTCTGTTCTCCGAGCTCAGAGACGTCAACCTTCTCCTCTGATCTTAGATCCCCTCACGGCGAGGCTTACGCCAAACTAATCCTCGAAGAGACACTCAACTCTTCCAGGCTCTTCTCAGTCACAGAAGCCTCGGCAAGGGAAGCGACTTCAATGTCCCTTCTGGCTTGACACGTGGTCTGATACAGTCGGCTACCTTGCGAGCCACGAGGACTTGTCAAACCAAAACTCTAGGCAGACCCTACAAGAAGTCCTAACTGCTGGGGCTAAGACAATGGACTTCTTAAGCGCTACAACAGCGACAATGTGAAGCAATTGGATCCTCAAAAAGAAGGATCAGTAGTTCCCAGACTTCCTTTTGTACCTCAGTGAGGAAAGCTTCTCTCAGTCTCGGGGATTTAGACTGAGAAGGGGTTGACCTCTCCGCCTCAGTAGACATCACCTTGGTTGTTTCGGTGTTGGAGTGATCTTGCCCCCCACTTGAGATTAGACCATCTCCTTGAGACGTGTCTTACGTTCGCTGAAGGGTCTGCCCTATGTGCCCTTAAGGGCCTCAGACTCCTCTCTGAACCTTAAGCCCGTCTTCCTCGTACCTCTGTCCTCCGCTAAAAGGGTCAGGGAGCTACATGGTCTGTCTTACGTCACCCATTCTAAGAGATGGGGGGGGGGGGGGAAGAGGGTGAGTGTCTCGCAACTTCGTACCGGGCTTGGTGGCTAGACTCATAATCCTTCATCTACCGATGGGAGATTTCGAGAATTTCCACTCTCAATAGGTAACACAGGATGCAGTCCAGTCGTTACTATGCCCAGTCAGGGCGTCAAAGAAATATCTGAGGCGCACCAGACTTAATCAGACCACGTCTCCGTCATCTCTTCCTTGTACCAACAGGGTAAAGAAGAGAATCTCTCGCAACACCATCTCTTTCTGACTTAAGAAAGTTATTGCGAGGACTTTTCACGGAGACCCAGAGGCAGCACAACCCAGAGCCCATCAAGTTAGGGGAGTGGCTGCCTCTCTGGTGTTTAAGAGAATTTTCTCAGTCTCCCAAGTCTTAAGTGTTGGGGTCTGGAAACGCCAATCTACATTCACTGCTCACTATTTGAGCGACGTGACACATAAGTCTCTAGAAGCTGTTTATAGGGCCTATTGTAACAGGTCAACAGATGCTGTTACTACCTTACGCCCTTTCAGGGGACAGTAACCATTGGTTGAGGATTCTGGGTTACACTAGGTTTTAAGAAGGACATCCACCGATCTTCTTCGTCTCCTTCTACCCCACATCTGGGGATCCTAGCCTGTATCCAGTTTCAGCTGGATTCGCCAATGGAAATAAGGTATGATACTCATCTGATTCCTCTCATAGAGTATAAGTTATACTCGTGGTCACGAGGTTTCCCCTTGGCAAGGTCGGGGGAATCCTAAGTTTGAAGGGGTCCGAGTCGAATGTCCCTGACCCACTTCATCCTGAAACATTTGTTTCCAGGAAGTTGCAAACCTTCAGTAGTACTGAGATTCTGGGGATTTACAAAGAAAGAAGATACGGAAGATTGTTGCTTCAAAAGAGTCTAGTCTGAGGACTATCTTCCCTAAAGATAGGGAACTCCTTGGCCACCCTGGCCTCAAGACTAAGTCTCCTATAGTAAAGAATGAGGGTTTGTATTTAGTGTAGGAACAAATGACAAACTTATAACAGAGTTTGTATTTTTCCTAACATACAAACCCGAATTCTTTACACAAATCTTCCCTCCATCACCGCCCCCCTAGGATAGTCCTAACTAGAATCCGATTGAAGGTAAACAGCAGCTACAGACCGGCGGTCCCCCACCACTGTCAGGTGGGTAATTACCTGTCCGGTCGTTAACGACCTTGTTAAGGTTTTTCTGCCATATTTTCCAGCTCGCGCTAGAATATCTCCTATAGTAAAGAATTCAGGTTTGTATGTTAGGAAAAATACAAACTCTGTTATAAGTTTGTCATATAATTCTGTTTTTATTACAATTACTCCGCCCTTCCCCTTCTCCCGTGAATGTCAGTGGGGGAGGAGGGCGCATACTTAATTTTTAATTCTTATTTTTTTTGCTATTCCCTCGGGGTTACTCTTCGGAGTTCCTCCCGGGGGAATCTCTGTTAAATAATTATTTAATTTTATTTTCCCAGTTAACAATGCAGTTTTTCTTCGTTTGACTAAAAAGAGTGCCAACGAAGCAGACCTGTCCTGTTTGTGCCTGGGGAGTCTGCTGTCGCTGCCGTTCCTCAAAGGACGTCGTCATGGGCGTTATCTCTTCTCTTAGAAGTTCTCCCGTGACAACATGCCAGCTTTTCAGATCATCTTAGAATGCTAAAGGAGGTTTGCCTCCAGGGGTTGGGTAACTTCCCTTCCGAGGAGGTTCACCTCCAGGGGTTGGGTAACTTCCCTTCCGAGGGAGGTTCCCTCCCCGAGTGTGAGATTTTCTCCCTGCAGAGGGAGAACTTCCCATACCTTAATAATTCATCGCCGTCAACTACTGTGCTGCTCTTCGGCCAGACTTTTCTCCCCCCTTGCTGAGTTTCTCTTCCTTCAGGGGTGGAGCACAGTCTTGGCAAGTGTTCACCTCTCTCATTCGCGAGAGAGGCCACTCATAGAGACTCCTCTTCGGAGGATTACTCCTTATAAGGTCAGCTTGCTGATCCAACGGCCCTAAGGGGCGCCATCAACAGTGTCTTCAAGTCTCTTCTACGAAGTGTTCACCTCTCTCGTTCGCGAGAGAGGCCACTCGTAGAGACTCCTCTTCGGAGGATTGTTCCTGATCAGATCAGCTTGCTGATCCGGACCTCTCCGCAGATTTGTTCGCCTTCTCCTAGACCTGCTGACCTGCCGTCTCCGTTCCTGATTGCTGACGCGCTGTGGACACCAACGCATCCTGTTGTTAAACAGGCCTCGATCCCTTCGGGGATAAAAGGGCGTATGGGCAAGTACTGCACATACTTCCCTTAAGCGCCAGGTTTACCCTGCGCATCAGCGCACATCGTTGGAGTTTCCTGAGATTACACACAGACGCTCTCCAGTGCTTCAGCCTGCGAGTGTCTCCAAGTCTCTTCTACGAAGGGTACCTCTCTCGTTCGCGGGAGATGTCTCTCATAGAGACCCCGCCTCGGAGGATCAAGCAGAACTTCCAGTGTTGATCGTCCTGCCAGCTGACCTACCAATTTTCCAGCTCAACCTTGCGCTGCAACGAAGGACTTCGGCCCTGGACTCTAAAGCAGACCTGCCTACGGTCCTCATCGGGGATGCCCGTCCTTTTTAAGGACACTTCCCAGTTCCTGATCGTCCTGTCAGCTGACCCTTCAACCTAGCGCGTTTTACGCGCGCTCGCGGACGATTGTCTTACGTGCGCTAGCGCCAACGATCTTCGTACGCGCACAAGCGCCGACGATCTTCTTTCGCGCGCAAGCGCTGACGATCTTCCTACGCACGTGAGCGCCGAAGATCGTCTGCGCGCGGGCACCGATGGTTTCCCACGCGCGCTCGCCAATCTTCTAACGCGCACAAGCGCCGACGATCCTTCTCGCGTGCGGGTACCGATGGTCTTGCGCGCACGCGCGCCAACAAACTCCTACACGCTGCAGCACACTCCAACATTCTGGTCCACACGGGCTCTTCATTCTGACCCTGCACGTCAATCTGATTCCTGTGCACTCCATGAAGTCTCGCCCGCGGGCGAGCGTTTCAATAGTCTCCCGCGCACGAGCCCAGGGTATTCCGGCGCGCCCGCATCAGCGCTTCGACAGTCTCTCGTGCATGACCCCCGGTTATTCCCCATCTACGAAGTGTTCACCTCTCTCGTTCGCGAGAGGCCACTCGTAGAGACTCCTCTTCGGAGGATTGTTCCTGATTAGATCAGCTTGGCAAGATCCGGACCTCTCCGCAGATTTGTTCGCCATCTACTAGACCTGCTGACCTGCCGTCTCCGTTCCTGATTGCTGACGCGCTGTGGACACCAACGCATCCTGTAGTTAAACAGGCCTCGATCCCTTCGGGGATAAAAGGGCGTATGGGCAAATACTGCACATACTTCCCTTAAGCGCCAGGTTTCCCCTACGCGCCAATGCTCACCTGCGCATCAGCGCACATCGTTGGAGTTTCCTGAGATTGCACACAGGCGCTCTCCAGTGCTTCAGCCTGCGAGTGTCTCCAAGTCTCTTCTACGAAGAGTACCTCTCTCGTTCGCGGGAGAGGTCTCTCATAGAGACCCCGCCTCGGAGGATCAAGCAGAACTTCCAGTGTTGATCGTCCTGCCAGCTCCTACCAATTTTCCAGCTCAACCTTGCGCTGCAACGAAGGACTTCGGCCCTGGACTCTAAAGCAGACCTGCCTACGGTCCTCATCGGGGATGCCCGTCCTTTTTAAGGACACTTCCCAGTTCCTGATCGTCCTGTCAGCTGACCCTTCAACCTAGCGCGTTTTACGCGTGCACGCGCGCTCGACGACGATCTTCGTATGCGCACAAGCGCCGACGATCTTCTTTCGCGCGCAAGCGCTGACGATCTTCCTACGCGCGTGAGCACCGACGATCGTCTGCGCGCAGGCACCTATGGTTTCCCACGCGCGCTCGCCAATTTTCTAACGCGCGATAGCGCCGACGATCTTCTTACACGCGCAAGCGCCGACGATCTTCTTACGCGCGCAAGCGCCGACGATCTTCTTACGCGCTCAAGCGCCGACGATCTTCTTTCGCGTGCGAGTACCGATGGTCTTGCGCGCACGCGCGCCAACAAACTCCTACACGCTGCAGCACGCTCCAACATTCTGGTCCATACGGGCTCTTCATTCTGACCCTGCACGTCAATCTGATTCCTGCGCACTCTAGGAAGTCTCGCCTGCGCGCGAGCGTTTCAATAGTCTCCCGCGCACGAGCCCAGGGTATTCCGGCGCGCCCGCATCAGCGCTTCGACAGTCTCTCGCGCGACCCCCGGGTATTCCCCATCGCGCGAGCGCCAGCGCGCTTCCTAGCGCAATCATCAATACCCTCCCCCGCGCGAGGCTGCCAGACATCGCGCGGTAAGGGCGCCATTGCCACATCCCCCCCCCCAAGCACAGAACAGCGCGCTTGCCGGTGGGGGGGGGGGAAGATTCCAGACAGGCCCAGGGACATGGCTTCCTTATCCTTTTACAGGCGACTTCCTCTCCAGAGGGAGTGTCTGACAGCGCAGCCGTCAGCCGGGTTTGGGACTCTAATCAGACCGGTAGCACAGGCTTTTAAGCTGTTCTCTCTGAGTTGAGCCACAAATCCTTGGCTGCATCCACTCCCCCGATGAGGAAAAGAGGAGTTTCGGACGAGGTAACTTCTCCAAGGACGTAGCTGTCTCCTCGTAAGTCTTCGAGGCAGGCACTCTTCCCCCTCAGACTTTTCTCCCTCACCTTTGGACGAAGTTTTCCCGCCCTCAGGAGAGTCACGGGAGGTGAGACGTTCCCCAATCACACCATTGAAGGAAACCCCACCTCGCGCGGTAAAGTTTTCTCGAATAGGGGTGGAGAAGAGCCTGCCTCCATCGTGGTTGGAGTCCTGCATCCCTCCCAGAAGGGAGTCAAAGGACTCCAAGACAGTAACGGGAGTCCCCTAGCACCAAAATCTACCGGCTCAAACATTCTTTAGTTATGGGAACAAACCTGTTTGAGCCTAAGGACGTGAAGCAGGCGGCTGAGAGGTGTAGGAAGTCACCAAGATTCCCTCCTATATGGGGCTTTGACATTCAAGCCCTATAAACCTCCAGCACCTCAGCAACCACGTCCCACCAAAACAACAGCAGCTAAGACAGTGGGGTCTAAGCCCTTTCCGGTCAAGGACAAGAAAGGCAAGTAGTCCCCCAGGGGAGGGAAGAATCCTAGAAGGAGCAGCCGAGGCCGCAAACGCTAGGATTGCCAGTTCCCCTGCATGTCCGCCAGTGGCGGGATACCTACAAGGTTGCGCAGACAGGTTTCGGCAACTCAGGGCCGTTTCCTGGACGATTTCCGTAATCAGTCAGGGATATTGCGTCCTGTTCACAACACCTCTACCTCCCCTGAGGACGAATCCGGTGTCATTTAGCACCTTTGCCATTGGATCAGCAAGGGGGCGAACTCTGTGGGCAGAGGCCCAGATTAGAGCAAACTCCGGTCAACATGGAGACCGCAGACAGTCAGTCTTGCAGTAAACCGCAAGACTTCTTGTGTATACTGGACCTGAAGGACGCGTACTTCCAGATCCCAGTCCATCCGTCTTCATGGAAGTATTTAGGATTCAGCATAGACAACAAGGAGTACCAGTTCAAGGTGCTGTGTTTCGGTCTCTCCACAGCACCACAGGGTTTCACCAGAGTGTTTACCGTAATATCATTGTGGGCACTCAGGGTTGGCTTCTGTCTCCTCCATTATCTGGATGACTGCCTGATCCTAGCAGACTCGGAGTCATTCCCTCTTTGACACCGAGACAAACTTCTAGGACTTTGCCAGGACCTAAGGGTCATGGTAAGTCTTGAGAAGTCCACTCTGCTGCCCAATCAAAGACTGGTTCACCTAGGCATGATTATAGACACCAATCTCCATAAGGCCTTTCCATCAGACGACAGGATAGCAAGGCTGAGAAGAGTCAAAAGCCCTTTCCTCAGACGAGAAGAGCTTCCAACCCAATCGTGGTTACATCTCCTCGGTCACCTTTCACCCTTGGCTCGTCTAGTTCTCAACGGTCGCCTCAGGAGGAGGTTTCTCCAGGGGCGACTCAGGTCCTAGTGGAATCAAGACTGCGATTCCCCTGACATCATGATCCCTATGGATCCTGCGGAACAGACGAACTGCCAGTGGTGGGTGACAGGCGAGAACCTACGAAGAAGAATGGATCTTCTCGTTTCCTTCCCACGGATTGGATGCTGTTTTCGGACACCACAAAAGAAGGGGGGGGGGGCCACGTTCTGTACCACAGTACCTCAGGCCTGTGGTCAGAATCGGAAAAGTGCCTCCATATGAATCTGCCAGAGATGAAGGCTGTCTTCCTGACCCTTCAACAGTTCCAACAAAGACCTGGCGGATCATTCTGTGGTGTGATGAGCTACAACACCACAGTAGTAGCTTACATCAACAAGCAAAGAGGTACCTTTTCAAAGCAGCTATCCCATCTCTCAGTAGAGATACTGAGATAGACCGAAGTCCACTCAATTAACCTATCGGCTCGCTTCATTCCAGACAAAGGGAATGTGCTCGCCGACAGTCGGAGCATAGCGTCTCAGATAATGAGTACCGAGTGGTCCTTGGATCATTCAGTAGCCAACAAAGTCCTGACTTTGTGGGGTTACCCAACTGTGGATCGGTTCGCTACAGCGCTGAACTTCAACTTCCCGCTGTATTGTCCCCCAGTCCCAGATCCCAAGGCACTCTGGCAAGATGCCCTCCAACAACGGTGGGACAGCACCGACGTGTACGCTTTTCCCCTGTTCTGTCTGATGAGGAAGGTACTCAACAAGACCAGAATATCGGTCAATCTTTCGATGACCCTTTATAGCTACGCTATGGCATCACCTAGAATGGTTTCCGGACCTTCCGCAACTCCTATCAGAGTTACCGAGAGAGCTCCCTCCACGACACAATCTACTCAGACAACCACATGCCAACATCTTTCACAAAGCCGTAGCTTCACTTTGACCTCACGCCTGGAGACTATCCAGCATCTCCTCACTAAGAGGGGATTGTCGCAACAAGTTACGAACGGGATGTCTGGACACCTGCGTAGGTCATCCGCAGGGGTCTACCAGGCAAAGTGGCGAGTTTTCTGTGGTTGGCGTCGTGAAGGGGTATCTCTCCACTCGATACCACTATTTCAGCAATAGCGGAGTTCTTCGTATATTTGCGGGAAGAATGCGCCTTTCAGTCTCGGCAATGAAAGGCTATCGCTCAGCCTTAAGTCTAGCCTTCAGGCTCAAAGGAGTGGACATTTCTTCCTCGCTGGAACTTTCCCTACTAATACGAAGATATGATCTTACCTGCCCTCAGTCGGAAGTGAGACCTCCTCCATGGAACGTGGTTTGAGTTCTCAGGTCTCGTAAGAGACCTCTTTACGAACTATTACGCAGGCTTCAGATCGCCACCTAACTTGAAAGGCGGTGTTCCTACTAGCTTTGGCCTCGGCCAAGCGAGTCCGTGAACTTCATGGTCTCTCGTATGACATCGCCCATGCAAGGGGATGAGGGGAGGTAACGTTCAGATTCATCTCTGAGTTTGTGGCTAAGACACAGAATCCGGGAGTGCCGGATCCTCGATTCGACTCTTTCCGGATTTCGAGTCTTCGTTCTGTAACAGATGACCCAGACCATCCCCTACTGTGTCCAGTAAGGAGTCTGAGGTTATATCTCAAAGAACGGCTGTATTCGTCCCCAAGTGCAAGCTTTGTTTGTGAGCACTGGGAGAACGAAGAGGAGGGTCACCAAGAATACCATCTCGGCTTGGATTCGTAGGGCGATCCATCTGTCCCTGAATCCTGACCCTCCTCTATCATGTCGCCTTAGAGCGCATGGCCTTCAAGAAGAACTTCTCAGTGACGCAGGTTCTACAAGCAGGGGTGTGGAAGCGTCAGACGACCTTCACAGCCCACTACCTGCAAGACGTGACCCACAGGAGGCTCAATACGTTTTCTATCGGCCCTGTGGTGGCTGCACAACAGCTGGTTTAAACTTCAGGCTCCTCAATGGATAAGTAGCAGAGAGTTGAGGGCTTTGTTACCCGGTTTTAGTCTGCATGAAAGAAAAGGTATGTCTGGCCCATATTCTTTTCTTCATCCTCCCCTCTCTTGGGGAAAGCAGCATCCTGGGTTCTCTGCACAGCTGACCTCAAACCACTGCAGGTAAACCATGTTTCCTTGTGTTCCTAGTATTAAGTTAATACTGTCACGTCCCCATACCCTGAGGAGGTGGTATTGGGAAAGTCCTAGCCTAAAATTTTCAATCTAAGAACTTCAGGTCAACTTCCTAGGATGAGTCTCACATAATCCTTCACACACAGCTTATGTAGGCCGCAGCCCTTGCATAGCAAGGTGCGAGCGAGGTGCAGGGACTCTTTATTTTTGAGTGCTCACACACTCAGATAATGAGTCCCCAGGCAAAGCCAAAAGCCAGTATGGCTGGGACTTTTCCACCCTTCCTAAGGGTTGAGTCACCCATATTAAATAGCGTGGTTTGTATTTCAGTTACGGAACAAATGACAAATTCGGATATATTTTGTATTTTTCCTAACTATACAAACCTTAGCTATTTAATCAAACTTGCCCGCCAGCCCTATGCCCCGTGAAGTCCTACCTCTAAGCAAAGTGAGCTCAGCACACAGGTGTGTGTGTGTGTGTGGGGGGGGGGGGGCAAGCTACCCCTCCCTACCCCCCGCTAACTAGTGATGGGGGTAGTAAACCCTCGTTAAAATTCTAATGGCTCGTCATTTCAGCTATGCCGAAAGTAGTAGCCATATTAAATAGCTAAGGTTTGTATAGATAGGAAAAATACAAATTATCTCCGAATTTGTCATTTGTTCCATAACCGAAATACAAACCACGCTATTTACATAGGGTATTACTTTCGGCGTAGCTGAAATGACAAGCCATTAGATTTTTAACGGGGTTCAACTCCCCCCCCCCCCCCCCGCTAGTTAGCAGGGGGTAGGGAAGGGGTAGCTTGCTACCCCTCCCCCCCACACACTGGTGAGTTGTCACACTTCACTTTTGGCTCGGACGAAGTACAGACGTTTCTGTCTTCGTCCTCGTTAATGACAGCCTTAATTTGTTTTTTGCTTTTTCTAGTTCTGTGTGTTTGGAAGTTGGCCTCGACCATTATCATCGCTATGCGCAAGTGCCCTGGACTCGCTGGCCGCCCTTGTGGGACCTTCATGTCAGCGGAGGACACCGATCCCTTTGCCCGCAGTGCCGAGGTCAACGGTGTGAGAGGGAGAATACTTGCAGGGAGTGTAGGGAGTGGTCTGCCTCCCAGTGGGAGAAGTTCGGCCGTCGGCGTAAGAAGAAGTCCAAGAGAGACCGTTCTCCTTCAGGGGTAACCTTGACGAAGGAAGGCTCTAAGGACTCCTCTTCCGCCGCCCGAACCTCCTCCGAAGCTCCCACTCAATCGGTCTCTCGTGAGAGACCGCCGAATGGTAGCGCAGGCCCTAGTGGTGTTTCCCGACCTCGGGGTGCGGGAGAGGGCGTTGCCTCCCTTAGCGTGGCAGCTCCCTCTTCTCCTCCGGGGGAGGATATTTTGGATTTTAATGAATATGACCAATCTCTCTAATGATGATTTGTTCCAGCTTTGGGCTTCCTTGGGGCTTAAGGGCTCGCCCTCCAAGGAAGCCCTGTTTGACCTGATCCAGCTGGGGGCTGCGGTCAATCAGTCGCCGGTAATACCTGAGGTACTCCCTTCGGATATTGTCGACACTGTCTTGGCAGGGCCTTCCGACGGGTCTGGTCAAAACCTTGATGCTGCGCCTGTTGCGGACGTTGCTGAAGGCTCTCCTCCCCCCTCCGAACATCCTTCGAGGGGGGAGTGGAGTCCCACGGTCTCTCCTGCGGGCGGGTCTCCCCCTCGGGGGAGCGCGCTGACAGAGACTCCTTTCGGAGGACTGATGACTTGGACGCCCTTCCTCGAGGTCGAATTCGCTGTAAGGCCTCTCCGCAGCAGAGGACTTCCTTCTTCCTATAAGGGAGTTAGGAGGCGCCTCTTTGGTTCGTCCTCTCCTGCTCCTTCCCCTGAGGAGGAGCCCCCCATCAGAAGCAGACCGTCGCAGTATCGTCCCTTGACCTCTCCGCAGATTGTTCGCGATCTCCTACGCCTGCCCGACCTTCCAAACTGCCTTCTCCGTTCCTGGCTGCAGATGCGCTTTGGGCGCCTTCTCACCCTGTCATCCGACAGGCACCGATTCCTTCGGGGAAAAGGGACTCTACCCACGGTGTGGGTAAGTCCCTTGCGCGTCAGGGTTCCCCTGCGTGTTCGCATGCAATAGCGCACAAGCGCTCTCCAGAGTTACAGTCTTCGGACTTAACTCGCCAGCGCTCTCCTGCTCGCCAGCGATCACCTGCTCGCCAGCGCTCTCCTTCTCGCAGGTCTCCTGTGAATCAGCAGCGCCCTCATGTTCCTGATGTGCGCAAGGCGCACCTTCGTTCTCCTGAGCGCCCTCGTTCTCCTGTGCGCAGCCGCGCTACTACGCAGCCTGTTCCTGATGCGCGCCCAGCGCGCCAACGATCGCCACCGCGTCCTCGATCGCCAGATCTGGACTTAGGCAGGGGTTCCATCCCGTCACCTCGCCCTCACGCCCCTGCGCGCCCTTCTGCTCCTGCGCAGCAGCGCACGCGCTCTCCGGTGCTCCCATCTAGAGCTCTTGTACGCGAGCGTTCGCCTGCGCGTTCGTCTCCTTCCATCTCTTCGGATGTGCGCAGTAACCTTACTACGCGCCAACGATCTCCTGCGCGCCCACGCGATCACTCGCCTGTGCGCAAACGCTCTCCTGAGCGCCAACGCCCACCTCAGGTTGATCGCCGCAGATCTCCGACTCGCCCGCGCCATAAATCGCCCATGCGCAGTCGTTCGCCTGTCCATGGTACGCGCTGTCGTTCTCCGTTGCGACATCGCTCGCCAACACGCTAGCACTCGCCAACGCGCCAGCGCTCTCCGCCTGGCAAACGCTTGCCAAGTCGCTCGCGACATTACTCTCCCGAACATCGTCGTTCTCCTACGCGCCCACGCGCACCTTCACGTGCGCGCCAACGCGTTCCCTCGCCAACGGACCCCTTCGCCTGCGCGCCCTCTCGCCCGCTCGCGAACGCGTCCACGCTCATTCTTCTCCACGCGGCAACGCGCCCGCGCTTCGGAAATCGCCCGTGCGCGATCCCTCGAATGCTCTTTCGCGCGAGCGCCGCCGCAATCCCCATTCTCGCAGGGATCATCAGCGCGGCCAACTGATAGGGACGCGGACTTCCAGATCTGCCTTTGGATCACCACCGCGCAAGCGTAGGATTACCTACCAGGATCTGGACCAGGAAAGATCTACGGAGAGGTCCATGCAACATTCTTTTTGTTCTTTTCAGGCAGGCCCCATGGTGTCCACTCTGAAGGGTCAGGAGATCCCCTTCCCTCCAGCAGGGATAACCGACACTGCGTCAGTTACCCGTCAGCCTTGGTTCCGTCACATAATGAGCGCAGTGGTTCAGGCTGTGAAGCCTGCCCTCGTTGATTTTGGACTTAAACCAACGGCAGACTCATCCCCGCTGAAGAGAAGGAGAGGAGTGGACTTCGTGGTGACTTCTCCCCGGGAGAAGTTGGCTCCCAAGAGGTCCGTCAGGAAGGCTCCTTCCCCTTCGCGGTCGGTTTCTCCTTCTCCCGTGGACGAGGTTTTTCCGTCCTCAGGAGAGTCCAGTGAGGCAGGGGTGTCTCCCACGGCACCAATGGGAGGAACCCCTCCTCTTAGGAGAGAAACTTCTCGCGAGGAAGCTCCCTTCCGGACCTCTTTGCTGGAGTCCTGTATTCCTCCTAGGAGGGAGCCCAAGGACTCCAAGATGATTCCTAAATCCGTCCAGAGCCAACCAGATTCCGGGAGAACATGTCTCCCCAAGATGAGCCTTTGGGGACCGGAGACTTAGCTGCCAGTCCGCAAGGAGGAGACCAGTTCGAGTCAGAACACGCTTTCTGGCAGGTCCTAAGCTTGATGAGGCAACTCAACAAGTTTAAGGACCCGGAGACTGCCCCTCGAGAGGGCAAGGACACGGTGCTAGACCAAGTCTACGGCACCCAGAAACCCCCTAGGTCCAGCGCAGCTTTGCCTTGGTCCAAAGGGGTGAAGGGGGCCGGGGAAAGGGTCGAAGCCCAGCTCTCCTAGCTCGCCTCCTCCGGTCGTTCTTCTGCCGGGCACAAACTCCTCCCGCCTCCTCGAGTACATCAGAGGAGGTACTTCGAGATCAAGGGGGAGTCCACTATGGCCCTTCCACTTCACCATTCTGTGGAAGAGCTGACCAGGGGAACTTCTCTCGAGAAGCTCTCCGCTCGGCAGGTGACATTCTCGGCGTCGGAGGTCCTGAGCCTAGAGAAGGTCGCGAAGAGTGCCATGCAGGCAACTTCGTGGCTGGACATTTGGCTGGGATCTCTGGGCATCCTATTGCGCTCTGAGGATCTGTCCAAGGAGAGCAATAGGAAGGCCTTGGAGACCTTCCTCCTCTCGGGCACTCGTTCGATCGAGTTCCTCGCTCACCAGGTTACTAACCTGTGGGCTAACTCGATCCTCAAGCGTCGCGACCCAGTGACCGAGAGGTTCCATCCGAAGGTCCCCGCCGTGGATGTCTGCAGGCTCAGGCACTCCTCCATCACTGGGAGAGATCTGCTTTAGCCCAAGGAGGTAGAACGAACAGCTGAGAGGTGGAGGAGATCGAATCAGGATTCTCTCCTCCAGAGGGCCCTTACATCTCGGCCCTACAAGCCTCCAGCGCCTCAACAGCAACAGCAGCCTCGCAAGACACCGAAGTAGGCTCCGGCAGCCAAGACAGGGGTGTCTAAGCCGTAGCCCTTTCAAACCAAGGACAGAAGGCGCGGCAAGTCCTCTAGGGGAGGTAAGAATCCTAGGGGCAGCGGCCGAGGCTGCAAGCGCTAGGATCGGCTATCCCCCTGCGTGTCCACCTGTGGGGGATGCCTAAAAAGTTGCGTGCACGGGTGGCAGAAACTTGGGGCCGATTCTTGGACGGTCTCCGTGATCGGCCAAGGTTATCGCGTCCCATTCACGACATCTCTACCTCCCCTGACAGCGAATCCAGTGTCGCTGAACTCCTATGCCATGGGATCGGCAAAGGGGTTAGCCCTTCGGGCAGAAGTCGAGACCATGCTCAAGAAGGATGCTCTCCAGGAGGTCGACGACGGCTCCCCAGGCTTCTTCAGTCGACTCTTTCTTGTAAAGAAGGCGTCTGGAGGCTGGAGACTGGTCATCGACCTCTCAGCCCTGAACAAGTTTGTCAAACAAACTTCGTTCAGCATGGAGACAGCGGACACGGTCAGACTTGTAGTGAGACCGCAAGACTTCATGTGCACACTGGATCTGAAGGACGCGTACTTCCAGATCCCAATCCATCCGTCTTCCAGGAAGTACTTGAGATTCAGCCTAGACAGCAAGATCTACCAGTTCAAGGTGCTGTGTTTCGGTCTCTCCACAGCACCTCAGGTGTTCACCAGAGTGTTCACACTGATTTCGTCTTGGGCGCACAGGAACGGCATACGTCTCCTCCGTTATCTAGACGACTGGCTGATCCTGGCAGACTCGGAGTCGACCCTTCTTCGACACCGGGACAGGCTTCTGGAGATTTGCCAAGATCTGGGGATCATGGTAAATCTCGAGAAGTCCTCTCTGCTTCCGACTCAACGACTGGTATATCTAGGCATGATATTAGACACCGATCTCCACGAAGCCTTTCCATTAGACGACAGGATAGCAAGGCTGAGGAGGATTGCAGAACCTTTCCTCAGGCGGGAAGAGCTTCCAGCCCAATCATGGTTATGTCGTCTAGGCCACCTATCCTCCCTGGCACGTCTAGTTCCGAACGGCCGCCCCAGGATAAGATCCCTGCAATGGCGGTTAAAGTCCCGGTAGAATCAAGGCTCCGATTCTCCGGACTTTCTGGTTCCTATAGGATCCACGGAACTGACGGACCTTCGGTGGTGGCTGAACGACGAGAACCTGAGAAAGGGAGTGGATCTTCTCGTCCTCCCCCCGGAATTGACTCTGTTTTCGGACGTGTCAAAAGAAGGGTTGGGGGCCCACATTCTGAACCAAAGGATCTCAGGCCTCTGGTCAGAATCAGAAAAGTACCTCCACATCAACCTGCTAGAAATGAAGGCCGTTTTCCTGGCTCTTCAACAGTTCCAACGGACCCTAGCGGGCCACTCTGTAGTGGTGATGAGCGACAACACCACGGTAGTGGCTTACATCAACAAGCAGGGAGGTACCTTTTCTCAGCAGCTATCCCATCTTGCAGTAGAGATTCTGAGATGATCCGAAATCCACTCGATAACACTTTCGGCTCGCTTCATTCCTGGCAAGAGGAATGTGCTCGCCGACAGTCTGAGCAGAGCGACACAGATATTAGGTACCGAGTGGTCTTTGGATCCTCAGATAGCCAACAAAGTCTTGACTTTGTGGGGTTCCCCGACAGTAGATTTGTTCGCGACAGCCTTGAATTGCAAGCTGCCCCTGTACTGCTCTCCAGTCCCGGACCCCAAGGCTCTCTGGCAGGATGCTTTTCAGCAGAGGTGGGACAACATCGACATTTACGCCTTCCCACCATTCTGTCTGATGAGAAGGGTGCTCAACCAGACCAGACTATCTGTCAATCTCTCCATGACTCTAATAGCTCCGCTATGGCATCACGCGGAATGGTTCCCGGACCCTCTGCAGCTTCTGACGGAGCTTCCGAGAGAACTCCCCCCACGACACGAGCTACTCAGACAACCACACTGCAACATCTTCCACAAAGCCGTAGCTGCGCTTTGGCTTCACGCCTGGAGACTATCCAGCGTCTCCTTACGGAGAGGAGATTTTCACAACAGGTTGCGGACAGGATGTCTCGCCACCTGCGCGAATCCTCTATCGGAGTCTACCAGGCGAAGTGGAAAGTCTTCTGTGGTTGGTGTCGTGGGAGGGGTATCTCTCCACTCGATGCCACTATTCCAGCAATAGCGGAGTTCCACGTGTATTTACGGGAGGGAATGTGCCTTTCGGTCTCGGCGGTGAAAGGCTATCGCTCAGCCTTAAGCCTGGCCTTTAGGCTGAAAGGAGTGGACATTTCCTCTTCGTTAGAACTTTCCCTACTCATACGCAGCTATGAGCTTACCTGCCCTCAGTCAGAAGTAAGACCTCCTCCTTGGAACGTGGTTCAGGTCATCAGGGCTCTGAAGAGAGCTCCGTTTGAACCATTACGCCAGGCCTCTGATCGCCACCTGTCTTGGAAGACGGCTTTCCTGCTCGCTTTGGCCTCGGCCAACCAAGTCAGTGAACTTCATGGTCTTTCTTACGATGTCGCCCATTTAAGGGGATGGGGGGAGGTAACGTTCAGGTTCGTCCCTGAGTTTGTTGCCAAGACTCAGAACCCTGGGGTGTCGGACCCTAGGTTCGACTCCTTCGGGGTAACGAGTCTTCGTTCTGTAACAAGTGACCCAGACCATCTGTTACTTTGCCCAGTGAGAAGTCTGAGGCGCTACTTGAAAAGAACAGCTGCAGTCCGTCCTCATGTGCAAGCGTTATTCGTGAGCACAGGAAGGACGAAGAGGAGGGTCACCATGAACACCATCTCGGCTTGGATTCGAAGGGTTATCCATCACGCCTTGAATCCAGACCCTCCTCCGTCACGTCGCCCTAGAGTGCACGATGTCAGGGGCATCGCTACGTCCCTGGCCTTCAAGAGAAATTTCTCTGTGACGCAGGTCTTGCAAGCTAGGGTCTGGAAGCGTCAAATGACCTTCACAGCCCACTACCTGCAGGACGTGACCCACAGGAGCCTCGATACCTTCTCTATTGGCCCTGTGGTGGCTGCACAACAGCTAGTCTAACCTCAGGCTCCTTAATGGACAGGTAGCAGAAGGTTGGGGGCATTGTTACCCGGTTTTAGTTTGCGTGATTGAAAGAGTATGTCTGGCCCTTACTTCTTTCTTCATTCTCCCCTCCCTTGGGGAAAGCAGCATCCTGGTCTCTGCATAGCTGACCTTAACCTCTGCAGGTAAACCATGCTCCCTTGTGCTCCTAGTATTAGCTGTAATACTGTTTGCGTCCCCCATACCCTGACGAGGTGGTACAGTATTGGGAACGTCCTAGCCTAGATTTCTATCTAAAGAATTCCAGGTCAACTTCCTAGGACGGGTCACAACTTCCTCCACACACAAGCTTATGTAGGCCGCACATTCGTCGCAAGCAATGAACGTGCGAGGTGCAGGGACCCCCTTTCTCGAGTGCGGCTCACTCGGATTCCGGGTCCCCGGGTAAAGCCAAAGCCAGTAAGGCTGGGGACTTTCCGCCCTTCCTAAGGGGTAAGTCACCCAATGTAAATAGCGTGGTTTGTATTTCGGTTACGGAACAAATGACAAATTCGGAGATAATTTGTATTTTTCCTAACCATACAAACCTTAGCTATTTACTCATATTTGCCCGCCAGCCCTGTCCCCCTAAGTCAAGTCCTACCTCTAAGTGAAGTGAGACAACTCACCAGTGTGTGGGGGGGGAGGGGTAGCTAGCTACCCCTTCCCTACCCCCTGCTAACTAGCGGGGTGGGGGGGGGTTAGTTAACCCTCGTTAAAAATCTAATGGCTCGTCATTTCAGCTACGCCGAAAGTAATACCCTATGTAAATAGCTAAGGTTTGTATGGTTAGGAAAAATACAATTGTTCCGTAACCGAAATACACCGGTGATTTGCTTCACTTCACTTTTGGCTCGGACGATGTGCAGACGTGTCTGTCTATCGTCCTCGTTATTGACAGCCTTAATCTTTTCTTTGCTTTTCCTCAGCTGTGTGTTTGAAGTTGGCCTCGCCCTTTGGTATTCATCATGCGCAAGTGCCCTGGGATCGCCGGCCGCCCTTGCGGTACCTTCATGTCGGCGGTGGATACCGATCCTCACACCCTTTGCCCGCAGTGTCGAGGCTGACGGTGTGATACGGAAAATACATGTAGTGAGTGTAGGGAGTGGTCTGCCTCCCAGTGGGAGAGGTTTGCCCGCTGGCGTAAAAAGAAGTCCAAGAGAGACCGTTCTCCTTCGGGGGTTGCCTTGAAGGAGGAAGGCTCTCGGGACTCTTCTTCCGCCGCCCAAACCTCCTCCGAAGCCTCCCCTCGTCCGGCTTCTAGTGAGAGGCCGCCGAGTGGGAGCGCAGGCCCTTGTTCTGTTTCCCGACCTTGGTGTGCGGGAGAGGGCGTCGCCTCCCATAGCGGGGCGGCTCCCCTCCTCCTCCGGGGGAGGATGTTTATAATGTTGATCCTGTGTCTAATGATGATCTTTTTCAGCTTTGGGCTTCCTTGGGGCTTAAGGGCCTGCCCTCCAAGGAAGCCCTGTTTGACCTTATTCAGTTAGGGGCCGTTGTCAAGCAGTCGCCGGTGATAGCAGAGGTAGATCCTCTGTCTATCGTCGATGTCGTGGTGGCAGAGGCTTCCGACGAGTCTGGTCAAACCTCTGCGGCTCCTGATGTTGATGACGTTGCTGAAGGCTCTCCTCCCCCTTCTGTACATCCTTCGGAGGGGGAAGGGGGGTCCCACGGTCTCTCCTGCGGCTAAGTCTCTCCCTCGGGGGAGCGCTCTGACTGAGACTCCTCTTCGGAGGACTGATGATCCTGACGACCTCCCTCGTAGCCGCCTTCGCCGTAAGGCTCATCGTCCGCTTCGCCGCAAGGGCCTCCCGTCTCCCTATAAGGGTGTCAAGAGGCACCTTTTCGAGTCTTCTCCTCCTCCGTCCTCTGATGGGGACTCTCCTCGCCGGGAGCAGACTGTAGCAGCCGCGTCCTTAGACCTCTCCGGGGATCGTTCACGTTCTCCCACGCCTTCCAGACCTTCTACTTCCTGTGCAGATGGCCAGCAGTCTTCTGATCTCGTCAGCCGACGGGCACCGGTTCCTTCGGGGCAAAGGGATGTCGCCCACGGTGTGGGCGCTTCCCTTGCGCGTCAGGGTTCTCCTGCGCGTTCACGCGTAGTAGCGCACCAGCGCTCTCCTGCTCGTCAGCGCTCTCCTGATCGCCAGCGCTCTCCTGTTCGCTAGCGCTCTTCTGATGGTCCACGCCCCACTGCTCGCCAGCGCTCTCTTATGGACAACGAACATCCTCCTGTTCCTGCTGCGCGCCCAGCGCGCCAACGGTCTCCTGAGTGCACTAGATCTCCTGTTCGTCAACGCGCACCTGCGCTTCCAGTTCCTGACACGCGCCCTGTGCGCCCACACACCCTAGAACTCCGGTTCAGGACATGGGCAAGGACTCAACTTCTCCTCGCCCTCGCGATCCTGCTCGTCAGCTTTCTCCTGCGCAGCAATGCGCGCTGTCTCCTGCGCACATCCAGAGTTCCTGCACGCCCACGCGCCTCCTCTTCCTGAGCCCACTCGCGAGCGTTCGCCTTTGCGCGTCGCGCCGATAGCTCCTGCACAGTCTTCTACGCGCCGTCTTCCTGCTCGCCAGCGTTTTCCAGCGCTCCAGCGATCTCCGACGCGTCAACGTTCTCCTGCTCGTCAGCGATCTCCTGCGCGTCAACGATCACCAGCGCACCAGCGCCGGCGTTCTCCAGATCCCCCTCGTGATCCATCACCTGCGCGCAAGCGCTCTCCTAATCGTCAGAGCCCAGCGGATCCGGAGAAACATAGGTCCCCTGCGATCAGCTCGCCTGCGCGTTCTACGCGCCACCACGTACCAACGCGCCTGCGCGTTCTACGCGCCACCACGTACCAACGCGCCTGCGCGTTCTACGCGCCACCACGTGCCAACGCGCCATCGCTCGCCTGTGCTCCAGCATTTGCCAACGCGCCATCGATCGCCGACTCGCCATCGCTCGCCCATGCGTCACAGGTCTCCGGGACACTATCGGTCCCCTGGCACTCAGCGGTCTCCTGAGCGCTCTCATTCGTCCACGCGCCAGCGCGCTCACTCGCCCACTCGCCCGCGCGCCCACACGCTCACTCGCCCGCGCGCCCACACGCTCACTCGCCCGTTCGCCCGCGCGCGATCGCTCCCGCGCTCGTTTGTCTCCACGCGATTGCGCGCCCCGCGCTCCAACAGCCCCTCGCGCGCGACTCTTTTGTATCGCCCCCGCGCAAGCGTCAACACGACCCCCGTTCGCGTCGGTTTCCGCAGGGACGCGGGTCGCCAGGTCGCAGTTGGGATCGCCTCCGCCTAAGTGCAGGTCTCTTTTGCAGGACAAGGAAGGACCTTCGGAGAGGTCAAGGCAACTTTCTTCCCCTTCTTTTTTGCAGGTAGGTCCAGTCGTGTCCACTCCGAAGGATCGCTCGATCCCCTTCCCTCCAGCGGGAATTTTGGACTCTGTGTCCGTGTCTCGGCAGTCTTGGTTTGGTCCTCTGATGCGGGCGTTAGTGAAGGCTATGAAGCCGGCACTCGCCGATCTAGGACACAAGCCAACGACGGCCTCGCCCCCGCTGAAGAGAAGGAGAGGAGTGGACTTTGTGGTGACTTCTCCCAGGGAGAAGTTGGTTCCTAAGAGGTCCGTCAGGAAGGCTCCGTCCCCTTCGCAGTCGTTTTCTCCTTCTCCCGTAGACAAGGCCTTTCCGTCCTCAGGAGAGTCCAGTGAGGCGGCGGTCTCCCCCTCGGCACCAAGGGAGGAGTCACCTCCTCGTGGAGGAGAATCGTCTCGTGCGGAAGGTGCCTACCAGACCTCTTTGCTGGAGTCTTGTATCCCGCCCAGGAGGGAACCCAAGGACTCCAAGACGATGCCGAAGTCTTCTTCACGAATTCCTCAGGAACCAGCCAGACCCAGGGAGAACGTCCACGTGTCTCCCCAGGAAGAGCTTCCGGGGACAGGAGACTTAGCTGCCAGTCCGCAGGGAGGAGAGCAGCAAGAGTCTGAGCATGCCTTCTGGCAGGTCTTGGGCCTGATGAGACAGCTCAACGGGTTCATGAACCCTGTGATCGCCCCCCATGAAGGCAAGGACATGGTCCTGGATCAGGTTTATGGAACTCAGAAGCCCCCAAAGGCCAGCGCGGCTTTGCCCTGTTCCCAGGGGCTGAAGAGTGCCAGAGCCAGGGCCAACGCTCAGCTCGCAGTACTCGCTTCCTCCAGTCGTTCCTCTGCCGGGAACAAACTCCTCTCACCTCCTCGTCTCCAGCAGAGGAGGTATTTTGAGATCATGGGGGAGTCTAGCCTCGCTCTTCCCCTCCACCATTCGGTGGAAGAGCTTACTAGGGGAGTTCCTCTTGAGAAGCTCTCCGCCCAGCAGGTGACGTTCTCGGCGTCGGAGATCCTGAGCCACGAGAAGGTCGCGAAGTGTGCCATGCAGGCCACTTCGTGGCTGGATGTCTGGCTAGGTTCTCTGGGCATCCTATTGCGCTCCGAGGATCTGTCTAAGGAGAGCAATAGGAAGGCCCTGGAGACCTTCCTCCTCTCGGGCACTCGCTCCATCGAGTTCCTGGCACATCAGGTTACCGACCTGTGGGCCAACTCGGTGCTGAAGCGTCGTGATGCGGTGACCGAGAAGATCCATCCGAAGGTCCCCGTCGTGGATGTCTGCAGGCTCAGACACGCCTCCGTCCTTGGGGGGAATTTATTTGAGCCCCAAGATATGGAACGAACAGCTGAGAGGTGGAGGAAGTCTAGCCAGGACTCCCTCCTCCAAAGGGCCCTTGCATCTCGGCCCTACAAGCTTCCACCTCCACAGTAACATCAGCAGCAGCCTCGCAAGACACCGAAGCAGGCGCCGGCAGCTAAGAAAGTGGTGTCTAAGCCCCAGCCCTTTCCTGCCAAGGACAAGAGGGGCGGTAAGTCCTCCAGGGTAGGCAAGACTCCTAGAGGGAGCGGCCGCGGCCGCAAACGCTAGGAGCGGCAGTCCCCCCGCGTGTCCACCTGTGGGGGGATGCCTTCAAAGTTGCGTGCACAGGTGGCAGCAACATGGGGCCGATGCTTGGACGGTCTCCGTGATCGGCCAAGGGTATCACGTCCCATTCACGACATCTCAACCGCCCCTGACAGCGAATCCAGTGTCATTGAGCTCCTATGCCATGAGATCGGTAAAGGGGCTAGCCCTTCGGGCGGAAGTCGAGACCATGCTCAAGAAGGATGCTCTCCAGGAGGTCGTCGACGGCTCCCCAGTCTTCTTCAGTCGACTCTTTCTTGTAAAGAAGGCGTCTGGAGGCTGGAGACCCGTCATCGACCTCTCAGCTCTGAACAAGTTTGTCAAGCAAACTCCGTTCAGCATGGAGACAGCGGACACGGTCAGACTTGCGGTGAGACCACAAGACTTCATGTGCACACTGGATCTGAAGGACGCGTACTTCCAGATCCCAATCCATCCGTCTTCCAGGAAGTACTTGAGATTCAGCCTAGACAGCAAGACCTACCAGTTCGAGGTGCTGTGCTTCGGTCTCTCCACAGCACCTCAGGTGTTCACCAGAGTGTTTACCCTGATTTCGTCTTGGGCGCACAGGAACGGCATCCGTCTCCTCCATTATCTGGACGACTGGCTGATCCTAGCAGACTCAGAGTCGACCCTTCTTCGACAACGAGACAGGCTTCTGGGACTTTGCCAGGATCTGGGGATCTTGGTAAATCTCGAGAAGTCCTCTCTGCAGCCGTCCCAACGACTGGTTTATCTAGGCATGTTGTTAGACACCAATCTCCACAAAGCCTTTCCATCAGACGACAGGATAGCAAGGCTGAGGAGGGTGGCGGAACCCTTCCTCAGGCGAGAAGAGCTTCCTGCCCAATCGTGGTTGCGTCTCTTAGGTCACCTGGCCTCCATGGCTCGTCTGGTTCCAAACGGCCGTCTCAGGATGAGATCCCTGCAGTGGCGGCTCAAGTGCCGGTGGAATCAAGGATCCGATTCCCCGGACTTTCTGGTCCCGATAGGACCTTCGGAACAGGCGGACCTGCGGTGGTGACTGGTCGACGAGAACCTGAGAAAGGGAGTGGATCTTCTCGTCCTCCCCCCGGAATTGACACTGTTTTCGGACGCGTCAAAAGAAGGGTGGGGGGGTGCACATTCTGAACTAGAGGACCTCAGGCCTTTGGTCAGAATCAGAAAAGTACCTGCACATCAACCTGCTAGAAATGAAGGCCGTTTTCCTGGCACTTCAACAGTTCCAACGGACCCTGGCGGGTCACTCCGTGGTGGTGATGAGCGACAACACCATGGTAGTGGCTTATATCAACAAGCAGGGAGGTACTTTTTTGCATCAGCTATCCCATCTTGCAGTAGAGATTCTGAGGTGGACCGAAGTCCACTCGATAACACTATCAGCTCGCTTCATTCCTGGCAAGAGGAATGTGCTCGCCGACAGTCTGAGCAGGGCTTCGCTGATAGTGAGTACCGAGTGGTCTTTGGATCCTCAGATAGCCAACAAAGTCCTGACTTAGTGGGGTTCCCCGACGGTGGATCTGTTCGCGACAGCTTTGAATTTCAAACTGCCCCTGTACTGCTCCCCAGTCCCGGACCCCAAGGCACTCTGGCAAGATGCTTTCCAACAACGGTGGGACAACATCGACGTGTACGCCTTCCCACCGTTCTGTCTGATGAGAAGGGTGCTCAACAGGACCAGACTATCGGTCAACTTGTCGATGACTCTAATAGCTCCGCTATGGCATCACGCAGAATGGTTCCCGGACCTTCTGCAGCTCCTGACGGAGCTTCCGAGAGAGCTTCCCCCACGACACGAGCTACTCAGACAGCCACATTGCAACATCTTCCACAAAGCCGTAGCCTCGCTTCGGCTTCACGCCTGGAGACTGTCCAGCGTCTCCTCACGGAGAGAGGCTTTTCGCAACAGGTTGCAGAGAGAATGTCTCGGCACCTGCTAAAGTCCTCTGAGGGAGTCTACCAGGCGAAGTGGAGAGTCTTCTGTGGTTGGTGTCGTGGAAGGGGTATCTCTCCACTCGATGCCACTATTCCAGCAATAGCGGAGTTTCTCGTTTATTTGCGGGAGGAAATGCGCGTTTCGGTCTCAGCGGTGAAAGGCTATCGCTCAGCCTTGAGCTTGGCTTTTAGGCTGAAAGGAGTGGACATTTGTTCCTCGCTGGAACTCTCTCTACTCATATGTAGCTATGAGCTTACCTGCCCTCAGTCGGAAGTGAGACCTCCTCCATGGAACGTGGTTCGGG